>NW_027526204.1:128829973-129129456 GCF_048455015.1 Haemaphysalis longicornis | reverse complement strand
ACTAGTTGAAAAGTGGTAACTTCCTGACGTAAGCAGACCTCCTGATGTAAGCAGACGTAAGCAGAGATAAGCAGACGATTTCTGACAAATCGTGAATTGTGAAACGGGATTGTTGGAGCTTGCCTCGGCAGTTACTGGAAACAAGGTACGTTTGAAATGCAAAATTAATGTACGTGGAAAATCCTGCTGAGCACATGTGTTTCAAAGAGGCACGTACTTAAGCTACAAATTGCCGTACCCGCCGCGGTGGCTCAGTGGCTAAGGCGTTGCGCTGCTGAGCACGAGGTCGCGAGTTCGATTTCCGGCCGCGGCGGCCGCTTTTCTGATGGAGGCGAAAAGCAGAAACGCCCGTGTGTACGAGATTTCGGCGCACGATAAAGATCCCCAGGTGGTCAAAATTGACCCGGAGCCCTCCACTACGGCGCGCCTCATCTCCTGCGTTGCGTCGTCCCGTTAAACCTTACAATCAATCAATAAATAAATTGCAGTGAGAGAAAGCGTTTGAGGCGGCTGTACCTGTTTTTCCTCTTTGGGCATTATCTGCATCAGTAAGAAAACACTGTTGCCGCGAGTTGTATGTTTGCATTCGCGAAACTGTAATCTTCCTACAACGACCAACTTGTTTCTAACATATATTCGCGCTTTAATGAAACCATGACACCATTTGGCAAATCTCACGGCATCACCATTCTCTAATACCGTAGTTGCAGACGATTTCTTTCCGCCGCTCTTTCAGCCAGTTTGCTTACCGACGGTCGTTCTTGCGCCAAGTTGTTCAGCTCGCACGGGTCGCTAGCAATGTCGAACAGGTAGTGGCCCTCGCGCAGTTCTGCGAGCCCCGGAATGGAGGAAGAGTTCTCTGGCGTGCACTTCACAGCAGCCCGCTGACGCCAGCCCATGGGTACAGCTAGCTGACCTCCACTGAGCTTCTTCAGGACCTCCCAACTCAGCGACGACGTCATCAGGGAGTCGAGGCGGTTGGCGGAAGCATTCGCGCTTGCATCCGACACCGTCCCACCGGGTGTCGGGATGTGAACCTGTAGATCGGAATAGTTGGAAGGGTATCGGGACCCCTCTCGATAGCTTCCGTTGATCGAGACGAGCTTGTAGTCGCCGTCCCGGTAGGCCGACAGGCCGGTCACGGAGTTGGTGTTGACTAGGAACTCGCGGCGAGGCCACGGTACCGCGCTGCTACCATTCGGCGCGTACAGAGCGGGCCACAAGTTCAAGCCATCGATGTCGCCCAAGTCGGACACCCGGCCACCTGTTGAAAAAAAATACGTGTCTAGAATCAGCTCCCCGCATCGTGATGATGACGATGATGATGAATAAAATTTATTGGACGCAGTGTAGGTGCTGGTATTAGGGCACCCGCCCGGTGCGAAGGATAGATGTCTTGGACGATACCGGCCAACCGTGCCTTCTCCCCTAGTCATGGCTCATGAAAGCAAAAAAATTGCAGAGTCGTTTATCTAATCCCTAAGACGACATGAAGGTGAAAGCATGTGTGGCTATGCGTTAGTGACAGACACAGTGTTTCACGCTCTCTTTTTCCCTAATCACGTCCACCGTCGACATATCTTTATTCTCTCTTCCGGCCTTACTATTTTACCGGAAACCATCATGTTTGCGCCGACACGAATTCGCTTTGTTATAAGCATTTTCCAATTAGCCACGCTAAACAACTATTTTCGGCTTAATCAGTTCGCTTTATTAGCTTAGTCACCACCCTTATTTCGCCCGTTCATCTACATTAACCGTTTGTCATCCATCTCTATTGGCTGAGTCATCCACTTTAATCTCATAGTCGCTTATCTTAAATAACTTTGATTCACTTTGAACCGGCTTGCTGCAATTTGATTCACCTTAATTCACTTCGCTTGCTCGGCCCCTTTCTTCCGTTCCCTCACTTCTGCGCTGTCCTGGCGCTAACGGCCACCTTTTTCTGCTGCCGAGGTAGAGCGCGTACTATGGAAGGCCTCGCGCTAGGTGGTTTTATACTGTATAGAGGTGGACGACCAGATTTCGCTCGAGGTCATTGAAGGTCAGCTGAACGATAAGGCAGGTAAAACTTTCGCCTTAAAAATTGTACAGTCTTGGCCAGATAATCCTGGTAGCATATAATGGGTAATACCATAAATCGTCCCCCGAGTTACTTAGCAAGGCAACGTCATCAGCAAATCTGAGGTTACTGAGATATTCTCCATTAACCCTTACTCCCACCTGTTCCCAATCCAACGTTCTGAATACTTCTTGTAAGCATGCTGTGAATAACATTGGAGAGGTTGTGTCTCCTTGTCTGACACCCTTCCTTATAGGTATTTTACTTCTCTCCCTATGGAGGATGATGGTAGCTGTAGACCCATTATAGATATCCTCTAGTATTCTTACATAATGCTCATCTACCCCCTGGTTCCGTAATGCCTGAATGACTGCTAGGGTGCAGAAAATTAAAGTAATGATCAATAACCTCGGGACAGCACAGCAGTTTGAGATAGGTGGTGAGGCAGTGGAAGTGGTAAGCGAATATATATACTTAGGCCAAGTTGTGACCCAAGATCCCAACCATGAGACAGAGATAATTAAAAGGATCAGAATGGGGTGGGGTGCATATGGCAGACATTCTCAGATAATGAATAGCAGCCTACCATTGTCGCTGAAGAAGAAAGTGTATGACAGCTGCATCTTACCGGTACTCACCTACGGGACAGAAACTTGGAGGCTCACTAAGAGGGTTCAACTTAAATTGAGAACGACTCAGCGGTCAATGGAGCGGAAAATGATAGGTGTAACATTAAGGGACAAGAAGAGAGCGGAGTGGGTCAGGGAGCAAACTGGTGTTAAGGACATACTAGTAGAAATTAAGAAGAAGAAATGGACGTGGGCAGGGCATGTAATGCGAAGGCAAGATAACCGCTGGTCATTAAGGGTAACAGAGTGGATCCCTAGAGAAGGCAAGCGTTGCAGGGGGCGGCAGAAAGTTAGATGGGCAGATGAGATCAAGAAGTTTGCGGGGATAAATTGGTCACAGTTGGCACAGGACCGATGTAATTGGAGAATAATGGGAGAGGCCTTTGCCCTCCAGTGGGCGTAGATAGGCTGGTGATGATGATGATGACCATAAATCGTACAATTTAGTGTTGAGACTGCAGAAAGAAGTTTGTGTGCAACACGATTCTCTATTATATGCCACTCCGTTCCGCGAAAGCCGGCCGATCAAAACGTATAAACGTGGCGGGGGAGCTGCCAACCACCGCCCGTCGACTAGGCCGGCTTGGACCCTTTGTCACACGCACAACCGCGCAAAACAGCAGTGCCCATAAAAACCGCAGATTATACTCAGGCCTATCACAGTTTCGTAGGGGCACTTTTAAATGCGCATTAGAGCAGTGGCAAGCATTGACCTAATTTGGAGAACAAGATCTACACGGATGAGTTCGAGAATGAAGATGTTTACTCTCTCCCTCTCCCTCTCCCTCCCTCCCTCCCTCCCTCTCTCTCTCTCTCTAGCTCTCTCTCACTCTCTTACGACTACGTCTTCGTACATGAACGTTGACCACAGCAAATTTTTCACCCCCCCCCCCCAAACCCAAAACTGCATTCTTTGGGTTTTATGTATCACTATTTGAGGAGGCACATAAGCGAATGCTACTACATTAATACCACGGAAACCTTAATATTTGGCAATAGGGTATTCTATAGTATCTGACCTCATAATATGCATAGGGCATATGTTACCTACTGACTTCGGCGGCATAAGCAGCCGAAGCCAACAGGCAATGGCTGAGCCCGCAATACATCCTTCCAGGTCGCTGTCTACCAAATGACTGTTCACTACTTCTATTTCACCTCTGGTTTCACGCCTCATCTTGTTACACAGGGCAAAGCACTGGTAGAGTTGCTCAATCAATTTTCACAACTCACCGGCAGCGGAGTACAGCGTCGGCAGCCAATCGACGACGTGAGCGAGCTGCGGTAGAACCACGTCCCTGTTCCGTGGTAGAAGGGGGCTCCATATAAGAGCGGGCACTCGGATTCCCCCTTCCCAGAGCGTCCCCTTTGTGCCCCGTAGCGGCCAATTGGAGCCGGTGTTGGAGAATATCCCCCAGGGAATGCCTCCGTTGTCGCTCGTGAACACGATCACGCTGTTTGACAGCATGCCACGATCGTTGAGGGCCTTCACTACACTACCGATGGACTCGTCCAGGGCATCCACCGTGCCTGGCAGTGGAGAGCAGAAGAGGATACTGAGACGGGTGCTTTGCACACCATTACAATATCAGTGCTTTTATCACCAGCCAACTAGGAGACATCACCAGCTGCTCAAGGATACATGCACTCCTCAGCGACAGTAACGACAGTCGAGTTCTTTGTCTCAAGCGTAGGCACGTTAGTGGGGTTATATGTGTCTGGACAAATCCAGAAAAATATTTTCGCAAAAACGGCGATTTCGAGAGCACGAGAAAATCCTGTTCGAGAAGATGGTCTTCGTTCACGAATACGTCTTGTCTCTGCGACCGGGATTCCAGAATGCCACACTTTTCGGATTTCCAAATGACATTTTCATTGCAAAAAATTACAGGTATTACATAAGTACACTGCTACAGCGCTGTCACTGCATGGGATAGTTTATACTGCAGTCATGAGATCCATGCATGCGCTCAGTTCAGCGCGCTTTGGCAGTTCAAACCGGAGGAGGGAGGGGGGGGGAGGGGGGGGAGGGGGGGGGGCGAGTTACATTCTGCCCTTTGAAATTTTGCTTAAGTGCCCCCATTACCTGCCCCTCAAGCAAACACTAGCTCAGGCACATGCCAGTTGAATCGCAAATAAAACGGTACCTGGGCGGTGTACCGCGAATGGAGCTGCCATAGAGATTGTGGGAGCTGTCCATATATGGACAGCTCCCACACTCTTTATGGCAGCACCGTTCGCAGGGTCTCATCTAGATCATTCAATTTATATGCAGGATGTGACCCCGAATGGTGTTCTCGACCTTGTCAGGCCTCTTTCACGCGCAGAAGGAATGTTCACGAACAAAGTCTACGCTAATGCGGCCTACACCCCTCACGTTATATACACATGGACAGCCCCTGCAAGGTCCCAGCTCCGCCGCTGCCCACGCTTTGGTTGCGATGACATGCCCAAATTTATTTCATCTCACCCGGTTCTACAGCGCCTTCGACAGAGGCTGTGCGCAGCTTCCAGCAATTGGCCCGGAACCTACAAAGGAATGCGAACACATACGAAGTGTGCGAGAAGATCCACCAACCCTCGAAATGATTGCCTAATGCGCTCTTGAGGATGGTCCCTTCAAACTGGTGCATACAACTCCGTCCGACCGTCCGACTCCCCTTGTGGACTGCGCCTTGTGGACTGTTGGGACGGACTTGCGTTCGGTGTTGGCAGGGGGGACTCCGTGCTGTGGGGTGGGCTTGTGCGTGACCTGGAGGATGTTGTTCTGTTCCTGGTGCTGTACATTGTTGTCGGGGGACTGTGAGGGTTGTGGGGTGGTTGGAGGTGGTCTATTGAGAGTTTTTGGGCTTCATTGTTATTTTTGTTCTTTTTTGGGGGCGGGGGGGGGGGGGGGGGGGGGGTCTGTGCATTGCGCACTGTGCGTCTTTCTTTTCAGTGATGTATGGAGGCTTCGGGGGTATATGGGAGAATAGTGGCGTGCGGGGGCTATCTGAGGCGGGCGTTATCTGAGGCGCTCCTTGTCCTTGCATTCATGACAACTCCGTGCGGGTGTTCAGCTGCGTTGTTTTCCCGCCGAGCAAATGAAAAGCCCCAATTTTTTTCTGTAACCCATTGGCTTTTCTTCCAAAAGATTCTGGAGCCTCGGCTTCCTGTACTTTTATTTTTTTAGTCGGCCTTAACCTGTTACAGCCTAGCTGGTGCAAGTTTGTTCCCGTTTTTATTTAGGTTGATTTTATTTTTTAGGGAACATTAATTTCTTTCCCCTTTTTTCCCTAGAGCGCACCATGCGCGCTCCATCTGCCCCAATTAACCTTGTGCGACTGGTGAAACATTGAGGGTTCTGTGAACTCCGTATGAACAACGAGCCTTTGCTTGAACGGAGAATTTTGTGTGAACAGCGAACATCTGCTGAACTGCTCTTTCCCCTAGCTTTCTACACCCTACCTTTTTACCCCTCTCCCTCAGGGCATCTGGCCCCTTACCTCAAAGCAATTCTCTTTGTCTCTCTCCAGTATGAGCGCCGGGGTGTGTACGCCTTTTGCAGGGTACCCACCTGCCATTAAAGTCCGGTTGCGGTCACCGATGTAGGGAAATTTATCAAGGTTTCGCTGGGGGGCATCCGTTGTCAGCTCCACTGTCTGTCCGTGGGCCGCAGTCGCGCTCATGTACAGGAACAGGGGCTGTCACATCGAGGAGAAGAAAAGGGCTGGAATTATGAAACCAACTTCGACATTTAGCCTTGCTTTTGTAGCAGTAACTATGTTTACACGGCCAGCGCACATACAAGAATGGCGTCCAGCGCCGCGTCCTGGACCATAGCTTTGTGAGCAAGGAGTCCTCCTTTTTCCTCAGAGTAGTTGTAGATAAGGAAGATGCAGAAAATGCTTCATGTCGCGATTTATTTCCACAGATAAGTTCTTATCGTAGCGGTGAGAAGGAAGAGGAATTACTTTGTTGAGCCTTAAGCTGGTTTACGGAAGCGGTGTGGCCACCGGTTTGAGGCCGGCAGCGACGTTGGCAGCACGGCTGACCAGAAGTATCTGGACCTCAGGGTCCTAGATGCCCAGCGCTCCCTCCCACTGGGATCTTGAGGACAGGCCCACATAGAGCTGACCAGCGTGTCTAGGACCGCGCAGAGTGGAAAATGTGGCGAGGGAAATTGCGAGGGCTGAATTCGGAGCAGAAGTGCTCGGCAGGCCAAGGAGTTGTCATAAGCGCTTCTGGTAGCTAATTAGTTCAGAGTGGGAAGGAGGGTATTGACGCCGAGCGAAGCAGTGATACGCACTGATATCATGGTAAGTGATTAAGCGATCCCTGGCTGACCTGGCGCTGTGGTAGGGAACAAGTCTGGCACCGGCACGGATAGTAAGTCCTCGTGCTGCGTTGTGCGCTGCCTCATTTCCCCCAAAACCGGTGTACGCCGGGGTCCAGACGATGTCTGCCAGGGAGGTCGGGGGATTTCGAGGGAGAATTTTGGACAATATCCAAAAATAGCGTAGCGGTGAGATAAGAGTGTCCTCGCCACATGTATTCGAGCGGAGGCTGCAAAATTTTAAATTTGTCTATCAATCATAGAAGAAGGCGCTCTGAGGTTTTACAGCACATTTCGAACTTGGGCTTGACGCGCCGAAGCTGAACCTGGGCTATGAGACACGTCATGGTACTGTGTGATAATAAGTCTGTGCCCTTGCAGATATTTACTGTGAACTGAAATCAATTTTTATAACGAAGTCTTATAACTGGCCCTACATATGCTTGTCGACGTCTTAGAATACGCAACGTTTAAGGACTAGTTCAGGCCGAGAGGAGATTTTGCGGGCATACGGGTAAAGAGCCTCCAAACTGTCCATCTCCCTCTCTCCCTTCTCTCTCTCTCTCTGAAGGCCCAACCACATGCACTCGTAAAATCGACGTACTCGCGCAACGACGTACGCCTGCGGTGACATACGCCGCTGTCTTTGCGCCGACCGCCGACGTCGGAGAGGACGCGTAACCACATATCGCCGCAACACGCGCGTAAACCAATGCGCCGCGCAGTGTGGCTCGACTACTCCGGACTCAGCTTTGTGGCGACCAGTTCAACTACATTTTAACTCAAATGAAACAAATAATGCCTATTCTCACAAAAATACGTATGTTTAATACAGAAATAACTAAAACAGTTCTTGGGACATTAAAAAAAACGTTAAGGATTAGTATGCATACTTGCACAAAACCCTCCACAAAACCCTCCACTACATTTGGCGTAAACTACCTTGCTCCCATAGTTGCTCGTTGCTTCGCGTATTCTGTCCGGTTGTTTGGTCTCCGTATTTTACAAATTGCTTCGTTTTATCGCATAATTAATAGTGAAGTTAGCTTATTTATCAATTCGCTGTCTTGTTATGCGACCTGACCGCCGATAAGATAACCATCAGAGGTGTACGTCAACACCGTGCGCCCGAAAGTTTGCGTCGATGTCTGGCGGGCTCTGACTTGGGCGTAACAAGCGCGTACCATGCATTCGGCGTACACCGGAGTACGCCTTTTCCTTACGCGCTTACGCCGGTTTACGTTGTTGCGCGAGTACGTCGGTTTTACGCGTGCATGTGGTTCGGCCTTAAATATATATGTAAACACACATACATTCGTGCACACACAGACACTCGCGGACACACACGCACACACTCGCACCGCCCACACAGACACTCGCACGCGCACACGTACACACAGACACTCGTACACACGCACACACTCACACACACGCAGACACTTGCCTACACGCATGCGCACACGCTCGCACACACTCGCAAACACACACGCACGTGCGCACACATTACACTGGCACACACACACATGCACACACAGACACTCCCACACACACTCGCACACAGACACGCGCGCACGCTCGCAAACACACCCACTCACACAGACAAGCACGCACACTCTTATACACAGGCACTCGCTAAGACACTCGCATGCACGCACACACACACACACACACACACACGTACACTCGCACACACAGACACTCGCGCTCACACACGCACACACACTCGCACACATACACGCACGCACACACACACACACACAACTGCACACATACGCGTACACACGCTCACACGCATGCACCCACACACTCACTCACTTTCGTAGTGTCGATGTGAAAAAATTGCTATTTATCCCCCCCATTATTTTGGTTTTCTGGCCTGTCATCACTTTGCCGTTCTTTGCCAAGCTAGAGGATTGCAAGTTGGGTGACTTGGCTCTGTCTTGTGGTGGTAGGAGTGCGTGCGACACGTACCGAGAAAAAGTAAACAGGCAGGAAATGTATTGCAGATCTCGTGTTTTCCATGTCCCACGCGCTGGAATACCGTAGTTGCACGATTCAAACGCGCACATTTTTTCGCTAAAAGTAGCCCTAAAATTTACGTGCGGGTTACAATCAGACTCAAAACCGAAGTCGGCTTCAATGTACCCCGCTTTAGTTTTAAAGGGGTCCTGAAATACCTTCCGCCGATGCATGGATGTACATCTACCCAAATAAAGCAATGTATTTGCAATCTCCTCCCGCAAGAATTTTGTTAAAGCGATGAGTATTAGCTGAGAAATCGTAAATCAAAAACCGCGCATTATCGTCGCTCCGCGTTTCCTCCTCCTTTCGACTTACTCTCCGCTACAGTGAACTAGAAGGTTTTCTAGAAAGTATTCTAGTTCACTGTATCTCCGCTGTTGACGGCGCGCAAGCCTTGCCTCCCATGATGCTGCGCTCCGCAGCGGTGACGCACTTCCGCTATTGCGCTGCTCAGACTGTCGTCTGCTACGGGCAAGCTTTGTTGACACCATGAATCCTGCACTCCGCTCAAGGCTGGAAAAGCGAACGAAAAATCTGGCCGCATGTATGCGGCGGCCTGGCCTTGCCCTTTCGCGGTGTACGTTGCTGGCGGCACATGACTTTTTTATCGGCGGCGAACTCGCAGCCGCACAGGGAGGGTCGTGCGCTCGTTCCCTTGATGCACCGCGCACTGTTTATCCAAAAAGTGCCGTATCAGATGTGGCCCCGCTGGTGCCGGGTCTTATTTTGCGGCGGTGGTAATTCCTGCCGGCAGCATGTGAAAAAGTCATATTAAACCGATACAGAACCCGTGCACAAAACGCTTCAATCATGTGACCAGTTCAGCTTGGGGCGACGCGTGGTGGAGTGCGGCAACGTTGGCAAAACATGCTCCGCCGCAGCTCTGAGCTTTCTAGCGCTGGAGCGAGCTCCATTTCTTGGATAATCTCAAACATCGGTTGCCTTGGCAACAAGGCACAAACCGCTCCAGAAGTCAGTTACGGTTGCGTGATCCCGGTTCAGCTTGGGGCCCCACTTCGCGACATGTGGGCACTGCAGGCGTACCACTCGCTCCCATTGGGAAGTGCGAGATGCGTTTGGCATTACAGGAGGCGATGGTGTGTGTGTTGTGGACGCCTTTGTTTCGCGATGAAATGCGACGTTGTGCTTCTGCGGGTGGATAGTGCTTCCCATGGTCTGGATTATCTCTCTCGAGCGACGTACGACTCAACCTCGCATGGGGTATGTGCAGTGTGCGTGGCTAAAAGCCATCGGCTTGTGCGCCAGAGTTAAGTGACTTGCTGTTCGTCCCCGCAAAGCGCGCGTGAGGTGAGTACCGAATTTACGACGGGCAGGGGGCAACCCATCCTCTTTCAATCGTGGTTCAGACTTTCAACGCATGTTGTGACGTTGTGTTCGTTAGAAACGCATCTCTGGATTGTTTTGAAGTTGAATAAAATGTATGCGTTAAACCCGGGCATTCGGCTCAGGGCGTTCTCTGCGATTGCAAGAATGAAGTGCCACGGGGCTTCAACGCTTTCTTTATGGAACGTACTCAGGTAACAGAATATCCATGTCGTGATATGGCCGTGTTGCATTCAATACAAACGGTTAAGCGTTTGTTTTGCACTTGTTTCGTTTGTCGTAAAATGCCCAAGCACTCCGGCACTCCGCTGGCAGATCAGCCGGCGAGCCGACGCTGAGCAGACAACTCATCTCTTTGCCGGAAGTGCGTGAAAAAGCCGCCCAATAGCAGGATGTCTAGCTCATGACGAACATCTGGGAATCGATGATGTAGACATGTGAAGATGGCGGCGTCCAAAAACACGAAGGGAAGGGTGAGAAAAAAACGACAAACTTTGCAACAAAAGTGTGAGCTTTCCGTTGCGCGTAAAAGAGTAATACTTGGCACAGAGGACGTTGACGACCCAATCTAACGGTTGCGCTAGTTCATTTAGTGTGCTCAAAATGCCTTTCAGGGCCCCTTTAATGCTAGCAGGAGCTGGGTAAGCAAATTTATGACACAAGAAATTTCTACTGCCGCAGTTGCGTGCGCCAAATAAAATGTCATTCCAGGTAGGTGGTGTCATGTCTTCACATCGGCGCGGTAGAATTGTCGTTAAATTGTTTTTTTTTTTCCTCAAATTTTAACTAGCAGACTTACCTGCGCATTACAATCGGGGACTCCTTAGAATCGTGGAAATATGGTAGTTATCTCCCATACCATTTTACATTATTTATTGGACTTCATTTTACGTCTTGGGCCTTGAACATTTCGATAAATTGCCCAGGCTTTATATATATTTCTGTGCATTCAAAATCAAAAAGTTCTATTGCAGTCAATGACTCCGGGAACTCTTGCTGCATACTATACTCTCCTTGCATTGTTACAGTTCGTTAATTCCGAGACTGACCTTGCGTGTGTTGTGGTGGGTGATGATGTCGATAGCCCTTTGAGTGAGGAGGTGGGTTGTGTAAGCGCCACCCGTATTCGTTACTGCGTCCTCGTTGTCCCAGAAGTCCACGCCGCAATGGTTATACTGTAAACGTATAGGTAAAATACAAACAATAATAAAAAAATCCACCAAGCCGATCAGACTTCTGGTTCAAATTGTTCGAAAATATACTTTCCTTTTCTTTAACTACTGGTTGTACAATACCTAGTAGAACACACTCCCTGCGTGTGAATATCGGTTGTTAATTTTCGTTGAAGCTTGTAGCTGATGTTTTACCATGTTTTTCATTCAGGTCGCGAGTGAACGGCAATAACAATGAAACGTTTTCGGTGCACTTGAGTCTGCCTACGTGCTTTGAGGCGAAAGAACTACGGCTTCCACTGGCGAAACTCATCAAAGACTTCGTTACTACAATTCGCCTTTTCTGTTTTTCCGCCATTTTTTTCCTTTTCGCTCCGCTCTTTAGTGTTCCCGTATGTGAGGTGTTCTTCTTTTCACTTTTTAGTTGTTATGAGTTCTCCTTATCATTGAAACTGCCATGAATCGCTCGATTCTGCTTGTACGAAGTATTTAACATGTCTTACATTATTTGTATTCGCGCCGCCATTCTGGCGGTTGTATACACCCGGGTGTTGGCCTCGTCTGGTGACAAGTGAGTCTCTTTTAGCCGCATCTCGTGGACAGTTTACGCCACTGCATTCATGCCGGAATTAAACTATCTATCATCTATCTAAAAAAAACACTAATGCCTTCTTTCGCATCGACCGTCATCAAATCGTAAGCCCTGCACAGTACGCTTTCCGCAAGCAGAAATTGACTGAGTTGGCTCTTTTTTTTTTCCAAAAAGAATTTGTATTGCATAACTTTCAAAATTGTAATGGGAATATTTCTGAATTTCTCTAGGGACTTTCATCTAATCAATCACAAAATTCTTCTGGAAAAGCTCAACCATTAAATTATTAGAAGCATAGCTCATGCTTCAACTTCTTATTTGCAACATCGCCTGCTGTTTGTAGCCATTGGAAATGAATATTCGCTGGTTAAACCAGTTACGTTTGGTGTTCCCAAAGGAAACATTTTATGACCTTTTCTCTTTATACTTTACATTAAGGAAGTAGTAAATACTGACAAAGCAGCAAAATATATAATATATGCAGATGATACCAGTGTGTTCTCTGCAGGCAGCTCTGGTATCAACCTTCAACAGAGCTAATGAAACGCTTACCAAAATTAATAATTGGGCAGTTGATAACAGTTAAAAGAATCAATGTCGATAAAACCAAGGTCAGTCTCTTTCATCCCGCAACAAAAGAATCGAGCTACGTTCTATTAAGTTAAACAACAGAGAAATCGAAGTATAAAAATCTTTTAAAACACTTGGGGTATACTTTAACGAAAATATGATGTGGGATAACCATATTACATATATTACCAGCAAATAGTCTAAAACAATCGGCATTATACGCCGCCACTGTTTTTATCTTCCTATATCAATCAACATGCATCTGTATAAATTATTATTTCCGTCTTTGATTAACTATGAAATTCTTCTTTAGAGTACTACAACGAATGAAAACTTGCACAGGCTCACAGTTTTGCAAAAACGGATCATTCGTTTGTGTTGTAACCTTCCTTATCTCCGACCAGCTGCTGATTATTTATAAAAATTTGTCATTGTTTCAATTATATCTGTGTATAACTATAAGCTATTTCGTTGTTATCAATTGGTATTAATCAGTAATGATGATGCTCCAACCAGGCTTGCTATGTTAAAAGAGAACGTTGTAGTCTTCAAAACCCGTACACCAGAACCTTGGAATGTCAAATAAGTGCCGCACAAGCTACCGGACACTAGTGATCCAGTACTTATTACCTACATTTTTAAATATTGTTTTCATTAACAGAAATGTCGCCGTTTCAACTCTTTCATTCAGACAGTTGCGTGATATGATTTGTAAGCCTATATTAGCTTAATGAGATTTGTTTTCATGCTCTACCTGACATTCCTAATTTCTCGGATTTGCATTGAGAACCGTACTGCACTTGTTTTGCACTACACTTGTTTTTGTACTAGTGCACTAGTTTTGCACTCGTTTTGTAGCTCACTGCACTTGTTTTGTAATTCCTCTCGTCATGCTTGACTTGCCGCTCTGTGTGTAAGGTGGTCAGGGCCTTTCAGGCTGTCTCAACAGCTTTGTTCCTGGTCGTCCTGCAACATGGTTGTGAAATAAGCTCATTTCAATTCAATTCAATTAAACATGCAGGAACGACGTGAAGAAACCGGTGAAATGAGGGACTATAACCGCTTCAAGTGTAGCAATTTTTTGTATCTTACGAAGTTCAAAAACTCGTTGAAGTAGTTCTTGGCTTCATTGTAGGAACCGTAGAACGTATCGAAGCCCCGCCTCCGTGGCGTGTACACGATACTTGAGTATCCCAGGTGCCACTGAAAAAGAAGAAAAACATGGGGGGTGAGGGGGGAAGGGGGGGAGCTGTCATCCAACTAGCCGTGGAGTTGTGCAAGAGCAACTGAAACGTAACTTTGGGGTCATAGTAACGACCCAGCCGATAGAACTACCCTTTTTGACGAAAACATTGTTTCGCTAGGTATCATAATTTTGTTGGTGCGCTTAATTATCTTCTTAGCATTCATAATACCAACTCTTAGCATTTTATTAAGGGATTTTAACTTTGCCAGGCTTAGCTTCGATAGATAAGAGGAGGAGAAGACACAATACGGAGGAAAGAGATGCCACCGATAACTTCAATACTATTAAATTGAAAATAAAAAGCATTTCGGAGGGGGAAACGAGGCGTGACGGTCACAGCGATGAAGAGCACAGGGGAAAGAGGCAAGCCTTGGGGAATGGGTATCGAGCTGTGACAAGAAGGTGCAGCAAATTTGTGAAAGCATTCGCTCCCGTGTCATGGCATTCAGATTATGCGTTCTTCCTCAGAGGTAACAGGACACCAAGGCGCAGCGGGAACAACTCGGTAGAGGCGGGCTTGAGAAACCGAGTCACAATAAAAAATAACGTGGTTCGAAGCCCTAAGTCTTCTTATTGGTTACTCATTTGGACAAACACATTTATCCGCATTTTTCTGCAATTTACGGTTTTTTACAGCCACTGAAACGTTCTAAACCAAACCACTTACTGTGCCAGCCAGTAAAACGTTTTAATAATATCCTGGGTACCGGAGTATACCCATTACCTATATAAGATACTTACTATAATGACGATATCCACGTGGTTTCAGTGATGCACGGACGAACACACGCGTACACCAGACGATAGGTTAAAACGTTGCAAAGCTGTTTAAGCTCTTGGTTTCACCGTCAATAAACAGAAAAAATACCAACAAAATGCCGAGCGCACGTGAGCGTGCTTGTCGTGAGGAGCGCCCGGCGTCGTCCAGGCTTGCGCGTGGGCTTGTGCCACTTGAGGGGCTCGCAAAAAGAAAAGAAAAAATACCGAGCGCACGTGCCAGTCAGCGTTTAAGCAAACAGCGTCGCCGTCAAAACGGCTGGCGTGTGCCTCTGACGTCACTCGCTTGGCGTTGCTAGCGGCAACCACCTGCGCTCCTAAAACTCTGAGTCGCTGCGGCGGCGGCGGCAGAGCTCTCTCTCCAACTCTGTGCCGCGCTCATGGGGGATAGGGTAGCCAAAGGAGATCCGGACGCTTACAGAAGAGGTGACTTATCAGAAAGTGCGCCGCGCTGCCAGGCGGGAATGCAATCGCCCAGAAGATGAAGAAGAACTAGCCTAGGTAGCGCTCTACGAAACTTTGCGGCGGCGGACGATGAAGTATACGAAGACTGAAGAGGGTACTGTACAAATAAAGCATTATATAATAAAGCACTTATATACATTTGTATAGTTTGATTTGATCTTACGCCGAGATCCCACAAACCACACGGAAAACAGTCCTAGCCTTTTGCAGCCCCTCCCAAGCGGCTTTGGAGAATGCCTCACAATCCCAAGAGGCAGGCGCACGAGCCCTTTTCCCCAACCCGGACAAGAACTTATCCGGCGCGGAAGCTCAAACACTGAGACAAATACAGACAAAGATTTGCCAAAAAAATCCCGCTTATCCAAAATGTTCTCTCAAATGCGCACAAACTTATGCCCTAAATGCGGAAACCCTTCCAGCTTATTTCAAGCAACAAGGGCCTACCCTATCATCTGGCCTTCAGTAAACACCACCACAAAGGCGTTCGCGCTATGGGTGGCAGCAGGGTGTCGAACCGGAACAGGAACCGAACCGAAAACCGGAACCGAACCCGAATTTTCGCCCGGAACCGGAACTGAACCGGAACCGTATTTTTTCCGCCATTTTGGAACTGAACCCGAACCGGAACGAATCGAAGGAACCGTTCCGGAGCGGTTCCGGGGCCTCAACACTGTAATTTCTAGTTTTCCGTTTCGGTACCCTACCTTGGGTCTGAAGATATTTTTACCATTCGCCAGACGGCAACACGAAATATTTTGAATAGTCTGCAGTTCCCTAGGCCCATAAGGTTCTCTTCTTATTATAACCCTCAATTTAATGTAAAGTTGTCCGTATATACTATCAGTTTGCGTTAGGTACTGCCCATATCCCCAGTTATCTTTTACATTTAGAATGTTAAGTTAGAACGCATATTCCGAGGCGACATATCATGAATATATTCGTCATGGTTTCTATCTACCTTGTGTTTAAAATCTTGTGAAGTTTAAAAATCTTGTTTAAAATCGTGTGAAGGACTAGGGGAATTAGCGGGTCAGTTAAAGGGGCCCTGAAAGGCGTTTTGAGCACACTAAATTGACTAGCGCAATCGTTAGATTGGGTCGTCAACATCATCTGTGCCAAGTATTACTCTTTTACGCGCAGCGGAAAGCTCACACTTTTGTTGCAAAGTTTGTCGCTTTTTTCTCACCCTTTCCTTCGTGTTTTTGGACGCCGCCATCTTCACATGTCTACATCATCGATTCCCAGATGTTCGTCATGAGCTAGACATCCTGCTATTGGGCGGCTTTTTCACGCACTTCCGGCAAAGAGATGAGTCAGCTCAGCGTCGGCTCGCCGGCTGATCTGCCAGCGGAGTGACGGAGTGCTTGGACATTTTACGACAAACGAAACAAGTGTAAACAAACGCTTAATCGTTTGTATTGAATGCAACAGGGCCATAACACGACATGAACATTCTCTTACTTGAGTACGTTCCATAAAGAAAGCGTTGAAGCCCCGTGGCACTTCTTTCTTGCAATCGCAGAGAACGCCCTGAGCCGAATGCCCGGGCTTCGACGCATACATTTTATTCCACTTCCAAACAATCCAGAGATGCGTTTCGAACGAACACAACGTCACAACATGCGTTGCAAGTCCGAACCGCGATTTACAGACGATGGGTTGCCTCCTCCTGCCCCTCGTAAATTCGGCACTCACCTCGCGCGCGGTTTGCAGGGACGAACAGCAAGTCACTTAACTCTGGCGCACAAGCCGAGATGGCTTTTAGCCACGCACACTGCACATACGCCATGCGAGGTTGAGTCGTACGCCGCTTGAGAAAGATAATCCAGACCATGAGAAGCACTATTCACCCGCAGAAGCACAACGTCGCATTTCATCGCGAAACAAAGGCGTCCACAACACACATACCATCGCCTCCTGTAATGTCAAACGCATCTCGCACTTCCAAATGGGAGTGAGTAGTATGCCTGCAGTGCCCATATGCCGCGAGGTGGGGCCCCAAGCTGAACCGGGATCACGCAAGAGTAACTGACTTCTAGAGCGGTTTGTGCCTTGTTTCTAGGACAACCGATGTTTGATATTGTCAAAGAAATGGTGCTCGCTCCAGCGCTAGAAAGCTCAGAGCCGCGGAGGAGCATGTTTTGCCAACGTTGCCGCTCTCCACCACGCGTCGCCCCAAGCTGAACTGGCGTTTTGTGCACGGGTTCTGTATCGGTTTAAAATGTCTATTTCACGTGCCGCCGCCAGGAATTACAACCGCCACAAAATAAGACCCGGCACCAGCGGGGCCACATCTGATACGGCGCTTTTTGGATAAACAGTGCGCTGTGCATCCAAGGGAGCGAGCGCAGGATCCTCCCCGTGCGGCTGCGAGTTCGCCGCCGATAAAGGGTCGCGTGCCGCCGATAGCAAAGTTCTGCAGCAACGTACACCGCGAAAGGGAAGGCCAGGCCGCCGCACACATGCGGCCAGATTTTTCGTTCGCTTTTCCAGCCTTGAGCGGAGAGAGGGATTCATGGTGTCAACAAAGCTTGCCCGTAGCAGACGGCTGTCTGAGCAGCGCAATAGCGGAAGTACGTCACCGCCGAGGAGCGCAGCATCATGGGAGGGAAGGCTCGCTCGCCGTCAACAGCGGAGAGTAAGTTGAAAGGAGGAGGAAACGCGGCGCGACGATAATGCGCGGTTTTTGATTTACGATTTCTCAGCTAATACTCATCGCTTCAACAAAATTTTTGCGGGAGGAGATTGATAATACATTGCTTTATTTGGTTACATGTACATCCACGCATCGGCGGAAGGTATTTCAGGACCCCTTTAAGGTGGATTGGAGGGTCGGACCAAACATGAAATTTTTGGGGTCTTTGGCATCTGGAAATTTTGCAGGGTTCTCCTTCTCGACCAATCAGGAAATTTAGTTACGCACAAAATAGCCGGAGAGTTATGTGATGACAACCTGAATGCTATAAAAGGTCTTTCTTTATGCACGTATTGCGCTGTTTTGTTGTTTCTCGCGTAAGAATGACATTTCGCACTGAAGTTAATAACTATTTGCTAATGGATATCTTATATTCACCAAATGGTTTTCCAAACGTGTCTATATATGAGGTAAGAATGTAGGAAGCAACTAAACTGGAAAAACTGAGGAACGATCAACTGGTTTGATGCGAAAGACACCCGATAGCATTCTTCAATACCTTCTCTTTCTTTGTGCTACCGTTGTGCAGCCTTCCACAGGTGTACCCCAACCAGCGAACACAGCCCCCTAAAAGCTGAGGAAGCGGCGATAGCACGTGCGCTTAGCCAAAGCGGCGCCAAAACTCTCATAACAGACTCCTAGCAGGTGTGGCGCAACTTTGCCAACGGTCGATTGCATCTCACAACACTTCGACAGATAAGTCAGAGTCCACCAACGAGACCAGCCAGGATTGTATGCGCACCAGCTCATACTGGCATCACCGGCATACAGGATCACCAACCTCGTGGCTCGAGATTTGACCCGCTTAGCCAGCGCTCATGAAGCCGAGCCCGACCGCATGCATCCTGTAGTCACCTACCAGGAAATTACTCAGCACTATATATGCTCTCCCGTAGAACGCATTACTCCACGCACAAATCGCTACCGATT
Source organism: Haemaphysalis longicornis (assembly GCF_048455015.1). Classification (NCBI taxonomy): domain Eukaryota; kingdom Metazoa; phylum Arthropoda; class Arachnida; order Ixodida; family Ixodidae; genus Haemaphysalis; species Haemaphysalis longicornis. Next base: position 129,110,637 of record NW_027526204.1, on the reverse strand, counting down.
ACCCAGAAAAGACTATTCCGCGCTCTGCGGGTTAACACCTTCCCACACACAACCAGACTTCACCTCTTTGACCGGACACTATTCTGTCCACTTCGCTGCTTCTGTGGAGAATCAGAGAACCTCTTACACAGGCGGCTGCGACAAGTCTACCCTAGATACGCCCAACCTCCACCTTTCCAAAGAGATTTGGGAGAGAGCCTTGGCCAGCTCCGGCCTCGAAGATCAGCTGCACTTGATGGAAACGGCTGTCCACTCAGCCGCCTTGAATGAGGACGCCTCTCTGAAATTTTTCCTCGATTTAATTAGAGTTCATTTCCTCTCTCTACGAGGAATCATTACTACTGCTTGTGGTTTCATTAAGCTATTATCTTTCCTAGACCCCAATCGCTGTCACCTGCCGCTGAAGTGTCATTAGCAAGTTCCTATCTGAGGTGGTTCCCTAGCCAATGCCGTCCTATACACGCCGTCCAATGAGTCATTAAAGCCATTCTTTCTTTCTAACCGGCCTGTTAGCAGATAAAAGATTAGCAGAAGGATATCGCTCTAAACGCCACCGGCCACGCTTGATAGAATGTTGACGCCGACGCCGGACTGTTTTCGACTTCTAAAGCCCTACTAATGATCTCGTGATAAGCTAAAGCGCCATTGAAACAAGGGGTAGATGAAAAGCGTAGAAAACCAACCAATTTATTTACAATGCGAAATTTGTTGCTTCATTATGCGAAAATAGGTGTGCGTTAGCGTGTGCCTGCGTAGACATTTGATGGATAAAAAAAAAGATAGCGGGCGCGCAGGCTCTCCTGCCCGCCAAAAAGACTGCCCGCTTGCCAGTAAACTACCTGCCCGCCTGCCTGCCAGGCAGGCGATTCCTGAGAGGATGCGTGATTTGGAGACGAGGGGTGGTCCGTCACGAGACGCCCTGGGGGAGGGGGGAGGATGCGTTATTTGGAGACGATGTGCGGCCCATCACTGCTCGGTTAAGGGAGTGGACACAGGGCGGCACAGCGGCGGCTATATAGAGCCATGCGGTAGAGCGCAGCCCTGAAGCGCCCGCCCCTGTGGTTTCGCGTAGTACCTCAGCGTCGGCCTCGTTGCAACCGAGAGAACGAAGACGCCACCGAAGATAGAGCGAGCAGGAAATCGGAAGATGACAGTATGACGAAAGTATAAGGTGGAGGGCGGAACTGTAAGACCGCGTGAGAGACGCTTCAAGTCGATGATGCCTAACGAGATAACGGCAGAGTACCCCGCGCGCCGTCGTGCATTTGCTGATGACGCGATCGCTTTTGAGACACAGCAGCTATGCGCCGTTGCCGAGAAGACTACAGTTCACGCTGCACTCAAATTTCGCATTAGCGAGTATCGCAATCGCCCGGTAATATTTTTTGTTTCCTCAAGAGTACAACTGCGGGTATAAAACTGCGGTGTTATGAGCCAAGAATAAAATTTAAAAAAAATGAACAAAATTCAATTAATAAAAATACACTTGTGGCCATAAAGAGTAATGTTTTCACATTCATACAAATACACGCCTTAAGTGTCCCAGTGAATTTTTTATTTCGCTTTAGTTAATATTGTAATCGTGGACTTACCATAGAAAACCTTTTGCAGTAGATTGTACTGCTAAAGGATGTTTTCAACCCTTTCTATCAATTCTTTCACTCTTTTTTGCGCATCTGCAAGCACTGCGAAAGCTATAGCTATAACACAGAGAAGCAGTCGGGTGATTTGCTCGTCACAGCAGCTACACGTTCAGTTTCTGCTTCGCTTTTGTGGCTTTCTTTTCTTTTTAGAGTCGCAACTTAAAGGGACACTGAAGTGAATTTGTCAAGCTCCCATTTTTGCTTGCACTGCGTAGACTGTCTCAAATTAGCACACTTTTCATCGTTTATCCGGTTGACAAATCGGTAATTATTTTACAAAGCGCGAAAGAAGAAAAACTACCATGCGCGGTTTGCGGCGGCCGCACCAACTAAGGCTGTGACGTTGAGAGGAGGGGCGCCGTGATTGGACGATGCCCAAGGTTAGCAATCACACAAGTTTCGGTTTCGGTTTCGGTTCTGTAAAACATAACCAATGGCTTTGTTGGATGGGCATTCTCAATATCTCAGTAATCATCGTACCGCGCTTCTGCCATGTTGTCGGCTGTAAAATGCACAAGATAAGCCTCCCAGGACGGCTTGTAGTCGTAGCATTCACTAGCCGAGACCTACGCAGTGCATGAACGCCCTCCGCGTACCCGCAGACGCCCAAATGTCATGCGCTTTTCCCCCATATTTGGAGCTTGCCTCCCTCATGCCTGTATCGTAAAAAGCGTGTTCGCACCAGGCCAAGGGTCTGTTCATTCTGGCCTGTGCCCACTGCCTGCAAGCAGTCGGTGCTTATGGCAACAGCACGCCAACGAGAACTCGCTAGCGCGCCAGTGCCAGCCTGCGCGCGTTTTGTGAACTAGTTCGTGTAGCCATGAACGTTGTGGCCCAAAAAAAGGTGAACTCAATATAGAAAACATCGGCGGAAAACAAAAAAGTTAACTTACAAAAAAAAAAAAAAGCACTTACCCGCGGGATTCGAACTCGGGATTCGCAAAACATTTGCAATGAATTCCTAGCGCCTCAGACTGCTAGGCTACGGAGCGGGACGCGTAGGCCTTGCTAATATAGGGTATATATTGTACAACCGGTTTACACTTTTATTTAGTTTTGGCATTTCAAGCCGCTTAGGTGACTATTTGTTGCACTGCGATCGTGCAGTAAGCGTCGCCCGAGTTTCCACAGTAGCTCACGTCTAGCAATTGCATTTCGTAGACGGAAAAGCGTTCGCAGATGCGTAGTCGTGCTGCTGACCGCTGTGCTTGTTCGCCCAGCGCAAAAAAGTGCTTCCCGCGCCCTAGTTTTACGCTGTACGGTAAAAATATCAGTTGATTTTATTTGCTTAGTACCTATATTGACTTCGCTGACTCTTCTCCGGCCTTCAAGAGGCCTTATATTTTCCTACTGGCGCACCAGTCAGCGAAGCGTCGCATGTGCAGCGCTTGTGTGAAGCGACCTTGACTTGGAGCTAGATACAGTGTACAAACAAACCAAGTAAAGAAAGGCACATTCTTCCATTCACAAACGTGTCCTGGCTTCGTTTCAACTAAGCGAACGAATTGCGACCAAGCAATTTTTTTTTAACCTCCTTGATTGCGACGACCCGCCGGCGGCCGGCGGACGAAACGCTGGGCCGACTGACTCTGTCGGCCGGGGAGCCGTGCAGTAGCGCAGCCGTGGCGCAGCCAATTGCCAGCTCATCCCCTACCGACGTCACACGAAAACGCCACAGAAAATGGGCGAGCGTAAAGAGAGGAGGACAGCGTTTTCGAATTAGTTTTTCTACTAAATAAAATCGCGTAAACGCGCCTAGAGTGGTCGAAACATGCCCTGGGGACTCCGGACTACAATTTGCGCTAGTAATCCCGCAATGTTTACATATCACTTCAGTGTCCCTTTAAGGAAAGCCGGAAAATAGCCGCTACACCACTGTAATGACGTCATTACAGCGGTAGAAGAACGCCAAGACTGGGAAAGAGAGAAAAATATTTTAAGCAAGTTTCTAAGTTATCTGATGTGGACAGAGCAGTAATTTTTGTCTGAGGCACTTTGCGACCCTCTAATCTTAGTACTGGATGTCTCGGTATACTACTTTCTGCGAGCATTGAAGATTTAGAAAAAAGTTTATAAAGGTGTTGCAATCACTTTAATTTGGCCAAGACAAAACATTTGCACAACGAAACTTGACAAGGAAACTAATACCGGTCACAAATAAATTAACAGAAAAACACGCCTGCATTTTTTTATTTCGAACCCCTTTGAACCCGTTTGAACCGGTTCGAACCGGTTCGAACCGGAACGAAATGGCGCTCCGGAACCGAACCCGAACCGAACCCGAAAGGCTTGAACCCGAACCCGAACCGAACCCGAAAAAATTCCGGTTCGACACCCTGGGTGGCAGCTCGGGCCAGCTCCGACTTCGGGACTTGATTCTTTGAGCCCGAAGAGGAGCAGAAGAGTCTGGGGCCTTGGAAGCAGGGCACCACCGCTAGACCAATCGTGACACCTCTCTCTCTCTCTCTCTCTCTCTCTCTCTCTCTCTCTCTCTCTCTCTCTCTCTCTCTCTCTCTCTCTCTCTCTCTCTCTCTCTCTCTCTCTCTCTCTCTCTCTCTCTCTCTCTCTCTCTTTATATGGCGCTCATCCAGTTTAGCTTAGTGATGCGAGCACAGCTCTGCTGTGACATCAGGGTTGCACCGTTGTGCAAGTTGGCTCTGTCTCTCTTTTTTTATTTCAGCCGTATACTGGATCCCCGCGGATAATTATTTCTCTGCAAGGATTCAAAAAGCCTGCTAAAACAATGGCCATACTCACTTTCCCGAGTGCGTGCGTCTGGTAGCCGAGACTCTTGAGCCGCTCTGCAATCGTGGGGACGCTCGTGTTGAGGCCTCCCTTCTCGGCGGAAAGAAAAACGTTGTGCTGGAGGCCTGGATGGATGAGAATTCCGCGAACCACCGCATTAGATTCCCACATGCATATTGCCTGCGTTCAGCGTGTTCTGGCAATTCCCGCATTTTCCCAGCACGACGGGTTGGTTTCAAAAGCGAACCTGTTTAGCAATTTGTTGATTATTAGACCTACAGGATGTTTACGCTGCTGCTTGGCGCTCGCCTCGACCATGTCGAAATGGAGCGGTTTCTTGTATTTTGCATAATTTCTGGCACACGATTTTAAAAAAGGCTGGTTGGATAGTAAAGAATAATTAAATTTCCACTATTCTCAGTGCAGGCGATGGCTCTGACGCTGTTGGCTACCATGCGCAGCAGATACAAGGCGATGGTCGGTAAAAAATTCCGAATGCACAGAATAGCTATGGGCACACGGCACGTTATCTAAAAAACCTAAATACGAACTAGCCTACCGTGATAGGCCCCCTGACAATATGGGGAACGATTTTGTAGACGGACATTTTCTCCAATTTCGGAAAGGTGAAAGTCACGAACAATGTTTTCTAAGGTTTTTGCACTAAAGTCCGATCATTGGGGCTCACACAACCTGTCACACGGATTACACACACAAACCACTATGCTCGTACTTTGAGAATTATTTGGGCAAGAAGTGAGTCATGGCTATTGAAGAGGCTACAGTGATGGCGTTTGAAAAGAAAAAAAAAATCACAAATAAATTGTTGAGAGAACTTTATAATGGGAAACCAGGCGTTTGATGTTGAGAAATACCGGGGAGCACTAGTGCGAGCGAGATCACAGCGCTTTGCGGAAGTGCAACCGTTTCGCTGGTCTTTAGGCGATGAGCGCCGTCATGCTCTATCTAAACAAGTATTTTAAATCGAGCATAAAGCAAAAATTACTGATGACTCTAATGTGATAATGATTGCCTTCACCGATTATTATAGAACTCTACTCCAAGCTCCCAAAAAAAGCGGTGAGCGAGGATTCTATTGACAGATTTATTAGTTTACTGCCCAGATTAAAGCAGGACGAGTGTGAATCTATTGACCAGGAGATTGGCATTCAAGAATTGGTGTCTAGCATTGAATCATTGGCGAAAGGCAAAACCCCGGGACCTGATGGTCTCACTGGAGAATTTTACCAGACATTCTGTTCTTTGCTGGCTCCATTTTTACTTGAGGTTTACCGCGAGGCTTACAAGACTGTATATCTTCCACCTACGCTGTACGAAGGCCCCACTGTTCTAATCCCGAAAATTAATGATCCTGATAAAGTGCTTAAATTAGCAGGATGTCGTCCCATTTCTATATATAATGTAGCTTATAAACTATTCGCTAAGATTTTGGACTGCCGTCTTCAAAATGTAATTGAGCTCCTAGTTGGTGACCATCAGACATGTGCGTGGGCGATCTATTCTGTGTTTCGGGTACCTCGGGTACTTCAGCCCAAGTAACTTTACGTGTTTCGGGTACTTCAGTGCAAGTAACTTTAGTAAAACTACATTTGGCAAAGTCATTTAATCATGTCAGTCCCCCATTCCTGTTTCGTGCTCTACAGCGTGTGAACGCAAGATCCTGGCTTACCGAAAGTATTCAAATGTGTTATGCGAATGGCTCGACAAGAGTTATATAGTCAATGATCGGCTAACACAACCAATTCACCTTCTTTGATTGGCTCGTCATTTAAGGGGGCCCTTATCACCCCTCCTGTTTTGTTAATACCTGGAACCATTAAGTATGCGCATAATACAGGGCAATGATTTTGTTTACGCTATCGTCCTCCGATGGAAAATTCTTAGCATATACCGATGCTGTCGCTTTCTTTTGCACTGACAATGCAAGCGGGGAATGCTCTTGCCATTACACAAGAATTTTGTGAGGTTTAAGGTGCGGCCCTGAATTTCGCGAAAAGCCGTGGGTTTTGGTTTGAAAAATGGGGAACGGCATCCGATTGTTTCGCCGAAATCAATGGGAATAGTAACCGGTCATATTCTAGCAGTTCCCCTTTCACAGTTTCGCAATACTCACTTACATTGGTCGGAGCAGGCGGTGAAGGTGCAGCGTCAAGTGAATGACTGGAGTGGACGGCAGCTGTCCATCTTTTATCGTGCTCGGACGTTTAACGCGCTTCTTGCGACCCGTCTTCTTTATGTCCTACAGGTGTTACATTGCTCTCGCCTCAGGAAACAGGCTTTTCACCGGATTTTCGCAACCTTCATTTGGTGTTCGCGTAGCGAGCCAATGCGTCGCAAAAATCTTTTTCTTCCGGTTGTGCGAGGGGTACTTGTTCTCGTTGATCTTTTTGTTTGGCAGCTTGTTTCTCGTTTATTCTACTTTTGAGATGTTCAACAACCGTTATGAAAAGCTCCACTGCAAACACGTCTCGCACATTTTCTCCCTGATATTGTTGTGTCTTCAGTGTATATGGAAGCAGTCCCAAGTCCGCTGGGTTTTCTCAAAGAAGTGGTTCACACGCTTCGCTTCTTACAGGCCCGGTTTAGCCTTGAGTGCATATTTACTGCTTCGCAGGACTCTATTTCCGATGCCCTGGTTTCTGGGCGTTTTCCCATGCCTTTATATCGCGTTCCGTACTTCCAGTGTCCCTACCAGGACGTCCTCAAAAGAGTATATGTAAAATGTGTGTTCCGCCAGGTGTTAAAACATTTTTCTTTAAATTACACACTGGCACGCTCCCTGTTAAAGCTTGGATGAAAGACCGGGGACTGTTTATACCTTGGCCGACAGGTTGCCGCCTCTGTTCGTGCACAGAGACAATTCATCACTGTTTTAATTATGATTTTGCAGATGCTGCATTTTTCCGGGACATTCTGAAACTAACGCTCAGAAGAAACATGGATATCACGCCTTCATCAATTCAATTTTTGCCATTCCGCAATGCTGGTCAGTCACGCTATGGCATGTTGGTGTTGGTTGATTGGTCCGTACAGTCTGTGGCGATGTCGTTTATGGGATAGGCATGCTGAGCCACCAAGATCAACAAAGTCATATTTCCGAGAAACTGTGGCGTTTGTACATAGTGCGTATAATTCGTTTGCCTGACCACCTGACTGGTTCCCTCTTGTGAACGCTTGTGTGTGTTTGCCAGAATTTTGATGTATTTGTGCTTTTCCCAACTTCAGTGTGTGTTTTTGCGTGCATGACTATGTAGACCTCTTACTGTCATGTTCGAGCGCATTCTCTCAGGTAATAATAAAAAATGGCGAAATGAAGCAATCGGATAGACACCGGCCCCAGGACGCGAGGTACCCAGGTTCGACTCTGGCCACGGTAGCGGTTCTGTTTTCTCACTTCAACCATGATCATTCATCATCATCGTCTGAGAAAGTTCGTTTTCCTGCAGGGTTTTTTGCGTTACAGACGCATCAGAGAAAATACCAAAGCTTCACTAGTGGGGGTTGTTGGTAAGAAGGGCACAGCAAGACGACAGGACACTGTGCTGCTAGCAACTCGTTTATTTTCACTGCCATTTGCCCGATTTTATACGGTGACACAGCAAACGCAAGGAAGGGGAAAAGATGAGAAATAGCATAAAGTAAAGAATTAAAAAGTAAGTTTTTAACATGCATGTGCGCTCCTGCACAGCCACCTGTTCAGGGTCACCCTTCTTCGCCCTGTGCTTTTTATATTTTGCTAATACGTTATGTTATGCTGTTTGCCGCCTTTTGCCCTCCCTTCTGTTTGCCGTGTCGCCGTATAAAATCGGGCAAACGGCAGTGAAAAAAAAAAACGAGTTGCTATTAGTGCAGTGTCCTGTCGTATTGCTGTGTTCTTCGTACCCCACCCCCCTGCGATTTTTTTTTTTTTTTTTGTGATGACCCACAATAAGTATGTTTGTGTTGAATTTTACTGCTCTGCAAGCGAGAAGCCCTAAGTGTTTTTCAAGCTGTTGAAGAGCCGTTAACTCTTTTCGCTTGGTGGACTACAAGGTTTAGAGTTCAGAATTTTTGAAGCACATGCGAAGCTTGAAACACCGCATGAGGGTGCGTGAGTGGCGTGTTTAAAAAACCCACAAAGAAGACATACAACTATAATTTATACGAAAGATTGGAAATGTATGCGTCACTGGAATTCGTGCGCCTAGCGACCACACTTCCGCTACAAAAGGATTTGCATCTAAAGGAACAGATTTTGAAACCAAATGTTTTTTTTTTTTATAAAAGGCGTAACTAGCGGATGGAGCACGAAAACGTTTAATGCTAACAACCCCAGCGATTGTGGAGAGTTTCCTGAAAGGATCATGGGGAGTTGAGGAGCAAAAGCACATAATTTTGTTAACTTTCCGGTCTTTTTTTTTTCTTTTGTACGCGGACAGTCTGACTATGAGCTCGTTCGGCTACGTGTCCGATCTCGCGACGCCCTTTCTCTGTATGCGTCACGAAGGAGGACTGAGCGGTGACGTGCGTTCTCTGCGTCCCTCGTGCGCCGTGCTTGCTTTCTGCCTCAACGTTCCGCCACATTCGTTTCCCTCGCTTACTCTGTTCCGGCGTTACGGGGTTATGAGACTTTATTAAAGCGAAGCTTCAGTATGGAACGGCTTGATTATCGGGGAGGACTATATGCATCTTCCCTGCGCCCTCTAGAGGACGTGTCTTCTCATGGCTGCTTTTCAATGGGAGAGCAAGATCCCACAGTTATACCGCACTAAAGGCGGCTGCTCCGGTTCAAATGCCAAGCAAGAAATGTCCTCTGGTTGGTGACTGCCTCGCATTTGTAGAAGCACACTTACCGAGCCTGATGGGGTACAGCCCAGTCATGAAGGCCGCCCGGGAAGGAGTGCATAGCGGCAGCGTGTAGTACTGGTTCAGCAGCCGGCCGTTCGCGGCCAGCGCGTCCAAGTTCGGCGTGGGAATTTGGGATGCGCCGACCAGGCTGGTATCAGCCCAGCCCTGCGTGCACACAGTAATTGCAGCGATACACATGACCGCGACACCTCATGTGCAGTGCCGTACGTAGATGGTAGGATGCTGGTAGGTGCATAGCTGGTACATAGGTTGTAGCTAGGCTAGAACTCTGAGTACTGAGACAGCGGATGACTGATGCGCCGCTTGGAGAGAGCAACAGAACGGCCAGAGGGTCGGACAGCTGCGTCACCACCGCCATCCTCTCCACTTTTTACGTTGCTCTGCGCATGCCCAGACATTCTCCCATAGCAGCGCACGCACCTTTTTCTTTGAGCTTTACTTCTGAAGCACCCAGCGCGCTTTGTTTTTGTTTTTTGTTTTTGTTTTCGTTTTTTGCACCAAAGCTGTAAAAAAAAGACGACACGGTTTTTACGTATCGTCTGCTTGTTTTTTGCACCAAAGCTCTAAAAAAAGACGATACGGTTTTTACGTATCGTCTGCTTGTACAAATTGGCGCAGAAAAAAAAATTTTCGCACCCAAGAGCTACTGCTTTGTGTTTATTCCTTGAAGGGCTCCTACGTTTTAGCCGATGCTTTCCCGCCCAGCTTGAAGGGCTCGTCGTGTTGGCCGGTCTGTTTCACGTATAAGCACACGCTCATCACCGGTCGTCATTTTATACGTGCACAGTTGGGGGGGAGGGAGGATGGTAAGGAGGGAGGGGACCTGTACGCGCAGTGAGGCTTTACCCACTCTCCGATGTCATGCCCGTTGTGCTGGTGGAATATTTAGACGCGGATGGCTCACGGCCCGATGCGACCTGGCTGAAGCCCACCGTGGTGGAGCTGTTCGGGTTGGCGTCTTACAGACATTAATATGGCTACGACGCGGAAGGGGAAAGGGTAGCCAGATGTTTGTCCGCTAGAATAAAACTCGGGTCCTTGCAGGTTCAGTTCAGCTAATTAATTGGCTAAGGAGCATTGGCTCAATCGGAAATTCCAAACAAATTTGTTTTCTATCGCGCACTTCTTGCACTGCACCCAGTGGTCATCCTTCTGCACAGAGTTGAAGGGAACTAATTTTGTGTGCGTGTGCGTGCGTGCGTGCGCGCTAACGCGCATGCAATGCGTTGTATCCAATAGACATTTAGGAGCCGGAGTTTTCGCTTCGCGTTTCGATCACGGTGGCTTTTTTCGTTCGATGAGCCATATAATGTTTTCACATTAAAGCGAACAGTTTTTTTAAATCAGTCAGCTCGCCAGCACCGACAGTTTGACGGGAAGCCGAAGCCCAGCCTAAAACAGAGCCGTTACACCTAAACCTAACTGTTTTACCACATCCTATAGCCGTGCTCGCTTCCCGTTGGCTGAAGAGAAATTCTAAGTGCTCTCGAAGTTTTTTGCACGTTTCTGATGGATGGCGTCTCTGTATACGGCTGGCTCAAGGAAAGATCCCGTGCACCTAGCCATAATATTGCCATGAAGCCAAGGACGACCCCGTTGTTTTGAAGGAGAAACACGTTTATTGGAGCGAACTTGTGCTCCCCTAACTCAAAATAATACAGAGGCGGCGAAGCAGCGGTCAACAAAGTGACTTGCACAGGCGAGTGTCATCGGATTGAATCCCGCGGCGTCTGCTCTGCAGGCTTCTGTCTTTCGGCAAAAGTGTTTCTGGAACCGTCGATTCACATCCAGAACATTGTAGATCACAGAAGATTATTCTGGGCTACTGACGTTAGGGCGAAACAGTCAGCTTATCTGAATGTGATAGCCCGTGCGGCATAAAAGTAAAGAATGTAAGACGCGCTTCGTTTGGAACGCAGATAACACAGCCGGGCGTGGCCCGGCAGTAAAAACAAACAACAACTAAACAAACCCATACATGCTTCGCGGCAATATGCTGAAACCTTCCAACTTACCACGTCATCAGCTAGCACAAAGATGATGTGCGGAGGACTCTTTTCGGCGTGAATTTCGGGAAAAATCAGACTCATGGAAAGGAGCAGGATCATGATGAGACGCTGCAATACAAATGCAAGCACACACAATTTATGGGAAAAGCTGTCGGAGAGCAAGAAGGCATGAAGATTTTACTGTTGTATTTACCAACTTCTATGTGCACTTAACACGATTTTTTGTTGCAAAATTCGGTATATCCCAAACTCCAGAGAAAAATTTCTCCGTATGGTTAGCGTGTCCTCACATCAACTATCTTCCACTTCAGAACCCCTCCATCGAGGCGATGTGTCTAGAAGTAATGTGAATACCTGATGGTTGAAGTATTTTGCTAGGTTTCCGCTACACCGCACTCATGATTTTAGTAGTGATATTCTGCTTCGTGACCAATCACCCTTTTTTTACTTTTAATTCATTTATGCTTTTTCAGATTGAAACTTATGTTGGATGCATACAGCCAAGGATCTGTAGGATCTATGCTTAAAGGGACAGCCAACCGCTTTTTGTGGAGTCCACGTCCTTTTGCTGATATTAAGTCCAGCGTAGAGTCGCAACCACAAGGAAATTCTAAGTGAATTGGGGAGAATAATTTTATTTTGGCACTGAACTTTCTGAAGTCCGAGAGGGGGCACCATGTCGTGTCTCAAAATTACACTAGCGTAAATACAAATAGCTCTTTCGGTTTCAGTGCGCGCTTCAAAAACAGCACGAAGGAATAGGAAAGGCTACATGTAATCATTCATTTAGCTGGAGACAATTTTTACACGCTTTTTTTACCTCACGTACAGTGTTGCGACATTGCTTACTGTCACGAATGGTTGTCAGAATCCGTTTTGGCAGCATGGTTTAGTCTGGTAGAACTTAAAGGAGCCATGAAGACAAAATACAAGTTGGGTTTATTAGAAAGACTGCTTAGTCCCGATAACCATGATACAAATATCATCACAATCTTCGAACAAATAACGGAGATATTAAAGAAAACGTGTGCAGCAGTCGCGACCCCCTAGCCAATTTCCCGCAACTTTTCTACGACGTCACGGAACCTCGTTTGTGCGGTTGGCGGCCGCCTAACTGACCTGTCGCGACGACACATGACTGGACGTCTGTACTGGGGCCTCTAGTTCCATTTGACCGCATCACTTGAATGCTAACGTGCAGTTACCGCACTGAAAATTATATTTTATTGTTGGCCCGTATGACGTCATTCTTGCCCATAACACGTTAATTTGGCGCGAAATTTGAAAGTTTTTAAATACTTCTTTCTTTTTTTTCGTTAAAAAACATCTTTTGGGGCTGTAGTGGAGCTGAGTGAGATACTGAATCCTAGTTCTTTCAAATTACACGAAGTTGTATTTTCTCTTCATGGCTCCTTTAAAAATTCTGCTTTCAACGTTCCACGACCCTATGGAAAAAACTATTTCCGTATCAAGTGTTTTAAGTGACGCCCTTTCATTTAGGATACAGAGCACGTGCTCCACAAGTACCGTCTGGCCATCCCGTCAGCGGGTCGAATACTGCTATACGCTAAGGCAAAGGTTTACAATAAGTATCATCCACTACTAGCGACAGAAGCCGTCTTACCGTGATTGTTGGTCACAGGTTGCTGGCGGGCCTCTACAAGTTTTCCCCATGCGGCTTTCTACCGAAATGACAGAAGGAACTGCGTTTGCCTATATGTGAGCAGCACTACGGGAAACAGGAATACACCGAAGCCGCCAGCAGAACGCGAACCCCGACGTTGTCAAACAGCGCTACAAAGGCACGTGTCGCTTCTATTGCACGCGAGCTGCGATAACGGTATAAATTTGGTCACAAGCTTCCGTCGCGCGACGCAAAACAGCGAATCAAGGCGAACGGGCAAACCGGCTGGCGGCGGTGGCATGCAAGTTGGTACATCTGTTGGGTGTTTACAGGGCAGAAATACGACAAAACAACCTCTCGCGAATTCACTTGTCACGCGTTAACCGCCACTACAGCATGTTGGTAGATGTTGATTATACACGAGTTACGGCTGTTGCAATATGGGGCACGGTCTTGTCTGATTCATCCATTTGTGTCAACGTATCACCCTTGCACTGTGTTTGGGACGGACGTTTATTGAAGAAAAGGAACCCTCCTGGTTCCAACGGGTGGCACCACCCACTGCTGGAAGTAGAGACGCAGCTGTGTATAGGTCTACGGGTTGATGTTGACAGAACTCCCGCCGTGAAACGTATGGTATACTTGGGTACAACTTAAAAGAACGGCAACGGAAGTTGCCGCTGTGCCTCATCACCGCAGCCGGATGTTACTACACGCGCCGCAAGTAGTGCATTACTGGGAATATTTTGAACATTTCATGAGCCGTTTCCGTGATTTATTGGACTCAATAAGCTTATAAACTACTGCAGCGAGGACAACCAAGCTATGTGAGAAAAGGCAAACGACATCACGCCTTCATAACAATCTCTTTCAAAACGCGCGCCCGTTGATATCCAGGTCTGCCGCTTCGGCGGAGGGATACCGTATACATGAGCTACAGCCGTTCTTAACTTGTTCCCGAGTATAGTGTTTTGCTTTTCGCCTTCATCTGGAATTCAGCTTGCGTGGTTGGGAATACAAGCCGCTACTGCAGCGTGCGAGAGGTACAATCTGAACCTGGGGTGTGTCGAGGCCGGAAAAGGGAGCAGGAAACGCGTGCACTTGTTTTTGATGACGACAATGCGCAGCGTTGTACTTTCGAGGCTAGGCGAAGGCTGCGCGGAGCTTTGCTCACAGCTGGTTGCTCATAGCCGGTGGGGAAAGCGACGAAGTGGGAAGGCCACTAACGTGATACATGTTCCAAAAAGTGATTCTGCCTTCGAGAGGGCACGTAATTTACAAAGCATAATGTTTCATTGTCACGGACATAAATGCGAATGTTCTTTTATTCCTTTTTATACCAGCGTACCGCACAACCACGACTGATTTTTATAGCATGCAGGCTTCAGACCGTCTCTATTTTCTCGTTTATATTTTTTTTCTAATAATTTTAGGGGGTGAGAAATCAGGTGTAACCAAATTTCTTCTGGCTTGGCCGGTTTCCCATAGTTGCTGTTACGAAAGGAAATACCCAGAAATAATATCGAGTTTTATCGCAAAATAACGGCCCTAAATGGAGGTTGCACTTCGGTTCTATATTAAGGTAATATGCTCTAAAGCGCAAGAAAAATTAGCATCAAGAAGAAAACTGCGTAGAGCGCCTCTTGATTATTAAAAGTAATAAATAACTGAACAATTGTTATACCCATTAGTGTCATTATTACAATGGCCCACCCGGGCATCGCCGGGTACTACTGCGAGTATCTGATAAAGAAAATGGAACGAATCAAAATTTGCCAGTTCGGTTCGTTTTCCCAGAATATTGTAGACATACCGTGGAGCGTCCCGAATCTAATAAACAAAGCCGAACTTCCCTCACTTGCAAACCGCAGAATAAAATCCAAACTAACATTTATGTATCTTTTGTATCGCGGCCAGTTTAAAATTCCACGAGGAGATTATCTCCTTGAGCCCTTTAAACACTCTTCGCAAACAAGTTGTAATACAGTCGAACACGGATATATCGAACACGGGTATATCGAATTATTGTTTATATCGAACTCATAAATTATCCCCTTGAAGATTGTGTAAAAGTATAGGAATTAGTACGTTTATATCGAACCGTACTTTTCCCGACATTGGGTATATCGAACGCCGCGCGAGCTGGAAGCTGCTCTTCGGCGGTCGCTGCACCCCCGATGGAGGTTGAGGAGGATATGGAGGAATGCGCGGGAAGGGCGAAGACTGGCTCGCGGAACTAATCCCCCCTACCGGAACGAATTTGCGCTTGCCCAGTCGGGCCCCGCTACCGGCCACCGTAGCGTTAGCGGACGGAGCCCGGTATGCTAAATCTCTCTAGGCACACAAGCCCGAACACTCGGAAAATGTGACAGTGCGAGGTAGGGATGCCCCGACGGCGCACGTCCTTTTTTTTTTTTTTTTTTTTGCGGCTGAGTCCGTTCCCCGGCTAGCCGAAAAAGAGTTTTTTTTTTCTCTCTCTCTGGGTCTGTCTTCCCCCGATGTCGTCTCGGGAAAGGGAAGAGGGAACGAAGGCGCTGGCGGCCTCCTCCTTATTTGCATTTTGCTGCTGTTGCTGTTGCTTGGTGAGTTGTCCCGCACCTTTCGGCGATCACTGTTTCTCTCAGAGATGACCATCACGAGCGCTTTGTTGGAGTCTGTTCAGAGAGCCTTGGAATTGTTACCTTCAAAGTTATTGTGGTACGTGCGCGCTGTTCTTCTTTTGCGTGCGTGTTGTGCATGGTGTGCGAAGGCGCAGCGTACCGCTAGAATTTTCTAGTTGTGCAGCCTCGAGAAGATCGAGACCAGCGTCTTTATTTCATTTCCAGGACGAAGAAGCAGACCAAGATAAGCGATTTTTTTTTCACGGAAATAAGTCGTCCTGTTGCGCCGTGAGTGCGGAATTAGTTGTCATTCTTAAATGCGACGATCGGTAAGTGATCGTCCGCCATGAGGTCTCGGAGCCCATATTTTTTATATCGAATTTTTCATATATCGAACTATTTCGCGATCCCCTTGGAGTTCGATATATCTGTGTTCGACTGTAAAGTGATTCGACAACCCAATAGCCACAACAATACGCAAAGACATTCTGCTTTTCCCTACTCCACTTCTTGCTGGAACCAATCACCGGAAAGCGCAGTCAACTGCGAAACTAAGCAACCATTCATTGCTCGGACTCAAAATTTGACATTTGTATGAATGTGGTATTTACTTCGGTATTTGCTGTTATTTATTTACTTGTGGCATTTACTTCTGTCTGACAGAGAAATACCATCTTGCCAAAACTGTTCACAGCATGTCTGGAGGGGGTACTAGAAAGTGTGACTGGGAAAACACAGGATTAAGGATAAACAGGGAATACTTGATCCATTTGAGGTTTGCGGACGACATAGTCTTTCTGAGTGAGACTGTAGAACACCTGCAAACAATGATTGAGGAACTATAATCAGAAGGCATGGCCGTGGGGCTAAAAATGAGTATAAATAAATCTAAAGTAATGAGGATTAAGCATGCCTAAAGCGTCCTCTTCAGCTTAGGAAATGAAACTCTAGGAGAAGTAAAATATTATAACTACGTCGGACAGATGGTTAATGCTGACCTCAAAGACGAAAGCGAAATCCGGCGCAGAATAGGTATTGGCTGGGGAGAACTCGGCAAGCACGCCCAAATAATGAAAAGTAAGCTACCTCTGTTACTGAAACGAAAAATCCCCAACCAGTGCATACTGCCGGTGATGTCACACGGAGCTGAAACTTGGCACCTTACTAAACAACTAGAAAGCACAAGCTTAGGTCGGCTCAATGGGCCATGGAAGGAATAATGTTAGGAATAACACTCAGGGACAATTAACGACCTACCTGGATCAGAGAACAAGCTAGAGTAGGAGGTATCATAGTTCAAATAAAGAAAAAGAAATGGACTTGGGCTGGTCATGTAGTGAGACGAAGCGACAACCGGTGGATATTTAGGGTAACTGAGTGGATAATAATAAATGGGTCCAGAAGACGGGGAAGGCCATTAACCAGCAGCGCAGGACAGGAGAGGAGATGGTGGTGGTGGTGGTGATAATAATGATGATGATGATGATGATAATTTACTTGTCCACGAATGTGGTAATTCATCACATGTGGTATTTACTTCTTGAAAGAAGAAATCCAGCTCTTACTAAGTTGTCTACCATCTTACATATTTTTCCCTTTCAACTTAATATTGACGCGGCTGTGTGATTGTTTTGTTCCTTTTCTATTGCAGTAGAACGGACAATTGGGCTAGTTGGTATAGCTGTTCATCTTGAAGGTGGAAGCGTTCACACAACAGAGACGACACGGCGCTCCGTGTCGTCTGTTTTCTACTTTCGTCCCTGTTGTGTGAGCGCTTCCACCTTCAAGATGAACCTTTTCTATATGTTAATGCCTGTCCTATGTTACCCTATTGGGTGTACTGTTTCAGTGTATTCTTTGTACCACTCCTACCTGGACCACCACGACCTCCAATGTATTCATATAAAATAAAAAGAAGGAATGATATACATGTAGGGAAATTTAAACAGCCCGCCTTGCGCGAACTTACGGGAACAACCTGTGAAAGGTAGATAGGAGAGCTAAGGACGTACGCTTTCACGGGGAATGTAGCCCCACCCGTCGTGCTGGCTCAGCGGCAAAGGCGTTGTTTTCCTGGTACCAAGAACACGGGCTCAATCTTTGCCACGGCGGCTGTTTTAATTCAGCAAAGCTTACTACTTCACGTACAAATACAAGAGACGTCAGGTAGCGTCCACTTGACCTTCAAGCTTAGTGAAGGTCAAGCAAGGGCCTCGCGGCGCCGACGGAAGCGGCATCTACCCCGCTTCGGCCACCGACCGAACCAATTCGAGGCATCAATGGAAGGGTCTCTTGCGGAAGCAAGTGTTAACCCATTCGTCACTGCCGGCAAAAGAGGACGCTCATGAGGCGGCCCGAGGGTTTAGTTGCCGGGACCACCTCGACTTTTCCGAACGTGTGCTCAACACGGGGTGGGTGGGGGGGGGGGGGGGTGTCGCAGGGACAGTCTAGTCACATATAAGGAAATAAGTGATCACTACCTTTTAGGCCGCCTCAAATACCTGGCGCCTCACCACTCCCGGACCAGGGGGTAATCTGTGCCACGGAGGGTTTTACAGTCTAACTCATTCCCCAACTCCGCCGCCTACAACGGCCTGTACCCTGACAATTATAGAGGCTCGTGCCTGCGGTGCGCCGCGAAAGCAAACCTCCTTCATATCATTGGGGTATGTCGGCAGCGCCCTATTCGCACGACCCTCACAACACCGATATTTACCATAAATAAATTGGAACGGTGGGAGGCAGTGCTGCTCAGCCCCGACTCGGAGTCCCAACATACGAGTCGTCCGACTGGCTGAGGATTCAGCTGGGGCCAAGGGGCTCCTGAACGCCATTTGGTGGGAAAGGACCCGGGGAACATCCCACACTCACTCACTCACTCACTCACTCACTCACTCACTCACTCACTCACTCACTCACCCACTCACTCACTCACTCACTCACTCACTCACTCACTCACTCACTCACTCACTCACTCACTCTCACTCACTCACTCACTCACTCACTCACTCACTCACTCACTCACTCACTCACTCGCTCGCTCGCTCGCGAAATCAGCGTGACTTTCCTGTCGGCGCGGAAAAATACTTCGAAAAGCTTTTTGTGAGGGACGAATTCTGAACGGCATGCAGTTGAAGCTACTCTTCCCGTTGATCCCCACATATATGCGTGGGATTCGTCGTCAAAGTACTTCAAGTTTATCCCCGAAAGGAGCCCTTATTTCATATACTTGACGATCGGGAATGGTATTTCCAGATTAATCAAGGCGACTATATTCGAGAGAAAGGAAGAATGGACGGACCATGGAATACAGCTTTTTTGAGGCCTAAATAAACTTAAATAAAGCAAAGTGACGTCAATTGAGATATTAGTGGCACCGTGTCCGCGCAAGATAAATTTATCTGTTGCAAATCCCCGCAGGCCGTACATATTGTGAGCGTTGTTTCCTATCCTATAAGGGATGACCAGCGAGTGGACTAAACAGACACTAGCGCTTCATATTCATCTGTACATAATCATCAGCACTAGCTCGTACGCCTGTGCTTCATCACCTTCACTCATGTACATACTCATCATCATGGTGTGTTGGTCATTCTAGCGAGTGCAGTTCTTCAATAACCTTCACTCCGAACTTCGGTTTCTAAAAGAGATTACGACGATACAATAAAGTTCATTGTCTGTCACAATAAAGTTCATTGTCTGTCTGTCTGTCTGTTACGACGATGGATGGAAACAAGGACCCGATTGCGAATCAGTTGTATTCCAGCCCTTGGGCTTCTATAATATCAGCCATAGGCCATCTCCCTGCTTTATTTGGCTACCACAAGTAGCAGCGGCGGAGGGTTTGAATTCGAAGCCGCCGGTGGCAGACTAAGGCTGGGGCGAACTCTGCCGATCGGCGTGCTAGGCGGTTGCAGCTGTGGTTCGCCTTGTGGGACTCGTGCTTGAAGGCAGCGTCTCGTGAAAAACAGCCGATTGCGGCTCGGCCGCTTATGTATGGCTGTCGAGTGGCGTTTGCTCCCAGCAACTTCGCGGAACGCCCGGAAGAGGGCGTGTCAGCCGGCAGACACACTGGCGACTCTGAGGCCGCGGCCAGCCGTAGCCATCTGAAACCCGGCGTCCTCTCGCTCCATGTGAACCTGCAACCATTTAAAAGATGCTGTCACGGTGAAGACGTGAAGGAGAAGATGTACTTAGAAGACGTACTAACAGAAAAGAGAGCACTGTGTTTACCATAGTGCGAGACCCCCCCTTCTACTACCGTCCCCTAGGAGCCCCGGCCTAACATCATCATCTTTTTGGATGTGCCTTT
Source organism: Haemaphysalis longicornis (assembly GCF_048455015.1). Taxonomy (NCBI): domain Eukaryota; kingdom Metazoa; phylum Arthropoda; class Arachnida; order Ixodida; family Ixodidae; genus Haemaphysalis; species Haemaphysalis longicornis. The sequence goes on along the minus strand of NW_027526204.1, from coordinate 129,090,835 downwards.
ACACCTTTCCACACGTTTCCAGAAACCATATACCGGCGTACCTCAACCCGGCAGCTGCCGCTGAGACCTTATGTAACAATATATACTGACCTGCCGCTGTCGTGGCCGCATAAGGCGAATCGACTTTCCACACGTTAAATATTAGTCCACTATTTCTGCGTAGAGCACCTTGGGTGATGCTAAGGGTGAGGAGTGACCCCATCACAGGTGTCGCTCTCCACTGCAACAAGTCCAAATGGCAGTGACCGTAAACTGAACTGCAGAAGGTCATGAACCACGAACAGTGCCGGCGTTGTTGCGAAAACTTGAACCCTCGCGTGTAAGACTGTTCGGTGCACGTTGAAAAATACCCAAGTGCTTAATTGGCAATAACCCCTCCACTACGCCGCTCCTCACAGCTCGGGTGAACACATTTTTGGAGCGCAAAGCACCAATACGGAGATGACCCCGAAGAAAGTACTGTGCCCCATAGTCCAGGTGTAAATTTTACAACACCCGAATTGAGATGACCACGAAAAGGAAGGAACACAAGGACGACCGCAGAGGTACACAAGGACGGGCGCAGAAGGACGGACGCAGAGGACAGGAAGGTACACAAGGACGGGAGCAGTCCTTGTGTACCATCCCGTTTTCTGTGCCCGTCCTTGTGTGCCTCTGCACCCGTCTTTGTGTTCCTTCGGTTTTGTGGTCGTCTCAATTGGCGTAATTTTCGTTAAAGATGCACCAACTCGCGCACGAACAAGCCCTTCTAAACTATAGTACTGGGGATAAAAGTAGAATTAGTCGGCCATGACGTCATATCGTTGAGGCCGCGTGCGGACACGACAATCTAGACTGGTGTTTCGTTCCCATTCCCAGAAGGAACACAATGCATGGTGTGTGCGCTACAGGACTGCAGATTAATCCAAACTAACAAGGGGTTCTTTGACGTGCTCTGAAATGTCATGCGCACGGCCGTTTTGGTCTGCAGCCCCCCTCGGAAAGGAGTCCCCACCATCCAGAATCCAACAACCGACCTCGCGAACTTAACAGGACCAATTCCTAGTCAGTGCACCACTGTGGCAAGCGAATATTCCCGCATTTGGGTGACGGCAATATCTGCGACATGATAGCAATGGTAGACAATTGCTCCAGCTTCAGAGGTGCAGTCATTACGCTGTGAAGCGCTCCATGTCAGCGAAGCGACGCAATTACTGTTTATATATATACACACTCTTAACAAAATTCTATTAAAAAGGTAGTAACGGGTTGTATTTACCAACTCCTTACGAACTTTACTACCCCGCAGAACGGTACGCAAGTCCTGTCAATAAGTATGGAACCTAAATACTATCGTTACTAGTCTAAACCGTGAACTTAGTAACTGCTGCTTGTTTGATACTTTAAAACGCCCGTTTGTACGAGATTTAGGCGCACGTTAAAGATCCCCAGGGGGTCAAAATTAAACCGGAGGCCTCAACTACGGCGCGCCTCATCGCCTGCGTTGCGTTGGCGCGTTAAACCCTACAATCAATCAATCGTTTGATACTTTCACTGATAGTACAAAATTCTATATGATAACTACATAACTACAATAACAATGATAACTACAGCGCTTTTCTCATTTCTAATAATGGCGAAACCATTTTGGCAAATCGACATGCTGATGCTCACATTAAAAAGCATAGTTCTAAAATTATCGCTAACGTACTTGATTTTTGCGACAAGCCCGCTTACTCTATCAGAGGACTTTGCTCTGCTGGCTATATAAGCAAGAAGAGCAGATGTATTTCTAATGTAACTACATTATACTCGCTCTCCCCGTGCATCCCGCTGGTTTTTTTGCTCAATTTTGTTTTGTCTAATTGAGATATGTGCGCGTTGAATGTGTCTATGTCGTGCTTCGCGCTCAGTCGATCCCCATTGTCACGCGCAGTTTTTGACTAGGTTAGGGATGGCCGGTTAGTAAAAGCACTAAGTACCTAGTGGGTACTGCGACAAGTAACTGGTTAGTGTTCTGTTAAGTGCTACGACCTTTTTTGAAGAGTGTAGAGACAACCATACTCTTCGAGTTCATGGTATAACAACAGCGCGAAAGACAAGATGATACACAAGAAAGGAACACAGCACGAGCGCTGCTCCTTTCTTGTGCGTCTTGTCTTTCGCGCTACCGTTATACCATGAGCCCGTGCCAACTTGTCGAACTAGCCACTTTACTACATACACTTCGAGTTAATTACAAACTTTTCTATGCTCAGTACTCATCAAAAGACATCTGCCCTCCAACAGAATGAAGGCCTTAAAGTAATAGTTTCTGGATCTTGTTAAGGTGACGATACGGAATTTCAGCCTTTCTTTCAACATATTTTGGGCATTGTTTGCTGAAACAAGTTTTGTTTTATTTGTGCCTGCAGCTGTACTGTAAATGTTTTAGAAAATTGCGTATTTTGGGAAATTTAGTTGTGCTGAACTTGTTTCTCAGGTTCAGCTAATCTCTTAAAACCACGAGTAAATTCCATTCTTTTTGCAGTGTAACCTGCTGCGACAGGTTGTAAAGCGCTTATATGTAACTTCCTTTCGTCCGATGTCAACGTTTTCAACAGCTCACTCTATTTTTGCAATTCAGTCATTTGTGTATTAAAATCTCGCTCTTATTTTCTCACATGAAACTATGGTACACATCATTTGTTCATTGAATCGTATTTATTTTTCTATTGTTGACACCTTGTTTTGATGTTTGCACCGTATGCAGACTTACTATTTGCATAGTATGCAGTCTTCAGCTTAAGGATGGAAGTTCTAGGACGCGGGTTCGATTCCCGGCCACGGCGGCCGGTTTTTTGATGGAGGCGAAAAGCAAAAACGCCCGTGTGTTCGAGATTTCGGCGCACATTAAAGATCGCCAGGTGGTCAAAATTAATCCGGAGCCCTCCACTACGGCGCGCCTCATCGATTGTGAAGCGTCGGCCCGTTAAACCCCACAATCAATCAAGGATGGAAATTCTCACTTTATTTGTTTTTATTGGGCCATATCACCTATCACAAAGCAGTAAAAAGCAATCAGTCGTAAGGAGCCGGTAGTTTCCCCAAAAACCGAATTTTCCGAAAAAATAGCACCTCTAGTTGCTCCTGCTCTCCCTGAAATAGTGTTTTCATTTTAATCACAGGTATTCTCCGCCATGGAATTCGTAGGGTCCAACCATTGGATGAAGTCCTCCACCCGGCCCGGTTCCCACGTTGCGTTATCCAAGACGTTAACCTCGTCGAAGGCGTGCAGCATGGTCTGAAGCATTACCGAGCCCAGCAAGCCGTAGTTCACTTCGGGCGCATCCCGCAGGTTGAGTAGCGGATGGAGCAATGACAAGGCCGACAGCACCACCGTGACGTTGGGAGCCACGCACGCCGGCTTCGGGTTGAATTCGGCGAAGGCAAACCGGTAGTCGGCATCCTGGCTATTTAGGGACTCCAAATACCGGCGCACATGCTTCCACCTCGCGCTCATGTAGCCCGTCCCGAAGATTCCCGTCGCGAACGGGTGGTGGCGGTAGAACCTGCGTGCAGAAACGTGTCAACTCTTCACTATGTGTTATTTCAATTAAATATATGTATACGCGTGTGCTCAAGACGGACATTGTCCGTACCAATTTTCGTACGTGCATTCATACGTACGTCATGGCATACCCAGCATCATCGCCATCATTATACGGACCATCATCACACGGAAAGTCCAAGAGAATACTCACACTCAAATAATTGGATGGGGGGGGGAAGATTCCTTCTGTCTTCCAACTATACTTTAACTACCCCTTTAGATTTACATTGCGATTAGGTGCAGGGATCGGATGACTACTCCTTCTCAATACTTTCCGCAGTCCTGGTTCAGTAAGAGCTGGCACAAGATGGACGCATTGCCTGAAAGCACCAAATAAGAACGATAGCTGCCTTCTGAGAACTTCTGGTGCCCATAACGATTCCCCAAATAAATTAAGATTTTGTCCTAGCCCACATGTGGAAGGGCGAGCGCAACTTTCGAAATTACCACTCATTACTAAAGTGCAGTTGATCCCTGTCATAGGAATTAGTAAAACACGAAAGTGAGATGTGCCTTCACAGGATGAGTTGAATGTTTATTCTGCATCGATATTAACTTGCACATCGCTATTTATATTGAGTCGGTATGGCACCGTCAGACTTGTCAACATTAGACACTGGACTGCACGCGCAGGAGCACTGCGTAAACCCGATTGAAACCACACGCGTTCGCAAACATGCCACTATAAGAGGAACAACAACAACATGCGAACAAAACTGAACGGGTTGCCAGCGAATCCCTTAATGAACTCACGGTCCGCGCAGCGACAGAGCATTATTTGCGGGGCTGTATTGTGGGTGAGCTTGGCGAGCGACGACTAGCACGTCGCTTTCGCAAGTGTGCGACCACTGCGTCCCTGCTCCGTGGAGTGTACGGCAGACGGTTGCGTTGCGACGAGCTCAGCTGGCGCCAACTGTCGGCGCTTATTAGCATCGTGATGCACTACTTCGTTTCGCCTCTCTTAGGTGGCAGCACCATCGAAATAGAGGAGGTTATAGGAAAGATATATGGCGTGTTCATACGGCTGTCTGCGCTTCACTTCGTAGCGGAGTCGGTAACGCGCCTGGCACCACCCGTTGCATGCGGCGATGGAGCACCCGGCTCGAATCCTGGCGCAACCGCGTTTTTCCGTCGATGTCAATTCCGTGACGGATATGGCGTTAGTCAGATTTTGATGGATTCCGGCATAAAACACTTTCGTGTTAAAATAACACAAATAAGGTGGAATATCGACGTCCAGCGAATGGGCTGGACCTAATTAAAGGCTGGAAATTTCGTAAGGACGTTCCTTTTATATCGTAACAACTCAATAAAGGCCCTTTTTTCAACACAAAAACGATGCACCCCTCCGTCTAACGATGGCGATGGCTGAACGCGAAGCTTTCTCGGGAGGTATTCCTTAGTTGTCGCCTCAGTTTGAACTTTGACTCGCAGGCGGTTTAGACTTTGGTCGCAGCGGCTTTGATTTTGACGCCTCGCCATTTTATTTCGCAGAGGAAAGCTTCGCATTCAACCATCGCAGTCGTTAGAGGGAGGAATGCACGATTCCTTTCTCAAATTTTGCATGTCCGTGCACCCCTCTCCAAATCCGAACTGCTTCGACCATGTGGTAATGGCGCAATTGGTTAGACGTCGGCTTCGTAACGCCGGGGACCCAGGTTCGATTCCGCCCACTGGAAGCTTTTTTTTTTCACTTCACCCACGATCATCACCATCGACAGAGATAGCTTTCCTCAAGTGCGTTTTCGACGTGGCATACGCCATCACTGATATAAAGAAAGTTTCGCTCTAAAAGTACACGCCTAAGGAAGTAAAAAAGGTTCTAATATGCTGTTTCAGAAATTCTGGGTTGTCTCGAATGCAGGCCCCTTCAGCCGTCAGACTGGTTTCTGCTCATAAATGCAACGCCACCAACGTCTGCAAAGTAACGTCATGGTTTCCCGCTAAGTATACTTCTAATGGGGCAAACCTGAATTTTCAGGTCTAATTAAGCATTTCTAGGGATTGTACGGATACCTGTTAGACCTGTTGACATATTGGCACTCCCGGGCATCTCCGGAAACTGAACCTTTAATATTACCATCATCATCATCGTAATTTATGTCCACTCATCATCAGCTTATTTATGTCCACTTCAGGATCAATGCTCCTCCCATTGGCCGTCAACTGCTATCTTCGCTGTGTAAACCCCCTCCCTGCCCCAGAATTTCCTTATCTCATCCTGTACTCCTATTCCCGCACCTCAGAAGCCTTTTCTTATAAGTTAGTACAGTGGTTATCATTTACGAATACGCCGGGGACCCCTTTCTGACTGTCAAAAGTGATGGGGAGGGAAACCATGAAAAATGAAGTTGACTCGTGTCATAACATCACACTATATGCCCTTGCAGCTAAAACCGCCCCACATACTTATTCAATGTCCACCTCTTTTGTCTGACTTTTATGATGATTCGTGTCATATTGTCAGCAACGTGCTCTTGCAGCTGAAGTATGCCAAGCTTATATGCAGCCTTTTGTGAGTCTGGCTTTTCTGCATAGCTTACATGTTGTACAAAAAGCCAACTTTAAAACGTGTCATGCAGCGAAGCCATCTTTTTGCAAACCAAGCAAGGTTTGGCCAAAGAGGAGAGAAGTGGTGGTGGGGGGGGGAGGGGGGATTTGGGAAGCGCTTCGCGAACCCCTGAAATGCCGCGGACCCCTTGGGGTCATCGGACCCTTATCTGATAACCACTGCACTAGTCTGTACTACAATGAAATAACTCCTACCTGTCCACGTCACTCCAGCTTTCCAGGCGCAGCACAGAGCCCAGCGTCCAGCGCATGCGGCGGACCTCCTCCTCGAAACTCGTGCGCACGTGGTGCGGTAGCCAGGGGGTGCGGCTGATGCTCACCACCAACTCGCGCGAAGCAGCGCGCACCATGGCCCCGACCTCGGCGAACCCGGCGGCGGTCAAAGCCGAGAGAAGGGAGGGCGCCCCCACCGCGTTGCCGTACTTCTCGACCGTTGGGGCCGAGTGCGAAGCCTCCTGGCGATGAGGGCGTTGTCTGCGGCTGCTCGCGTTCACCAGACTCCGGGCGGCTTCCCAGGCGAAGTACAGGACGAGACCCGACTTGGGGACGTCAGAGGGTCGCCGCGTTGGAGTCGATGTCCAGCTCGAAGTCGGCCATCAGGGCTCCGGCGAAGTGAGCCGCTAGAGACGCCTTCCTGGCATCCTCGGCTTGGTCGCCGTTGGCGTCTGCAGCATCGATGCCGAGCTGTAGCGTCAAGAGGACGCTTTCGTCATTTTGACGCTACGGCACCGCTGAAATGCGTGACTGACCAACCACCTGCTCTGGTTCCTTTAAGGCCAAGTGCGGAACTTACGGCATTGAAACTCAACCAGACGTATCTAAGCACCGAAGACGTTCGAGTCTACGGAAGGAACAAACGGCAGTTTACTTTAAGTAACTACGGGACCTTTCGTGCGTTAAAGTAGTTGTAAGTGCTTCTAATTACACCGTAGCGCACTATGCCTATTGAAATGTGAGGTAAAGCACAGATGAGGCTGCCCCTGGTGCTGTTTTTAGCTGAATAAAGAATATCCCAATGCTCGGTAGTCTTCATTCAGAAACAGATTATTTCGACTTCTCGCTACGTCATCTTAATTCTGAAAACATATGTTTACATTGCACCACGGAAGCTCACACCCTAAACTATTTTTTGCGGGCCTCGACAGACAAGTGGGTGACTATACGCGCCGACCTCAATAATTTTTTATATAGCGTGTTAGTCTATACTCGTATTAAGTTTGGTTACTCCGGTCTTTTTTACGCGAATCAATTATGGCATACATTCGTAGGATGAATCATGAACCCTGAGAATTGCATCTGGGACTATGGCCTTGGAGCGTATCGCACCCCAATGGCTTGCACCGAGCAGTGTGAGTTATACTTGCTAGGGCAGTAAGCTAGTGAACGTTATTCTTACAACTTCCAATAATTATGAGAACATACTCGCTAACGCGATAATTTTAGTCTCTAAGTGCGGCTGTTCCAACCTTACCTTTATCGGCTTGCCCGCATCGTATAAGTAGTTTATCATGAGCATAGAATTTTCTCTGCTCACACGCTTCTGCTTTATTAATCGCTTTTCCAATCAATTTACAGCTGCCTTCACTAGCCATTGGGGCCTAAAATTTTGCAATTTAATACTGTAGCAGCAGTGGCGCATCCAGAATTTTTTTTCGGGAACTGTTATGCGCCACCCACAAAAAAACATTAATATGAAATGTAGCCTGCCCGCAATCATAATTTAGTGTAAATTTTCTGATCTATTTTTTATATTGTTTTCACATATGTAGCGATGCGTAGTGGGAACAGCATGGACGTAAAAAAAGCCGGAATGCGGAGGAGAGGGAGGCAGGGATGCACCCCTCAGAAAATTTCGGGGGATGTTGTGACACCGAAACACCACCCCCGCCTACGTACCTCGTATGCAGTACTCCTTGCCGGAATACTCAGTGCAGGTTTCGCGTAAAGGGAAAATAGGTTAAAGCAATTTTATTTATTGATGGCTAGGTTGTTGAAACACCGCTAAGAGTTTTGTTCTACGTCTTGAAAATCGCCATGAATCTGCCTTTCGTCTACTTTGCTCCATAGGTGGTCTCCGGAGTCCGCAGACGATATATCTTTATGTACAAACGTTCCCCTAATATGTTTTTCGATCTTACTTCAATTTCAAATGTCGAGCAATTATCGTGCGCTCTGCAAACGGCTTGCCCGCTATGGTTGTCTCAGTTCGTCGAGCAACTGTCCTGTATAAGCAGTTGTCCCGGTTTTTAACGTTCAAGTTGGACGACTTTTCTTCGATTGCAACTCGCCTAGCTTTTCGTCTGGCCATACGGCTGCGCTTCCGGTGGCACTAAATTCAGTTAATCTGCACAAACTTTGCCTCAACATTGCGGGGTTTCACGTAAATCAGCCGACTTATAAATATAAAAGAAATTGAAAACGGAATGTTGCAGCGTACCGCCTTGACACTAAGCTTTCCCTCTAACGTCCAAATACGGCCCGCGAGTTTCTCAGCACGCCTGTCCCCGACGCCGCAAAAGACCAGCACGTCTCTGACGAGGTGGCCGTGCTCGCTCGGGTCCCTCGTAGCGAGGCGCCTCTTCGTCCAGTCCTCGAAGTCGGCGTTGGGCAAGACCCGGATGAAGCGGGCGTTTTCTCCGAGGTCGACGAAGGAGTCCAGCCGCAGTTCGAAAAAGAGCCGGAGATCGTACACGAGGTGGAGTTCGAGGGTCTTGTCCCGGGAGGCGGGAACGTCAGCGCCGCCCTTGCCTCGGCCGATAGTGGCAGACGGTTGGCGTCGAAAAAAGCCACCGAGGCTTTGACGTTGCTGGGGTCGCTGTCGTCCTGCGAACCGCGAGGCACGATCAACAGTCGGCGTTGCATACAAAATGTGTGCGCCATCAGGTTCAGTATGAAGGGGGCGCGAACATTTGCATCGCAGTGAAATTTATGCTCCCGCTTTCCTCACTTGCTCGACAAGTACACTCTTTGTCAAAATTTTGTAGTCCAATCCTGAGCCTTTTCTACAACAAAGAACTCAAAGAATAAGGTTCATTTTTAAACGCGACGAAAATATTTTATGACAGTAAGAAAGAAAGATATTTTCTTGACCTTTCGGGAATAACACGTTTAAGCCTCACTCGCGAACTAAGCTTGTGCATTGATTGTTTTTGCGCCCTGCGCATTCCCACCATGCCCTAGAAAAGTTTGCAAAGACTGTATATTTTGTTCTGAATAACGAATGAATAAAGTTTTAAAGCGAAGTTTACAGTTCTCACTGACGCGTCTGTAACGCGAAAACACCCTGCAGGAAAGTCAACTTTCTGTGACGGTGATGAAGGATGGTGGGTGAAGTGAACGAAAGAAACGCTTGCGGTGGCGGGAATCGAACCTGGGTCCCTCGTGTTATGGAGCCGGCGTCTGTCCGACTGCTCCATTTCGACATGGTCGAAGAGGTTTGGAAAACTCATGCGACAACCAGAGAATCCGTCCCGAGAAAATTTCGCGTTCAACCATAGTCGTTCGTCGTTAGAAGGAGGGGCGCATGTTTTTTAATAAAACCTGGACCAGGTTGACTAGATGGACCTGATCTTCTAGGCTCGAGCTGGCGAGGGCTGCCATTCATAGCTCAAATGTTTTTTTTTTGTGTGTGTGTTTTTTTGCACGGCAATTGTTGTTGCACTCCCAGGTGATGTGGTACAGTGCAGGAGCGCTGCTGCAGCGTGTACAATCTGAGCTTCGACAATTTTCGGGGTACATGAGGCTATGCCTGTCGAGGTTGGGGTAAGTATCTGTCTCCAGGTAATGCCTTCCATTGCGTGCAGCTCCTTGCGAGGGGGCGGGTATAGTGCCCTGGCTTCCCTGGGTGCTTCTAGCCATTTCCACATAGTCGTTAGTAAGTGGGGTGAGAAGTGGTGTGTTGTCCACGCCCGGATCGTCAATTCACTGGCAGGGGTGTTAGCCGCTTCGTTCCCCACCAGTCCCTTAAAATGCAGTGCGCGCGCGCGCAGGTTAATGAGAACTACGGGGTCCAGTTAAGACGACGGTAACTGCAACTAAAAAGAGTTGCAGTGGACATCTACGCTTGTGTGGCTCAGGATGGGGGCGCGGAAGCGTTACGAGGAGGCTTTGTTTGTAGTGCTTTGTGAAGCTCGCCAACCGGCTGCCCATGTATCTGTTGGGTGGTGGCTTCTGCCTCCAAGCTTCTGCGTGGGCTGCTCTTCGGAGGGCTGGCGACTTCATACGATGCGTTTCTATTCCTCGCGTGCAAATCACGCGCCTTGAGCCAGCTTGCGCCGTCTACTAAAGCACTCCCGAGGCAGCGCCCAACCACGCACACTGCACCATGACTCTACACCTCATTTTGGGACTAGTTAATTCTGAGACACGCGTTTTGGGTAAGGGAGGTACAGGCACAAGCTGCAAGCTGACATCCCTGAAGCCGACGACCAGCTACACAAAGGACTGTGTCGGGGAGCCCAAGTGTTATAGTATAAGACTGTCATCGTATGAATGTATTGGTTATCTACGGCATTTCTTGTTTGCCTTAACGTATACCCACTCCACTCTGTAATGCTTAGACCCTCAGATTAAGAAAATAAAATAAATAAATAAATAAACAAATAAATAATAAATAAATAAACCTAGGCCAAACTGGCTATGACACGGCAGATGATATCCCCCGTTGTGGAAGTGGCGACGGCAGCGAAGCGACCCCGACAGCGCGCCATCAACCAGTACTATGCGTGTGCAAGTGAAGTGACTCCTAACGCGCATCGCCTCGTTAGGGAAAGCGATAATCCCAAACGATTATCTGAGGCGGCCCGCGAAAAGCATCGGCTCGTGTTGGGGGTGTTCGACGAAGTTCGCCTACGGCCGCGAACCGACTGCTACATCGTGTCTGCGTGTCGAGTCCGCTTTGGTTTCGCCGTCTTTTGACGCGAATTACACCTACAGGCCGACTGGCTGCAATTGAGGCGGCAGCTTTCTCAGTCCTCCGGGCCCTCCTCCGAGTGGTGCCGTTATTTTGGCGCCTTTAGGCAGTTTTGGGCAATTTTAGCGCCATTGTGTTGACGCTGATGACGACGGTGACTACGGTTACTTGACGAATTTGGTGTGACACCTGAGGCATACGTTCTCGATCTAGAAACTTTGATTGATTGATTGATTGATTGATTGATTGATTGATTGATTGATTGATTGATTGATTGATTGATTGATTGATTGATTGATTGATTGATTGATTGATTGATTGATTGATTGATTGATTGATTGATTGATTGATTGATTGATTGATTGAGGGGTTTAACGCGTCAAAACTACACCTGGGCCATGAGGAGCGCCGTAGTGGAGGGCTCCGGATTAATTACGAATACATGGGGATCTTCAACGTGCGCCCAAATCACGACACACTCGCCTTCCCGCCATTCGCCCCCATCAGAAAACCAGCCAGCGCGCCCCGGATTGAACCCGGGTTTTCGGGCTCAGCAGCGCAACGCCTTAGTCACTGCGGCGATCTATAAAATGAAGCATTATGTGGTTCTTACAGTGTGCGTGTAAGGCCGGTAGAAGCCAGCCGCCTTCCTCGGGGACAAGTGCGTGGCGAGCAGATGTGGCGAGCGGTGGGCTCGCATGAAGGCCCCGTCGACGTCCACCGTATGGGTGGAATAGTCCAGCTGCGGGCGCCAAGCAGCACGCCCTGGCCGTAGCCAGTGCACACGTGCGCGTGCAGGTCTGAACAGGGGTTGAGGCGTGCGCTCACGGACTCGTGGAGAGCTCGAGACACCACGTGGCCCTCGACCGCGCCGTGGGCCTTGACAGTCTTTGAGGTCGTCACCGTCTGCGAATGTAAGGCATGAAAAGAATAAACATTTATTAAAAGGCTACAAAACAAGAAAACATGAAAATCCAAAGCAACGAATTTGCGCAAATACAAAGATACAAAGACTGAGATGACGAGAATTTTGTTCATGGCTGCGTCTAATCTCACGGCAGCCGTGAGAATTACCTCCAGGAAATTCTCACGGCAGTTTCTATAAAATCTGACTGGCCTAACATTTCCTGAATAATATTACGTCCCAACTTAACCTAACATGACATAACCTCACCGAACCTAGCGTAACCTAACCGAACGCGTCATAACATACCCAAATCCAGCGCAACTCCAACAAACATATTCTAACCCAGCCCAACGACGCAGAACACAACCTATATTAAACGTAGTTCAACCCATTCTAGAAGTCCTTTGCGTCAATCTTTTGATATAGCAAAAACCAGAGTTTAAACAAAGCATCAATAAAATCACGATGACCGAAAAATTCTGAAAGCTAAAAACACCGCAATGTCGGATTCGAACCTGAGCCTTCTCGTTTAGAAACAAAGTACTATACCACAGCGCTACAGGGGCATCTGCCAACACGGCTTTGTAGGGAATATGTATCCCATAGAATCTTCGCGTAGCGTGCTTAGCCAATGAGAGGCGACTGCCGTGAGAAATTTCTGACGGTAATTCTCACGGTTGCCGGGATAACAGACGCTACCTTTGTTCATTTTCCCCCACAATGAAGCTGCAAAATGGCGTATCTTCGGGTTGATAACAAAGCCGTATGCGGTTGGTGCATAGCTCATCCATGCACACAAAAACAATTATCTCAAGTCATTTTTTGTTGACAGGCAGAGTTATCTTCGTCTTTCGTTTCCTCCAACCACCCGAGGATCAAAAAGGTTGGCGGGGAGGGGTGGCTCAGCCCTCTCCCCCTCTCCATATTTTGAGCTCGGCAGGGAGCTCACCTGCATACAACCCAGTGCAGGGGAAGGGAAGTAGAGGGGGAGTGATAGGATAAAGTAGAAAGAGAGAGAGAGGGAGAGAAAGGTATAAAGAGAGCTGTCAGTCCTAGAACGCTGTCAGTCCGGGCACACCAGTCAATCACTGCACTCCGGGCTACAGCCGCTGCGTGAGGCCGGTCGTCTCCAGGAAGTGAAGCAGATAAGTGAACACTTCCCGTTGGGTTGCCGCAGGTCCCTTCGGGAACAGAAGGTCCTCCATGTCGGCGCGCTGGGAAGGCCTCGATGCTGGAGCGCTCGGTGGAGCTCTGCTGTCGGGCCTGCGTGGTGGGGGCAGAAGCAGAGTAGCCCGGAAGCAGAGGGACTTACCGGGGAAGACTGAAAGCGCGAGGCAGCCAACCCTGGAGTGTGTGAAGCACCGCGAGCATGGGAGACTTTGGCGGCGCTCGCGGCACCGAGAGCCGGTCTCAAGAACAACCCAGTCAGATCGGGGCCTAGCAGGGTTTCGACCAGTGGTGTGCCGACGGCGGCCCTCGCGAAGGGTTCTGCGGCGCACTCGGTGAATGGGGTTGCGGTATAGGTCGTGCGATCGGGGACCATTCCGGCAGGATGGTCACCGATTGCTGACGACTATTTGCGCCGGTCGGCGGTCGCGGAGAGTTGGTGGTGGTGGTGGTGGCCCATAAAGTGGCGCATACCCACTCAGGGGGATTGGCCAGGAAGAGTTTTTTTTTATTATTATTAAAAAGAACCAGATAGGCAAAAAGGTGCAGTCGAAGAAAGAATTTAGTATATAGGTTGCAGACAGAAATAGAACAAGAAAGAGGAGCGAGAGAGCCTGATCAGAATCATTTTAGCATGGCAGACGAGCCGTCTCTGAAATGAAGGAATGAATACAATTAAAATGATGGTGGTGATGATGATGACAATGAGGATTCTCTCAGCGAGTTTAGCTCGTTCCCACAGGAGGGAATGAGCCAGGGCTAAAACGCCTTCTGCTCCCCGGTTGGGGTTTATCGGTATATCTTACTCGTAAATCCCATAACACAAAAATTTTGGTGGATACGGGTAAGATTTAACTTCCCATCGTGCGGCCAGTAGCATTAAGATAACGTGGTCAGCAGCATGTTGTCGTTGTCGTCATTGTTGTTGTTATTGTAGTTGATGATGATGATGATGTTGCTGTTCTTTTTCTTCTTCTTCTTCTTCTTCTTCTTCAATGTAAGCCACATACCCAATCAGGGGATCGACCAAACAACAGATGTTGGAGAAGAACAAAAGTCTCTTCTCTAATTACGGGGCACTGTATAAAGATAATTTTGCAAGGTTGGAAAGCCCTCAGGATTGATAAATTAGGAAGAAATTAATGAAAAATTCAAAGTTACAGTTGCAAATTATATAGAAAATCGGTTAGTATTTTCAACAAAGCTCGGCAGGGCAGAGCAAACACCCCGGCGGCTGGACACCGTCTTAGAAGCCCCAAGTGAAAGTAACGCCGGCACTGACATGGCGAACAGGGTACACAGTGACAGGGTTGTAGAAAATGGTCGAGGGACGGCGTTTCGTTGCAGTGACTACCCTGAGGGGGTAGAGCCAGACGAGACCTATGTTTAGCCGGGGAAGTCGACAGCGAAAAGCCGATAGTATGACCTCTGTGAATGCGATAAGGGCACCAGTAAGACTTCCAGGCAAACTTAAGGTTGCAGAAATCCCCTTGTAGCTTTACAATCCTGTGACATCTAGCAGCAGTGATAAAAAGTGGAGGGGAACGACACCTTCATCTTCAGCGGCTTCATTTGAGGAAATCCCTGCATGCCTAGATACCCAAAGAAGGAAGATTTCAATAAGGTGATGTGGAAGGAGCGATTTACACCTGTGCTACACGGCCGTTTCAAAGGCCCTCTGAAGGCCGTTGAACCAATTGTTTATCGAGTGTCCCATTGTAAATGCACAGGGCGCACTTGCAGGCGAGCGTTCAATTGTCAATTGAAAGTCGCCGTGTAGCACAGGCATTAAACGTGCGTTAGAGAAGGGTATCTTTAGAGGCAGTTAGAGATAAGCAGGCTACACAGGCTGACGCTACACAAGCGCTACACAGACGTTTTCGCTTTTCGCCTCCACCAGAAAAGTGGCCACCGTGGCCGAGAATAGAACCTGCGTCCTTGGGCTCACCAGCGCAACGCCTTAGCCACTGAGCCACCGCGGCGGGTTACGTAGAGCCAAGGGAATTCAGCGTGGAATATAGGGAATTTGGGGAATGCGGGGAATTCGGTAGGAATTCACCCTGGAATATACAGATAAAGTCTACCAGGCGGACTGAAAAAAACCAATTAAGAGAGGGGAAAATATACCTATTCTTGACTGTATCTTGCTGTGAGAGGTATCTGTATGAATTACGGCTTCTGGCTGCATAGAGGCCAAATGATCTAAGATGATACCGTTGAGTATCCGCGGATGTGTTTTGCATTTTTGGGGAAGATGTTCCGGGTTATAGAGACAGAGCCTATTTATTTCTACACCTAACTTGGAAATAAGACTTTGTACAAAAGTACTTTGCGGGCAGAATTATCTGGGTCACTGGTGCGTAAAAAAAGCCCTTGGCTCAACAATAAAGACAGATGGCAGCCTCTTTGCCCCTGAATCATAGGCTCTCAGAAAGGTTTCCACGGTAAGTATGCGAAACCTACTTAGCAGGGGAGGAATGCGAGATTCACGATACAGTACAGCATAAACTGCATACTTCCGTAACGCAACTTCTCAGAGCTTTTTTTTTTCTCCCAGGCCATCAGTGCGCAAATCTATCACACGTAGTTTGATCCTGTGAAAAAAAACCTACAAACTCTTAAAAATCCCCCTATTTTATTCGACATTACGGACGAGGAGCAGTGGAAGGCTGTACTGCTCTGCACAGACAATTTGATCCAGGCCTCAAGACCAGGTGACCCAAGACTCAGGTTGAGGGGGGGGTGCTTTTTGTGCTGTGGAAACAACCCGTCCCACCCGTGGAAACAACAAAGTTTCTCTTTTCTACTCTTTCAACTTTATGCGCGAGGAGCATTGGTTTAGATTGGATTGGATTGGATTGGATTGGATTGAATTGGATTGAATTGGATTGAAATGTATTGGATTGGAATGGATTGGAATAAATTGAATTTATCGGATTGTATTGGTTTGGAATTGTATATATTTTGTACACATGCGTTGCCACTCATTTACATGCGCGAGTGGGCAACGCCACGGGTGATTCACGGTAAGAACGATCCCCAGTGCTTCGCTCACTCGTCATGATCCACTTTTTGAGCGTATTTGCACCTGGCTTGCTTTTGTTACGGTAAAAAGTAATTGTTCCGTGAAACATAGGGTATGCTTGACAAACCGGGTCACGTAAGGCAACGCCGCCTTCCCCATCGGTTCAGTGACGTTTAAGGCAACTCCAAAACGGTGGACAGCTGAGCATCTAAAACAAGCACAGTGCGGCCAGTACCAACAGCAGTAAGCATCGGTACTTCTTTGTTTACGTGTATTTGCGTAACTTTCATTGTTTACCACCCCAATATTACTGCTGTAAAATGAATAAGCTCGTTCGGCAAGCGTATAAGCCCTGCCTAATTTGCGTTTGCTTTTGCCGGCCTCAGCCAATCTCAGAGCTGGCACGGTTGACATAAAATCTTCTGTACCGGGAAATGAGTTAGTAGGTTGCACGGCCATTCCCTTTTTTCCTAATTATATAGCTTATCTTAGCGAAGTGTGTGTTAAGAAGTGGTATCAGTGTGATGCTAATGAGGCAATCTTTTGAATAAACCAAAATTGTGTTTTGTCCGCATGGCCCCTTTACATACCCACCAACGGATTTCCCAATACTTTGTCTTCTATCACTGCTATCTGCACCACGTTCTCCCGCAGTCTACTCACGTCATCCAAGTGCTTCACTTTGGCCTGCCTCAGGCGTCCTCCATTCCTCTCAAACGTGGAAGTTCGGAAGCCCGGCGCCGCACAAGTAGGTTTAATAGAGCTCGATGAGCCAAAGCTCTGACATGCGAAACAAGCCGATAACGCAACCGACCAGATTGGCAGACTTACCGCCCGGATTGCGAACCGCAACCATGGCCTTAAAGAAGCTAACATTCTTCTCTTGGTGCAAGCATTCATCACTTGTCGCATCACATACGCCACCCCGTTTCTCAAGTTCACCCAGACCGAAATTGGACTCCTAGAGTGCATCATTCGCAAGGTGATCAAGCTGACCATGGGTCTCCCCCGTCACACTTCTACCTACAAGCTTCGTCAAACCGGCACATACAATGCCTTCGAAGAGCTGGTTGAAACCCAATGCATAGGCCAACTCTACCGTCTGGCCTCTACTTCGACAGGTCGGTCTATCCTAACAAAACTAGGCATCTCGTTTGCTACGCAGCACGAAGATGATGTAAGTTTGGATGACTCTCTCCAATCCCGCTATTGTGTGGCCTCCATCCCGCCGAACATGAATCCTACCATCCATCAAAGGACGTCGCGTTGCCCGCGCAAAGGCCTTTCACAAAGCCCACGCTTCGCACACACGTACCCTGTACCACGGCCGGAGCCTGTACGTCGACGCCGCGGAATATCCCGACCGTGCAGCCTGCGTCGCCGTAGTCGTCAATTCCCGAGGAGACTCTGTTGCTTCGTGCTCGGTCTCTAGGCCTCACCCTGAAGTTGGGGAAGAAGTCGCCATTGCCCTCACTCTTACCACTACTCGGGCCACCGCAGTATACTCTCCGACTCACAGAAGGCTCTTGGGAACTTCGCGACGGGTCGTGTATCCCCCATAACCGCACGTCTCATGCGGACAGCACCGACTCCGCCTGCACATAGACCACGCCGGATATTGACACCCGCCCGTTCGTCCCTTCCTGGTAACAGGCTGGCTGACGAGGTAGCCCGAGATTTCTGCTGCCGGGATGCCTCGGATGCTGCCTCTCCACCTCAAGTGGGGGAGGGATCGCCTGGTCACGTATCGGGACATTACGCAGTACTATCGCCTTAGTCGGATGCACTTTCCCGACCCGGCTCCCACCTGAAAGCGCCGGCACTCTGTTCAGTGGCGTCGACTGCATACTAACACCTTCCCGCATCCTGCTTTGTCTCACCTGCACTTCCCCACGCCATATTGCCACACGTGCCCCTGGTGCGGCGCACCTTTCGCTTCCCTCCACCACATTGGGTGCTTACCCTTCCAAGCATCACCCCCTCCATCCTACTCTGTCCCTGCCCCTTACCACTCTAGAGCAGTGGGAGGCTACGCTGCTCAGCTCCGACCCACAGGTGCAAGATTGTGTGATCCAGCTGGCCGCAGTCGCCGCTAGTGGCCACGGGCTCCCTCCCGTCCCGTGCTCCCAGCCAGCGCCTCTTTCTATTCAGCTTTGGGTCAATAAAATTTTTACCAGCACTACTGCTCAGAATTTTTTTTAACACGAAAGTGTTTTATTCCGGGATTCACGAAGATTTCACTTACGTCATATCCGTCACGGAAGTGACGCCAGTACAACAAAGCAAGCGGCCCGTAAAGGGTACACCCCTGCACACAGTTTCTCCTTGCGGGGAAGCAAGCTTTAGTACTAAAGAGTATGTTTTACTGCGAGTGTTCATTTCCGGATTTTATATTTTAACACGAAAGTTTTAGGGCAGGATACAGCACGATTTCACTGATTTCATATCCGTCACGTAAATGACGCCAGTAACCTTTGCCGAAGCGGCCGGCCAGCAGAACGTCCCTCGCCAAGCACACCCACAAAACAGCCACCGACCCGCTAATAATGCTCAGCTGCCGATTTCGCTGCAGATTTCACTTAAATTTCGTGTTTTACCGATTCCTATGACACAGGAACCAACCACAGTTTTTTTTCGTTCTCTAATACCCCGATCTGCTCTCTAACCAATGTCCGCTATGTCATCAATACACAGACCTATCTCGTGTGGGTTGGTCTTTCGAAGAAACACCCCTACAAAGTCATCAAAAGCCGCGTTTTATTCCAAAGTACGAACGAGGAGCAGTGGGACGTCGCGCTGCTCAGCGCAGGTCCTCTGGCGCACGCCTCGCTAACCCAGGTGGCCGAGGACATATGCCTATATGAACTCCTCGCCGACGGAAAGACACTGAAATCGACCTCAAAAAGGTCCCACCATTGGCAACAATAAAGTTTTCCTTGTCTGATTTGACCTATTAACTTTATTGCTCATTCTTGCCATCTCATCCGGACCTATAAGTGACCACAGGTCGCCATAGGCTCGCGTTTCTGCGAAATCAGAGCCGGGCCCTTGCAGAACCCTTCCGGGAAGCAGGGCCACCATGTTCTCGGATGGCCTCCCGCAGCATGCCGACAACGTCTCCGGCACAGCCCCAGGCGATTGTGATGCCCGAACCTCCGTGACCGTAGTTGTGGATCACCGGCATCTGCGGCCAAGAGGATGAGAGAGTGCGGACTATGATTGCCTCTCTTCGGTGATCCCAAAGTTGCCAGAACTGCCACATAGTTTGCTGCCACGACGACACTCCCCCAAATGGCAGTAGCTTTCACGGCCTCAGGTACAAGCCATTAATTTTACGGACGACGTTTACAGGTATGAACGCAGAGTTCAGAGCGCGAACTTCAACTGTTTGTTATCATGGTTTTAAAAATGCAGTTAGGCGGTTAGTGATTCCAATCCCTTCTTAATCTCATCTGCCCATCTAACTTTCTGCGGCCCCTGCCACGCCTGTATTCTCTGGGGATCCACTCCGTTACCCTTAATGACCAACTGTTATCTTGCCTTCGCATTACATGCCCTGCCCAAGTCTATTTCTAGCACCATCTACCTCCGCCGTGGAGGGAAGCGCTCAAGATCAAGCCCCTGCCGCGCAATATGCAGGCCGGCAGGAACGACGAGAGGCGTGCCGCGCGGGCACAGGCACTCGCCCGACAGCTGGAAGCAGACCCCCGGGTCCTCTACGTGGACGCCTCACTTCCCCAGCACAGCAGCAAAGCAGTGGCCGCCGTCACGACCATCGACAAGCTAGTGACCAGCGCGTCGCTACGAACGACAGATGCCAGCCAAGCAGAAGAGGTGGCCATCGCTCTCGCCCTCACGCACGGAGACGTGCATACGATCGTCACTGATTCCAAGACGGCTTACGGCAACTACCGCAAGGGGATCGTCTCCCACGCGGCCATGGCAATTCTCGCAAAGCGCAGCCCACCGGGACGAGACGTAGAGCTCGTGTGGGTTCCGGCACACTCGACAGTGGAAGGCAACGTCCTCGCCGACCACTACGCCCGCGAACTAGCAGACCGGGCCGAGGACGAGTCGGAGCTACCGCACCCAGTCACGAGCTACCGCGAGATTACCACGCTGTACAGGAGCGCCAGGTGCAGGCTTCCCGTGCCGCACCAGCAACTCGACCGCAAGCAACAAACAATACTGCGCCGCGCACAAGCGGGGTCACTGGCGCACCCAGCTTTATTGAACAAGATGTTCCCGGCAGAACACGACCCCATCTGCCCGTTCTGCAAAAAGACGGAAGGCACCCTGCCGCACATACTGGCGGAGTGTACTGAGCTCAAGAATCCTCTACCTTCCCTCCCCCTTCCCCTTCCCCCCTACCCGAGCGATGGGAGATCTTGATGTCCAGCCCCGACCTGTCGACGCAGCAAGAGCTCGCGTCCAGGGGCCAGGAGCTATTGGACTCATATGGGACTCGTGACTAGGGTTCCACCCCGTCTGACGCCTGCGAGCGTCACCTGAAATGGGCTCAGCGAAAGTTGTTTCTCTCTCTCTCTGTTCTTCTTAATTTCTACTAATATGTCCTTAACACGCGGTTGTTCCCTGACCCACCCCGCTCTCTTCTTGTCCCTTAACGAGATCAATAAGTTTGCGCAGATAAATTGGTCCCAATAAGCACAGGACCGGGATAATTGGAGATCTATGGGATAGGCCTTTTCCCTGCAGTGGTCGTAGACAAGATTATGATGATGATTATGATGATTATGATGATGATGCTGATCAACATAAGAGATATGCTATCCTCCGCAGCTCTATCGGGCACTGCGTGGGTTATCCATTGATCAAGAAGCTCCGCCCACTTGTATTGGGCTGGGCGCTCTTGAGCATGTCACTTGGTAGGTTCATCGAAATACTCCCACTTTGAGGACATGGCGCCACGACAATCCGCAACTACCTCTGACCCCGTTTCTTCCAACCCACCCTTCTATTGTTGAGGCTACAGAAGGGCTATGTCAGCTGGACGGAGATCCCAATTATAAGGTTCTCAATCATAAATTAAGTCGTTTATTAGTTTTGTTGCAAGCCGACAACGTTGGGTGACCAAGTGCATTGGGTACTTCGGCTCTCCGAATGAGGTACTCACCTATAGGCTAAGGTTAAGGTACTCACCGTAACAGCACCGCGCCTTGCGGCATAATCCTCTCGTTCGATCCTCAGCGGACGCCTTCCAGGGCGCAGGCCCACGTAGTGACCGATGATCTTGGCACTCTATGTGTGGTCCATAAAGTAAAATGAGAAAAAAGAGAAAGTGAGCAAGTATACGGTTAAGTGTCAAGGCCACGTTTTCTTTTCTTTTTGCGGACCAAATACCTTGAGGCTAGGAGCAAGTTCCAGGCAGCCGTTCCAGATCTTCTCGGCGATGCTCTTGTCAGGGATGAGAGACGTGACGCCTTCGTCCTTGGTTCCTCCCAACATGACGTCATCAATACTGTAATAAAAGAGCGCACCCACTGCTTACTGATCGCACTGATGCTTATATATGGCACCTGTTAACACGTATACGTTAACTATCAGCACAAACATGCGCGCTGCAGCAGGCAGCATACAGAATGCTGAGATGGCAGTGATGGGTATCGGGAAGCTGCTGTTAAAAAGGCTCACTTTGGTATCACGTGGAAATCTTCGCCAGCGACGACGACGTGTTTAATCCAGGGGGCTTTAACCTGGTAGCAACAAAAGGCGAAGCAAAAGAAACTAAGTTAGCGTCGTTCAACGCCGTGAATGCGAGTGGAGAGCGCTCGCTTGGCTACACAGGGTTGTTTGTTTACGGGTAAAATCGGGTTTTACCCGATTTTTACTCCCTGAACCCGGTTCAGGAAAATCAGGTTAAACCCGGTTTCTCCGCCAATGAACCTTATAAGGTAGCGATATGCACAATCGTGCACTGGTGGTCCACCGTTCTTAAAGGAGCCACGAAGACAAAATACAGTTGGGTTTCTTAGAAAGACTGCTTAGTCCCGATAACAATGATACCAATATAATCGCAATCTTCGAACAAATAAAGGAGATATCAAAGAAAACGTGTGAAGCAGTCGCGAACCCCTAGCCAATTTCCCGCAACTTTTCTATGACGTCACAGAACCTTGTTTGTGCGATTGGCGGCCGCCTAACTGACCTGTCGCGACGACACATGACTGGACGTCTGTAATTGGGCCTCTAGTTCCATTTGACCGCATCACTTGAATGCTAACGTGCAGTTAACGCATTGAAAATTAAGTTTTATTGTTGGCCCGTATGACGTCATTCTTGCTCATAACACGTCACTGTGGCGCCAAATTTGAAAGTTTTTAAATACTTTTGCTTTTTTTTCGTTAAAAAACATCTTTTGTGGCTGTGATGGAGCTGAGTGAGATACTGAATCCTAGTTCTTTCAAATTAAACGAAGTTTCATTTTCTCTTCATGGCTCCTTTAACCAGTTGTTACTGGAAGCAAGCCCCACAAACACAGTTTTCGAACGCATTGAGTATTGGCGCGACTTTACCGCTCTCAACCCTGGCAAATGCTGCTCTGACATTGTTGTGCCTAGCTAACGGTGATGTCAAGAGAACTTTCTCTCAGCTGAGATACGTTCCACGATCGGACAGGTAGGTCCTTTACGGAGACCGACATGGTGCGCGTGCAGATGATAATGTACGTAAACAAAGATGGGGAAAACAAATCGATGGCCAGCTTTTCGTGAATAAAATGTTTCATTTCTTGTAAGTTATGAGTGCCCTTTACTCTCATCAATATTTTTTTTATTTCTCAGCAAACACCAAATACATGCCCCTGATTACTAGCTTGAAACAAACACCAATTTTAACGCGTTTCAGTTAAAAGGCTCGCGATATCTTCTGACAAAATAAAATGAGTGTATTACATTGTAAATCTGTAGATTTAACCAGGCAAAACCGGTATTGTGTAATGGTTTTAATAAAAGATCCGATTTCTCCCCGATTAGCATTCGAAAAAAAGCACCCGATTTTTACCCCCTTACTTTTTGAAAATATAAAACGAAAACCAACAACCCTAGAGCCTATATACTCAGTTAAGTACACAAGCGCGATTCCCCCAGTTTCACAAGGTGAAATCCGGACTGCAACTGCGGTTTCCTGGAAATTTCCCCGTTTTAGCGCGAGCTCTTCGCAAGAAAACCCGTTCTGTATACGAAGCTAACTTAAAGCGGATCAAACTGGTTTAGCAACAAGTGTTATCGAGTAGAGCGGCAGCCGAAGACGCGGCGCAGCGCAGCGCCAGAAACGTTCGTGGCAGCAAGAAAGGCGTGTTTTCCCTCTTTCTTGTTGTCTCAACATTCCTTCGCTAAGCAGGCAAGCCACTCTGCACCTGCCCACGCATTTTAACAACGTTTGACACGCTTCTTGCCGAATGGCTTGCCGAATGGCTTCTTGCTGGCTTGCCGAATGTTTTGTAGCCGGCCAGCCGTTCTGCGCATGCGCAGGCGTTGCCTAGCAACGGAGGCGGGCTCTCCTTTTTCTTGCTGCTTCGGAATTTCTTTTCTCATGTTGGCTTCGCACACAGGGTTTTTCGACAGAAGTACATCTAGCGCTCTCGTGCTATAAGCGTTATTGCCACGTTGCATAGATGTAACCATGAGTATTATATCATAGGGACAGTTCGCATACTCGTATAATACAACAGGACCAATACAGGCCAAGCTAGATTTTCTTTGAGCCGAAAGAACAGCAATGCTAAATTAATTTCCCCAACATCACTAATCCGGAACATATGTTTGCGCCAACAAAGGCCCAGAACATCGTTAAATTGAATACGAGGAGGAACAGTTTACCCTGATTGTCTGGCCTCGGACGGGGAACACTTTGGGATCCTGAACCAGTGTCCCGGCTCCGAAGCCGGTGCAGTTGACGATGACGTCATACTCTGCCGCAAGCTGGATGAAAGTTGTGATTTGTGCGTTTGCATGTGGCGCCGCGCAGACGATACAGTCCCCAAGTCACATGCGAAGAAACAGGCGGCGATCGAAAAGCAAAGCTGCAAACATTGCATGCGCATTGGGGGTAACTTTGCAAAGTTTCAGAAATGCCCAAATTGTGCAGAATATTTCACGACACAAATTGTGCATGTTTTAAAAAATAAAATGTCTGTCGAAGCGCTGCCATATTTAAAAGTGCGTGCGTGTGCGCGCATATGCGCGTGTGTGGGTGCGCAGGCAAGATTTGTTACGCGGACACACGCACACACGCCGACACGGTTCACACGAGGTTCCGAAGAATTCGACCTATGCGGTACTGGCGAGAAGCCTCGAGTTTGAAAACTTTATTTCGTGAGCAGTGGACGGCCAATGTTATCGACCAACAGAAGCATCAGCATTAAAAAAATTATAAACACTTCACATTCATACCAATTATATTTTACGCAAAACACCCACGTTCGCGAGGACTAAACCATCGTTTCTGCGCTCGTTATCCTTGCTTCATTGCCTTTGAGCTACAAAACACACAACACCAAATTCTGTAACTATATCTCATATAATTCGTCAGCGGCTAGCGTCATCTCGGTGGGAGAGTGAACTGTATACAGACACATCGAACGAAAAAATAACTTCGGACACCTCTCGTTCCATCCACATAAGCTTCAGCCTGGAGGAAGCGGGGGTGACGCGCAGAAACTGTGGTACACTTCCTCCCTCGGCGTTGGGAGCCAGCCGAGGCGCTTCGGTAAGGACAAGCTGCATACGGTTTCGGTGAACAGTCATCAGTGGGCAAGCGTTCGCTGTGAGACACTGCAAAGAAAAACGTCTTGCTGCGCAGGTTGTATTTTTCGGCAAAGTCGACCAGCCAGTCCACAAGGTCACTGCGCATGGGAGAGGTGATGTCTGGTTGTTTCTTCGTGTTCCTCGGGTCTGGTAGAAGCTCTTCCTTTCGGTTCCGCAGGTAGTTGTAACTGGCTTGCCGATTCTCTTCACTGGCGTGTAAGAAACGTCGTGCTGCCGACTTATGAATCCAGAGCAAGGCCTGTGGATTCAAGGTACCAAGGTACGAAGCCTCAAGGTACCAAGCGAGGGGGATGAGATGCTCACGCATTCTTAAATAACCCCCAATGGATCTCCCTGCAGTGAACGGTGCGCCAGGCGCCCGCCGCGCCGATGCGACGACGACGACGAAGGCGGGAGCTCCTCACGCTGCGCAAGCCCACGCGCACGCCTGGACGACGCCGGGAACTTATCACAAGAGAGAGAGAGAGAGAGAGAGAGAGAGAGAGAGAGAGAGAGAGAGAGAGGGGGGCTTTAATCATCAGAGTTGAAGTGAGCATATTTGTGGACGGTGTCTTATGTCAAAGGCTCCGATGGCACGGCCGGCTGTCTTCGCTTTTTCCACTAGCAAAGGCTGCGTTCCAGGACAGAAGCTGGCCAGCGTGCTTTCCCACTGCTCACGTGAGGGGTTGAAGAAGGTGGAAGATCTGGGTTTAGTTGAAATTCCCAGATAATGGTGAAGTGTGCCAGAGGCTTGGCAGTGAATACATAGCGGATCATAGGGAGTAAGATGGGTGGCGTATATTTGTGTTCGGTGTGGAGGTATTGGTCTGTAATTGTCCCAGGATGACTTCCTGTTCTTTCGTGGCCTGATCGGTGACAAGTGGATACACTTGTGTCGCTAGTGGGTAATGTTGAATAATGTAGGCGTATGTAAGAAGTGGTTGCCAGGTCCGCCCCGACTCTTCTTGCGGTGCCCGGTGGGCGAGTTCTTGGGCCATGACGAGTGCCGTCTGGTTGCCGCGAAGGCCAGAGTGGGCAGGGCTTTATATGATTTTGACGTGCTTCGGTGGGGTCGTTGGAGGAGAACTCGAAGCGCTTGTCTTGAAATCCTACCTTCTTGGTATGCTCGGCAGGCGGCTTGACAGTCTGTAATAATTACTTTGTCCTTTGTTTGGGAGAAGACGAGGGAAACAGCCGTCTCTTCAGCCTGCTGCGTATTCAACGACTGAAGCGTCAGACGAAGTAAGGTCGGTTCCAGAGGTAACGACCACCAATCTTACCTTGTACCTCGAGTATTCCGCCTCGTCTGTATAGACGACGAGGCATTGGCCCCCATACTGTTTTTCTAACTCAGTAGCTCTTTCGCTGCGTTTTCCATCATGATGTTGAGGGTACATATTCCGTGGGATTGGTCGGACAATAATTCTGATCCTTATGTCAGGCGGGATGTCCACGCCGTTTTCTGTGATGTGCGGCGCGCCGTGTACCCAAGCTTACCTACCGTTTCCCTTCCCGTTGGGCTTGTTCTAGTCTTACTTTCTCCGCCGTTAGGTGGCCTCTATGAGTTCTTCGATGGTGTTGTGCAGGTCCAAGCCGTGAGGCGAACTGTAAAGGAGCCCTTAGGATGTGTCAGGGCTTGTTTATACGTCTTTATAAGAAGTGCGTCTAGCTTTTGGTATTCCGATGCCCACAGAATACCATAAGGAGCCACGTAAACGATTCTGCGGACGACGAAGGCTGGCACAAGACGGATTATGTTGTTTTCTTTCAATCCATGGCTCCTGTTCGCTATCCTACACAGCATCCGAACAGTTTGAGCGGTGGTTTCTTGAAGCCTATTGAGAAGCAGGGTGTTTTTGAAGTTTTTTTCTGGTACGTCATTACGTCATTCCTAATGTCTTGATTGCAGATGTCGGTTTGATGAGGGTCCCGTCAAGCCATATTTTGACGTTACCTGAAGAGTCCGGTGGCATTTTTGTACTATCATGAGTTATGACTTTTGCGGCGTACAAGCAAAACCACATCGGCTCGCGTAGGTGTGGACGACGTCTGTTCCCGTTTGTAGGCTGCCTTGCTTGTCGCCGGGAGGACCCTCGGCAATCCATATCGTTATATCGTCCGCATACAGGGCGGGCTTAATGTTGGACGTTTTTCTAAATGTCTGGGAAGGCCTATCATGGCTATGTTGAAAAGTAAGGACGATAGCACTGCTCCTTGTGGTGTACCACAACTGCCGAATTGCATGGGGAGCCAATTTTAATGATCGCCTGAGGGGAACACTCACGTGTCGCTGAATAAATCATCGAGGCCGAACGCTGTCGCGGCTGGTTGCCGCCGGTCGTCGCGACATCCCATTATTTCGTCTTATATAGTTGTTATCTAAACCATGTTCTCGTGCAGTCTATACTCACGTCATCCAAGCGCTCCACTTTGGTCTGCCTCAGCCATCCTCCATTCTTCTCGAATCTGGAAGTTCGGGAATAACGTAAGTAAATTGACGAGTGATAGATGTTGACATGCAAAACACACTGATATCGAATTGGCAAGTCTTCTGGTTGGCCGTTCCCGTTTAAGAATCGAAAATGGTCGCCTTCTGTCGGCGTTGAACAAAAACTCGAGTACTCGCTGTGATTACTTATGGCTAACGAAGGCAACATCAGGCGCACGTGGCGTACAGAAAGTGCCGAGCTCGGGGGCAATCCGCAAAGCTAGCGACTGCGGCATTGCTGAACTGCGTGCCCAGCCCAGCCATTACTAAGCATCGCACACAGTGCGTTTCAGTGACTGAAAGTGAGGGAACTCACTCACCGCTCCATTAGATATGGCAGAAACTTCTTGCACTCAATGGTGATGGAGACAACGTACGAGCCGTACCTGCGAAAAGTAAGCAGTACATGCGTGTTGGTCGAACGTATGAAATATTTTTTCAAGTTAAGCTTTCTGTGCCTTACTAATGGCGTTGACGTTTTAGTAAAACACATTGCAGGAAAGCCAACTTTACACAGTTGGGTTCTCAAAGGGTACATCAATCATACATCAGATAGCATAACAATGTGATGTCTTTGCACACCTAAGGGACCTCTCGTAGTGCGCAAAATATAGTTTGACAGTACACACGGTTAGCGACGACGGCGACGGCGACGATGATGATGAAATACATTTTCTAAGCAAGGTTGAACTTCGGCTTTGGTACAGGCTTTGGACTTTGGTGGCGTGTGGGGTTGGACGTCGGCTTTGGACTTTGTCTGGATTGAAGTTGACTTTGGCTTTGGACCTTCGCAGTTTGGGTTTTGGACTTCGGGAGACTGGATTTCGAACTTTGGCGGGGATTCACGTCGCAGGGGAGAAAGCTTCGCGATTTAAGTATCTTTCGCTTTGGAAAGAGGCTTTGATTTTTTTCATGGTGTCGAAATTACATTGCCCAAACGGTCCGTCCAGAACCGATCGTTTATTTTTCTCACTCTTTAAGGGGCGAAATAAAATGATGATATTTTGGCGTTCGACCAGTTCGCTGGGGGTTGTGGCCACAAGCCCTGCTAAAAGGAACAAGACCGTGCAACAACACCAATCTAGTGAACGTCCTCGCTTTAATGTGTGGTGTTGCGGACACAACGAAGAACGCTGATATTATAGCTCGAGGACATTGTGCGCCACTGGCGTGACTTTCCAATGTGCAATGCAGCGTTCAATGGCCGCAAAACGCTGTTTGCGATGCGATTACAAGCGCTTTTCGTACTTGTATCGCCTTGGAAACGAGGCCAGCTCACTCTCGGTCAGGTCTCGGTAGTGGAAGAAGGCGTCAGCGTACGACGGCCGGGGCTGCAAAGGAGAAACTGCGTCCAGGGGATCAATTCTCTAAAACGAGAGCCCGTAGCTTTGAAACAACGCGGCAGGGCCATGCAAATACACGTGTTCTTGGGTTGGGGCTGTCGCTTTGGGGGGCGGAAAAAGGCAGATAAGCACACAAGGAGTGCATATAGTAGCGCTTCAATGAGGGCGTAAAGCGACGTGCACTGACCCCCCGTCGCTTTACGCCCTCCTTGAAGCCTACTCTGGCACTCCCTGTGTGCTTTTCTGCCCTTTTCCGTCCCCGCAAAGCGACGGCCCGAACCCAAGAACACGTGCATTTGCATGGCCCTACTGCGTCGTTTCAAAACGACGGCCCATTTTTTTTTTTAGAATTTGGCCCCATATCTTATATCACTCGAATAAAGTAAGCATACGCTGTGAACTGATGCGTAATATTTCGAGGATGATCAGGTGAAGGTAATGCCACGTTCGGTTCCATCTGAAACCTGCAAGTGGAAGCGTTGCCTCCACCCCCCTTCCCTTCCCCCTTCACTCTCCGAAACCTATGAGGTGACTGACACGTTCCAATAGTAACCGACCACCTACACAGCGGCATACACTCCTTCTCTTCCGCACCTGTACAGACACCCTGAGCTGCAATCAGTTTTAAAATGCGACGCCAAAAAAAAAAAAATACCGACGTCATGCCTGTCAAGGTTCGCTAAAATATGCTTGGCATACAAAAACTATGCTGTAACAAAAATCATAGGTAAAATCTGTCGCACCGACAGGCGCTATATTGCAGAAATTTGTTGTTTTTAATTTAATGTGGCGGATGCAGAGGGAAAGCAAACTCACCATAGGCTCTTCTTGAATGATGTAGGCCGGTACGACAGCTAGTCCTATTTCGCTGGAATCTG
The DNA here is from genome assembly GCF_048455015.1 of Haemaphysalis longicornis. Taxonomy (NCBI): domain Eukaryota; kingdom Metazoa; phylum Arthropoda; class Arachnida; order Ixodida; family Ixodidae; genus Haemaphysalis; species Haemaphysalis longicornis. The sequence goes on along the minus strand of NW_027526204.1, from coordinate 129,061,208 downwards.
GGCTTTCCACGAGGGCCCGGTAGAAGGCGAATCCATCGACGCACCACGACCTGCACGTCAATTTTGCCCAAGTTCCCTCATTGGTTAGTGGGAACGCGGGCGTTTTTATCCGGGGTAGAAAGTGAGTCTCAAGGTTCTTATAAATGGGCCATGAACACGAAACGCAGGTACCGCTGTGTCCCTATAACAATGATAAAAATTTTATCAGAAGCTTCGAACAAAAATATTAAATAAAACAGGTGAAGCAGCGGAGACCATTTGCCACTTTCCGGTGAGTCCTCTAAGACGTTTTAAGAAAACTTGTTGCTGAGCGAGTTGGCTCATACTTGAATAAAAAGAAAACGTGGCGCTAAACGAATGTGGCCGAATACAACGATACGACAGGACAGGCGCCCGTTTCTGTCGTATCTTGTCTTCGTTCACGTATGTTTAGCGTCATGTTTTCTTTTTTATTCTTTTTATTCTCTATGGCGACTCACCATCTTCTTTTTTTGCGATTGGCGACCACCGCCGACAAACATGCCTCGTTATTTTAAGTGGGGCCTCGGATTCTGTTTGATCATATCACTTGAATGCTAACACAGACTGATAACTATGCTTTCAGTGCTGCCTCAGAATATGTCACTCCTATTTATGTCGTCACTGAAGCACGAAATTTGAAAGCTTTGTAATATTAATAGCGGAGCTGCTGTACAAACCGTAAGTTCGGTGCTGCAGGAAAAAAAATGCTCGTGAGCGCGTGCCCAGCGGTGACCGCCAAATCCCAGACTCGCGCAGTGGCTTTAGTAAAAGAAAAAAACTTCAGCGCTAATGCTAAAGTTGAAGAGACACCCTGATTTGAGAGAGGTCACCGTGGCTGCCGCATTCTCTAGAAGCCATTATGGATAATTGGAGACATGGCGACGAGTGTGCCACTCCTTCCCCAGACGACTTATAGATCCCGCCACCACTGCATCGAGTCGATGACGAAGAGCTGGTGGAAGTCTACAATGTTGAGGATGACTTTTCATCCCCCGCTCGCCGCGAAGAAGACGACGACCTGTTCGATGCATATGACGACGATTACTAGCACCGCGGTGAACAATGATAGTGAAACTTGACTATGTGTCCGGCAATGTTCACCTACAACAGCTTTGCCATTCAAGTCTTGCGCGTGAGTGTAAGCTTCCCTGAATTTTTTGTTTGCTTTTTTTGTTGTTTCAAAATGTTTCTCGGTGCTGGAACGGAGCTGAATGAGTTACCAGAGGACAGTTCTGCTTTTCTAAGTCTGATTTAGCCCATGTACCCCTCCAGATGTATGTCTAAGAAATGAACTGATTCACTTGACTTGGGCAAAGGCTAGCTCTTTCACACTGGACAAAGTTGTAGTTTGTCGTCTTAGGTCTTTTAAACGTACGCCACACTTCTGCGTTTCAACGGCGTCTTGTCCACGGTGAAGTAGCACGCAACGGAAAGGTCGACCGACTTGCCTGTTCACAGCCTTGGTGCCAACCCACCTCAGTTTCTGCTCGGACACTCCGTGGACGATGTAAGGGTTGAAGAAGCCAGCCGCCACATCGCCGGTCGTGTGCGGACTGAAGTGCTCAGCGAGCACCGTCACCTGAACTGCTGGCGCGAGCTCTTCGGCGATCCGTACCGCTGTGCTCATCCCCACGATGCCGGCCCCAACCACGGCCACCCGGCACTTGGACGGTGACGCCATGCTGCAGCGAAGCTGATGAAACAGTGCGCGCCCAGTTGATCGTCGTCATTAAAGACTGGAGTCTTTCTTGGGCTACTCAAACTCGAACATTTTGGTCTGTCTTGATTTAGTCGGTATCCCTCGATTCAGCCGCCCGGCCAAAACCTAAAAGGAAGTCTTTAACGAGACGTTTATACGTGAAAAACTTTCACAAGGTACTAAATCTGGTAGACAACTCGCACTTGTCAACATTATACAGCAAAAAGAAAATACTGGGTATATTTGAGGCGAAACATCAATATAAGTGGTACTTGCAATGTTCTTTTAATTCAAAATAGACATAAGGCGTAATTTTTTGCGCTAGCAAACACAGAAAAAGCGTTAGAAACAATGTTCTAACCCCCAATTCCAAAAAACAAGCTCGCGGTCAAGTGTAAAGCTCGTGGCTGGAACGCCAGGCGAAACAGTAACAAAACGTCCGGGCAAATGCCACGCCACCGGAGCGAACGCGGGAAAATTGAATTGAAGGCCAAACCTCTACTACATTTATCCCGTTGGGACCGAGAAAGGAAGAGAACAGCGTGAGATGTGGGTGTGGGAGAAAGGAGAGGCAGTTAAGTGGCAGGAGCGGCAGACTACTATCATCTTTCGGCAACATTTGCAGCGAAGAAAGCAGATTAGCAGCCATTTTTGTTTTCTTGCTGCCATCACACACCCATTCCCACACCCATTAACTCAACCTGCTTTCGTTCCCAACAAGTCGGCCTGAGACAACTAATAACGCTCACAAGACTTCCCCTGCTAAACGACAAAAGCTTTTTTTTTTTTTCACGGGCGAAAAGCCGCTTGCAGGAGGCATACCGCAACCCGCCTTGAAAATTCTACAAGCGAAACCACTCGCAGAACTGCAAATAATTTGGACTCCAGGTCACGAATCCCTGGGGGATAACGAGGCGGCACACGCCGCTGCCCGCGCTCATTCCCACCGGGCCGTTTCCCACGAGGGCCCCGGACCCCCATCTGAAGCAACAGTTAAGCCCACCCCACTGCAAACATACGCCGACATACTCGCCCACTACAGGAACGAGTGTCGCAAATACCCATTCCCCCACCTCAACCTCTCTCGTGATGAAGCTACTACATTCCGGCGACTACAAACTAACTCCTACCCGCAAAAAACCTTCTACATGCCATGTATCCCACCCTATACCCTGCCACAAGCCAATCCTGTCCCCAACCAGGCACCCTGTACCACATGGTATGGGAGTGCCAGCAATCCCCTACCCTCACCCCTAACCCCAACCCTACCTATGAGCAGTGGGTGGAGCTGCTGACCAGCTCCATCCGTGCCCTCTCCACCAATCGTCGCTGGTGTGAGAGGTCGGAGCTGACCAGTCCAAGGCATCCCGGACTAAGGAAGCCTCCCACCGGGCGGGTGCCCTAACATCGGCACCTCGACTCAAATAGTTTATTCATCATCATCACGGGCAAAAACAATACCCAGCATCCCACCCACACCTACGCAGAACCCAGGCTACCATATTCTGACGACTATAAACGAACTCTTGCCCTCACAATACCCTACTCCATGCAATGTACCCCACCCTCTACCCCCCCCCCCCTATTGCAAATACCACCCCCGGCACCCTATACCATCTGGTATGGGGGTGTCAACAAACGCTGTCCCTTACTCCCAATCCCCAACCTACATGCGAGCAGTGGGCGGCACGGCTGACCAGCTCCGACCTCTCCTCCCAGCGTTGCCTGCTGGAGAGGGCCTGGGTGGCCAGCGCAGGCCAGGGTATCCCGGACTAGAGGAGACCCCCCACCAGGCGGGTTCCCAGACATCCGCACCTAAGGCTAGCCCAAATAAAGTTTATTTTATCTCCTTCTCCTAATCAAAGGATATGCATCATCCGCGAAATTGTGGACACACTTAAACATGTTGTTCGGGCAAGCGGTCGATTTCAATACGAATGATAGATGATCCTTTAAACTCTACCCGCGGACGTAAGACCAAATTGCTTGAATTATCTTCTGTGTCCACCATACCCACCCGTATTAGCGAAATCAATCTGGGACACTCCCATGCATTTTGTATCCAAAACCAATATTTTCCCTCTGCCTTTTCCAGCCCTTTTTCAGCTCTGCTTTTTCCAGCTCGTGAACAACATACAGCTTCTCTCTACCCCTACCGCGAAGCATGGCTTACCCTGTTCTGATGCAGTACCAAGAGCCCTGCAGGCTTTTTTTTTTTTTTACAGAACATTAAAAAACGCTCTGCTTGGAAGTCAGTGGCCGAAAGAGGACGACAAGACGTGAAACAGATGGCACGTCGTATTGCCCCGTGCTGTATACCTCTTTATCATTTCTTATAAAACCCGGAGGGGGGGGGGGGGGGGGGGTATTGTTTACAAGGCGAATGTGACAAAATATTTACAGCGAGCCAAAAAGGAACGACGAGGGGAGGAATGTGACACGGACAGACAATCCCAACTCGCTCCTCACCCACGAAGCCCTGAGGCTATACAATAAACGTATTCACAGCAGCAGCAACCACAACAACAAAAAAAAAAAACAAGCATTCTTTAGGCTTTGGACACAAGCGTCGCTAAAACCAGTATTTTTATTCTTTTAACTGCTGTAGGAAGTGTTTAAAAGCGATGGTCGTTCCAAACGGACCACTTTCAGTTTCATTAAAGGCCACAGAATACCCCTGCTCATGCGTGTGCCGGTGATCCGCGATTTCAGACGTTTTTAAACGAGGCGAGGACTTAGACACTTATACGAGAAAGCATGTATAAGTGTATTCATTGACGCAACAAATCAAGTCAGTACTCGACGCCCAATCGCCGGCGAATCAGACAGCTTATCAAGCCGTTTGTATTAAGCGGTACATGACACCATAGCAACAAACGCCCTTTCCCCTCAATGCGGCGATTCATAAATCGTCTGCCGCTTCTTTCGTACATTGCTTCCTACGCGCAGCTTATGCACAGCATGCATGCACATACTCGAACGGTCGACCCGTTGGCAAAGACCAAAACTCATGACTTTTATAAAGATATTGAATAGGACGCGTACATACCTTAGTCGAAGAGTTCAATGCGATGTACTACAAGGCTTCTGTGAAGCTCGCTGTCGGCCGTTCTTTGCGTTTCTTTTTTTGCGGCGTCTGCTGTACGCTCGGGCGTCTGGTTTCGAGAGACAGGAGAGAGAGAGAGATACGAGCCGTCCGTGTGAGGGCTGTAAACAGCCTCTCGACCGCTTATCATTGCTGCCACTTATCATACGATCCGACTCCATTTTTATTTGTCTTGACTCGGCATATCGCTCCAGTTCTTCGTCGCTTTACTTTTCTTCTTTATTATGTTTCTCCACTCACGAGCACAGGGTGGTGTGTCAGATAGTAGGATAAGCCGTCTGGCTCATTGCAAAATGCCCGAAGATTCTGCTGCCAACATGATAGGGACGTTATCAATAGAGACCGGATTATAGGCAATGGCCTATTTTGTTTATTGCGATCCTATCGCACCATTTTGATATATGAGCATGAATGACTGGTTAAAAGGAGGGCTTTCGTAATTTTTTATAGTGCCTATAAATGCCTATTTTGGCGTTTGTGCCTAAACTCTGCTTACAAGTGCCTATAAATGCCTATTTTCCAAAATCGCCGCCTATGTGGACACCATTTAGCAGCTTTGCTTTCGCATGCAGTTTGAGATCATTATTCATGTTGATAAACAACATTGGTGTTCTAAAATCTGTGGAGTTTAAGCTAGTCCTCTCGTGCAATCTAGACCTCACTGTTCAACCAACTTCCGCAAATCAACAGCCAGCAGCAGTGAAATGGGACACTTATTCAGTGACACGAATCACAGTTTTGAATAAAAAAACCTCGAGATGGTCTAGTTTGATATAGGTAGTGTCTATTACCACGGCAACCGTGAGAATTACCGTCATACATTTCTCACAGCAGTCGCCTCTCATTGGTTAAGCACGCTACGCGGAGATTTTCCCTAAAAATCCGTGTTTGTAGATGCCCCTGTAGTGCTGTGGTATAGCACTTGCTTTTAAACGAGAAGGGTCAGCTTCGAGTCTGACGTTGCCAGGGTTTTTTTTTTTTTTGTCCCGGAATTTTCTTGTTATCGTAATTTTGTTAATGCTTTTTTTTTACTCTGGTTTTTACTATATCAAGAGATCGATGCACAGGACTTCTAGAATGTACTGGATACGTTTATTACAGGTTGTGTTCTGTGTATCTGGGCTGGGTTAGATTAGATTTCTTGCAGTTGGGCTGGATTTGGGTAGGTTCTGATGTGTTCGGTTAGGTTAGGTTACGTTAGGTTGGGTGAGGTTATGTTATGTTAGGTTAGGTTACTTTAGAACGTAACATTATTCAGCGAATTTTGGTCCAGCCAGCTTTTATGGAAACTGGCGTGAGAATTTCCCGGGGGTAATTCTCACGGCTGCCGGGAGATTATACGCAGCATTTGATATAACTTCCGTAATTCTCACATTCTCCCACTCCGCTCCGCATACTATACAGATTTCTTCAAACATGTGCAGTCCCACCTTTGTTTCTAGAAGCTCTATATTCTAGAAGCTCTATAGAAACTCTATTTTTAGCGCAACGGTTGAGCATTGAACGCGCCTTTATTAGCAGATGACTGTTATATTGAGGAGCTGACACAAAAATATCAATGCGCAGCTGCATTTCCTTACACCTTAAAGTCCGCACTGCTGACGGGCTCTAAAATACTCTTTTCCATCAAAAATATATTCGGCTGCTAAACACCTTTTGAAAAATGCTCTTCAAATGTGTGCAATTTTGTTCGGCAGTTTTGGGACGGCTTGATCATACAATTCGGATAATATCCGTAATAACATTGCCAGAGTTCTACCTAACAGTCTTCACGTAAGAATATTAAATTCTAATAAATTCGTTGTCTCTCTTGCGGTTATTATTTGTATCTGTTTTTTTTTGTTGTTGTTTTTTTTTTCATTCAGTAATTTCATCGCGTCAGGCGGACACAAAGCGGCGTTTTTTAAGTCAGTTTTTCCAACTCTCAAGTATATTTCTTTTTCCTTGCCTGTTTCAGTACATGTGTTGTTAGAGCAAGCAACCTGGGATATTTACGAGTGCGGCGAACTGGGCAAGTTGGTGAATGTTCATGGAGAAAACAGCGCATAAAAGAGAAAGATAAAGAAGGGAAAAGCGTGTTTGTGTTTTCCCTTCTCTGTCTTCGACTTTTATGCGCTATTTTCACCATGAACTGGTACATTCAACATGAATGTAAGCAGTGCGCTTGCTGAGTTAAGATAATGCATCTTCATTATCTTTAGTGATCCTGCATCCCAGTCATGAGACAGCGATAATTAGAAGGATAAGGATGGGGTGGAGTGCATTCGGCAGGCATTCTCAGATAATGACCGGCAACCTACCATTGTGGTTGAAGAGGAAAGTGTATAATAGCTGCATCTTACCGGTACTCTCCTACGGGGCAGAAACTTGGAGGCTCACTAAGAGGGCTCAACGACTCAGAGGTCAATGGAGCGGAAAATTATAGGTGTAACACTAAGGGACAAGAAGAGAGCGGAGTGGGTCAGGGAACAAACGCGTGTTAAGGACATACTAGTAGAAATTAAGAAGAAATGGACGTGGGCAGGGCATGTAATGCGAAGGCAAGATAACCGCTGGTCATTAAGGGTAACAGAGTGGATCCCTAGAGAAGGCAAGTGTTGCAGGGGGCGGCAGAAAGTTAGATGGGCAGATGAGATCAGGAAGTTTGCGGGGATAAATTGGTCACAGTTGGCACAGGACCGAGATAATTGGAGAATGATGGGAGAGGCCTTTGCCCTGCAGTGAACGTAGACAGGTTGGTGATGATGATGACATTCATAACTTCAGAAGTTTCATGTGCCAACTAAACGGCTATGTTGTACTGTTGGCGCCTTTCTGCCATCGTAAACAATACACATGTTGATTTTCCTGTCCTAGACACGCTGCGCACATCTTCATTGGAAATTATTTGCGTTCGTGTAATATTTTGTCTTTTCTATATTTGCGATGTTGGGGGTCTAAAACGTTACTTTGCCAGCCTATTTTAGGTGCCTAAAACGTGCTTTTTCGTTGCCTAAAAATCCGGCCTTTAGTTATCAATCAAGTACAGGGAGCCAGAAGCCATGCTGTGTGTCGTATGACTTCACACGAAAGGGCGAAGTACTCGCGTACGCGGAGGAGAGGGGATGGTGAGGGGGCTTCGACTCCGCGAAAATTTCGAGCTCGGGAGAGGGTGGTGAAGGCGGCGAGGGATGGCCGAAGCCACTAACTCGTCCGATCATCAAATTTCAATTTGATGATCGTATTATTTCTCTGTCGCAATTATTTCTCTGTCGCAAGCAATCAAGGAAGGATGTAGAATAAAAGCAGAAAAGTTAACCTGGCTAGAGCCTACTTTGTTATCCTGCAGGTGGGAAAGTGAAAATAGACAAAAAGAGAAAGGAAAGAGGAAAGAAACATTGGAGCATGCAGGTATGCCCAGCGCTGAAGCACTAAATGTTCAAGTTCAGTGATTGCCACTGGAGGCTTTCAGTCTATTAAGTGCGTCGCCCGTAGAAAGCGTAAGAGCCCCTTAGTCACCTTCTGAGCGGATGACAGAGAAGGCCAGTGACACAGAATCGTCTCCTCCGAAAATGGCCGCCGAGAGTCCAGGTTCCTCAGTGCTGACGACAGCTTCTTCCTTTAAGTCGAATAACGTGAGAACTCGCATAAAACGTGGCGTATCGTCCCCGGCGCGCCGCACGTTTCGCACTACTCACTTGCTGCCATTCCTATCAAGTATGAGTAAGCATTTGTGAATGCCACCCCCAGCCAGAGACGGCAAAGAAGAGATGCGTCAGACCGTGGGAGGCTTAGTGGAAGGGGACGCTGCAGGTGCGGGTCAAGGGCACCAATACGTGCACATGTGAATTCTTCTGTAGATCATTGCGATATTGTTGTTTCCCGGGCGAGTATGCGGAGGGCCCCAGCTGCGTCCGTCCTAGACAATGTAATGAGTACAGGGGCGATATTCTCGTAACTGTCCCTTTCGAAAACGTCCCTTTTGCGTCCCTTTCATCATGACGTACTTCCGGTTAAGCAGTGGGCCTTTTATTCAAATAGCGTAACTGTTCTTGCAAACACATTTTAAAGACGTGAAACAGTATCAGAGTATCTTTTATGTGTTTATTGTTACGCGAGCGAACTGCGACGAAAAATCGTCTGCTCCAAATCGTATGCTCCGAGTAGCCACGGCTCATAGCTCCGCCGTGCTTACATGGCGTCACATCCGGGTGTTCGCTTTTAGCCAATCAGGGCTCGCTCAAAAGAAACACTTTTGAAAGGGACACTTTTGCAAGGGACACAAAAGGGACAAAACACGGGAATGCCGCCCCAGTTGTCGCTTTTGATGCGCCAACCAGGCGGCAGCGTCCGCGCTTTCGTTGCCGGAACTGCCGCACTGACTGAGAAGCCACTGCCGGGTGACATCATGACCCGGCTGGGCAGCACAGTCGTATACCATATTTATTTCTCTCTGTAGCTGTTCATGAGGTCCCCGGCACAGGGCGAACTGGAGTGACTGAAGTGCAGGCTTAGAATCACACAAGTTAACATAGCCCATTGCCGGCGTGAACTTTGTTGGATGGTATGAAGATGGATGGCCGTAAGTTCTGTAGCCGTGGAGATTGTAGGATTGGCTATCTTGAATGTGCTGGTCGGTTTCATTCGTGGTATAATAACAGCACCCGCAGAGCCCGACGATGTTGCTGAGCCATCGGTGTATATATGGGTTCGGTCGCTGTATGTCTCGTGCAGGTATGTCAAAGTTAGCTGTTGCAGGGTCGGTATGGGAAGATCGCGTTTTTTCTTTACTGCTGGAATATCTAGGCACTCTCGAAGCTGCATCACACACCACAGTCTTCACTGGTCGGCCTCATTAGGTTGTGTGTTGCACAGACGGGGAGGTGGCTACGACGCCGGAGGGAAACAGACACTCCCGTGTGTGTTCGCTGGGATAAATCTCGAGCCCTTTTAAGTTTAAGTTAATTGGCTAGGAAGCATACTCAATCGCAAATTACAAACAAAAGGGGTTTGTTAAAAATTTTGTGCACCTCGTCGACTGCGCCCAGCTTCGCAGGCCATCCATCTTCGCAGAATGGAAGGGCACTATTTTTTGTGGTGGCCGCTAATGGCACGCAGATACATACATTACAGGACATTTCAGTCGCGAGTTGATTGACATTGTTCTGCGCGGTATTTTCCGCCTGCACTAATGCAAACAACGTGAATTATGATGACGATGTTGATGAAGAAGAACATGCAGGCCGCAGGTTTATTGCCACAGATCCCCTCTTTATTGCAACAGGTGCGTGAAACAAGTCCTTGTTTATACATGCCTAGAATCCACCGTCTGCCAAAGTTACCCTTGGCAGTTATACCTCTGGCGGCTGGGCGTGTTCCTGTCCTCACACTCGCTAGTGCCGGGAGCCGGCCGTCGTGGGCACACTTTGACGCTGTGGCCAATCGTGCCGCTCCGGGGACACTCTCGGTCATTTGGCCGCTGTCCGTCCGTCAGTTGCCGCGAGCAGAACAAACAGTCCACGTGCGTGGAATAGGTAGCGGGAAGCTTGTCTATGGTCACTCCTAACAGGAACTTGATGAAGGCCGTCATTATGTATATGCACGTCTTATAAGACACTCCAAGACCGAGATTGGGGTGCATGTCAAAAGGATCCTCGATGGCGATGCACCAGCTGTTCCACATATTCCGGAGCTTGGTTAGGGGGGCCTTCTGACGGATGCACACTACGTGTTTCTTGAAGTTGAACTCCTCCATGTAGAATCGCAGCATGCCCAGCCATAGCTCCCCCACGGACCCGTTGTTCTGGCCAAACTCGCTCCACACATAGCAAGTTGTCGATGTCCTCAAAAAACCACGCATTCCGACCTTCGATTATCACGTCTGGCTTTGGCTCCCTTTCTGGGTTTAGCTCCTGGAGCACTGGAATGACTGGTGGCTTGCGCTTGTGGGGGTAGTAGAGTGTCATGAGGATGTATGCGTAGGAGGACAGGCTTCCCCGTGAGGCGTCACAAATGTCGCACGTTTTCGCAAAACGCTTGATGGTGTAGCTCCGTTCCCGGACTCGGTTGTCAATGCTACTGTACATTTTCAGAAGTCTTGTACGTTGCTGCGACAGCCCGTTGTACAAGCTGATGTCGGCCTCCAAGCCACTCTGGACGAGAAAAAGTTGTATGATGGCCACCTTGGCGTTGGTGATGGCAATGACTTTGTGAGGCTCTGGGTGTTTGTGGAACTTCCTCGCAAGATACTTGATCATTCTGACGTGACTGATGTCATTGCCGTCTTTACTGCTGTTAAAGGTCAGACAAATGTCGAGATCACACCGTGCCAAGCCAAAGCCCTTGCACAACGAGCCGTACAGGGTCGGATTGGCGTCTTTGTGCGACTCTGGAATAGAGGACTGCAGTTTATGAAGCACACCTTGGCGATCTCCCTCTTCTTGCGGCTGTACAGCGCAGGCATTCGTCACGTCTTGGCAGACGTTGTTGTGTATCTTCGTGAAGCTCCGGGTCATGTCAGCAAGCTTCTTCAATTCGGGAAGGCGCTGGTGTGGGCAGTCCTCGCGCAGACGTCCACTCTTCTGGCAGAAGGAGCGCACCAGCGGAGGCACCTTTCCCCAGGTGAGAGTTTGCCGGGTGAAGCTGTGCTGGAAGTCCCCCACGCTGCAGAAGTCGAGGTCGTCCAATATCCTCTGAGGGATCGGCGGTCCCGGTTTGACAAACTGCTGTGAAGGAGGAGTCGTTGTTGACGTGCGCAGAGGAGGCGTTGTCTGCAATGTGACCGGTTGGCGGTCACCGAGGGCCCTCACGTCCCCTCGAGGAGCACCACCACCCCCCTCTTCGTCCACCTGGCAGTTATTTGGTCCCGCAGAGGTCTGCTGCGGCCTGGCGTAAGCATTCTTGCACCGGTCCCGATTTCCAGGCTTCTGTGAGGACCCAATAGGTCGGTGGTCGGTGTCGTTGCGAGGCATGCCACATGCCGTGCGCCCGAATGGCCCTTGGGGTCTCTGAGCTGCATACATAATGGGATAACCCTGTTCCGAGTTCATTGCCATTCTTCGCTTGCGTGGAATTCTCCGCGTGCAGTGGTGTAAATGATGATGATTGTGATGTTCTTATGAATTTCATTTATTTTCCTGGAGAAGAAAATAGGAACGTAAATGAAATGTACGGCGATGAAATCCCGAATTACATAATATTTATGGCCTCCATACGAATTCAACCCAGCTGTTGTAGAAATATCAGCTCGAAAAATTGGGAATAAACTTAAGAGTGGTTGCATGTGGGATTGCAAAACCATTATGTGCATTTTAATTGAAACTGTGTGATTTATTCCCTTATGGTACGTATGTCGATACTGTTGATTGATTGTCGGGTTTAACGATCCGATGCTACACCTGACCAACGAGGCGCGCCGTATATAGTGGAGGGCTGCGGATTAATCTTGACCACCTCGAGATCTTTAACGTGTGCAGAAATCTGGACACACTAGCGTTTTCGCTTTTCGCCTCCATCAGAAAAGAAGCCACCACGGCCGGGATCGTACCCACGCCCTTGGACTCAACAGCACAGCGCTTTAGCCACTCAGCCACCGCGGCGGGCGGCTTCCCAGTGATGAAGGCGAAAATGATAAGGGTAATGTTGATGATTCCCTTAAAGTATTTGGCACGTACCCACAATAGTGGATTGGGCACGTCAAAAGCCTTGTCGACTGCGCTAGGTGTTTTGTATCTGAGATGCTAACAACGCCCTTTTTTTTTACATCGGGGGGACATAGTGCTATCGCATTTCTGCGACAGCACCGTTGCTTAAAAAGTCTCTCTTAAGTAGTAAACGTTTCCAGAATGGCGCGTGACATAGTATTATTTAGCGATTTTTTTTTTGCCTTTTGGCAGCATTCTTTAACGTAGCTGCATGAGTTTTTTTAGCCCGACAGCGCTTTATATGCCATTGGAAAAAACTCGCAGAGCCTCCTTAGGAAAAAAATGCCAAGTCAGCAAGAAAGAAAAGGCCCCGCAACGGCCATACGCGTTGGGCATGCGCAGAGCGGCTCGCCTGCTGAGCAAACCAAAGCCGAGCCAAGGAATAAGGGGTGTCTTTCTTGCTAGAAGTCACTGCCTCGTTCGCCTTTGCTCAGTCACTGCGTATGAGTGGTGAATGCTTAGGCATAAATGAAGGGGGAAATCGCTAAACGAAACAACCAGCGATAACCTTGCTACACAAAGAATAACCAACTATCACTATGGAGCGGCTTCCCGCTCATCCGCTAATTGGGAATTCATCCCATAAAATGGCTTCCAATATTCGAATGCTAAAACAGTTTTGTGAAAACTGGATCACGAAAACCCGTCTATCCGTGGAGGACGTTTTGTGGATCATTTGAGCCTGATAAGAAAATGCTTTTAACAATGGGCCGTTGAACCTTGAGACAGTAACCGACGGTTTTTTCGGACTCCAAAAATTCGGACTTGCTGGATATTCCGGACTTTCCCTTGGAAGCTGTTCTGTTGTGTAATGTAGTTCTGTTCATGCCACCAGGTGGCGTACAGTACTAAGGTGGCCAATTTCCAGTATCATCATCAGTAACCGCAGCCCGGTTATAAATAGCATGTAACAAGAATAAAGGCTCCCTTTTCCGTGGGTGCGAGGTAGCGTCTGCATCTCTCTGCCACGTATGGTGACTCGGTGGGCGGCGGATGCAACAGAAGCACCAGTTCTTCAAAAGAAGTAATGTATATCAGAAAGAAATATCTAAAACAAAATGAAGCCAAAAGTTCGATTTTTCGAACATAATTTCAAACTGTTATCTTGGAGGCCATAATTTTACATGTATTCAGAGCCGGAAGCAATCTCTATATCCGGAAACGAGTCATGCGTGGCTATATTTTTCAGACACAACTTTTTTAGACACCAGAGGAGGCTGATTATAAGCTACATCATCATCAGGTTTTTCCTGTGCCGTCCCGATATGCTAACAGACGAGGAGAGGACGGTGCTGTCGCAGAAATGCGATAGCATTATGTCCCCACGATGCAAAAAAAGGGCGTTGTTAGCATTTGATGGTACAAAACACCTAGCACAGTCGACAAGGCTCTCAGTGACCTGCCCAATTGTGGGTATGTCGCAAATACTTCAAGGGAATCATCATCATTACCATTATCATTTTCGCCTTCATCCCTGGAAAGCCGCCCGCCACTGTAGCTCAGTGGCTAAGACGCGGTGCTGTTGAGTCCAAGGGCGCGGTTTCGATCACCGCCGTGGTGACTGCTTTTCTGATGGAGGTGAAAAGCAAAAACGCCTGTCTGTTTGAGATTTCGGCGCACGTTAAAGATCCCCAGATGGTAAAGATTAATCCGGAGCCCTCCACTACGGCGCGCCTCGTAGCCTAGCTGCAGCATCGGATCGTTAAATCCGACATTCAAGCAATAGTCACGACATACCTACCATGAGGCAATCAATCGCACAGCTTCAATTAAAATACACGTAATGCTTTTGGCATCCCGCACGTAAGCACTCTTAAGCTTATCCCGAATTTTTCGATCTGATATTTGTGTATCAAATAGGTTGAATTCATATGCAGGCCGTAATTATGTAATTTGGGATTTCATCACCGTACATTTCTTTAACGTTCCGATTTTCTTATCCGGGAACACAAAAAAATTTTAAGAACATCACAATCATCATCATTTACACCAGTGCACGCGGAGAATTCCACGCGAACGAAGAATGGCAATGAACTCGGAATAGGGTTATCCCATTATGTAAGTAGCTCAGAGACCCCAACGGCCTTTCGGGCTCATGGCATCTGGCATGCCCCGCAACGACACCGACCACCGGCCTATTGAGTCCTCACAGAAGCCCGGAAATCGGGGCCGGTGTGAGAATGCTTACGCCGGGCCGCAGCAGATCTCTGCGGGACCAAAGAACTGCCAGGTGGACGAATTGGGAGATGGTGATGTTCCTCGGGGAGACGTGAGAGCCCTGGTTGAGCGCCAACCGTTCACACTGCAGAGGCCCGACACCCCACCGTTCCATCAGGAGAGACTGCGCACCAACCCAACCGGCGTGCCATTCGATCCCAGAGACACGGGTAAAGACAAGCGGGAGGCCTACCGCCCACCCAAGGTAAAGCTGGAGGCACTGAAAACGTACAGTAGCATTGACAACCGAGTCCGGGAACTGGGCTACACCATCAAATGTTTTGCGAAAACGTGCGACATTCGTGACGCCTCATGGGGAATCTGTTACATCCTCATGACACACTATTACCTCCAGAAGCGCAAGCCACCAGTCATTCCAGTGCTCCAGAAGGTGTACCCAGAGGAGGAGAAAAGCCAGCAATGATAATCGAAAGTTTGAATGCGTGGTTTTTTGAGGACATCGACCGCCTGCAAGGCGTGTGGAGCGAGTTTGGCCAGAACAACGGGTCCGTGGCGGAGCTATGGCTGGGAATGCTGCGATTCTACACGGAGGAGTTCAACTTCAAGAAACACGTGGTGTGCATCCGTCGGAAGTCCCCCCTAACCAAGCTCCAGAAGATGTGGAACAGCCGGTGCATCGCCACCGAGGATCCTTTTGACTTGCACCACAATCTCGGTATTGGAGTGTCTCAGAAGATGTACATATACATAATGAAGGCTGTCGTCTAGGGAAGGTCCCTGTTCGGAACACCCATTGACAAGTTTCCGCTACCTATTCCATGCACGTGGACTATTTCTTCGACTCGCGCTAATTGACCGACGGACAGAGGCCCAACGACCGAGGGTATCACCGATGCGTCAAGATTGGTCACCGCGTCAAGGCGTGCCCGCGACACCATGGTCCCGGCACTAGCGAGTGTGAAGACAGCAACACACCCAGCCGCCAGAGGGACAACTGCCAAGGCTAACTTTTGGCAGACGGTAAATGCTAGGCATGTATGAACTACAAGGACCTGTTCCACGCGCCTTTTGTAATAAATATGCAATCTGTGGCAACGAGCACGCGACCTGCATCTTCTTGTTCATCAACATCATCATCATAATCCCCGTTGTTTGCATTAGGGCACTCGGAAAATACCGTACAGAAGAATGTCAATGAACTCGCGACCGGTATGTCCCGTAAAGTATGTATCTGCGTGCCATTAGCGGCAACCACAAAAATTAGTGGCCTTCCATTCTGTGAAGGTGGATGACCTGCGAAGCTGGGCGCAGTCGACGTATTGCACGAAAGAAACCCCGTTTGTTTGTCATTTGTGATTGAGTATGCTCCCTAGCCAATTAGCTTAAAAATTGGCCGCGTATCTGCTCCTTTCGTTGCAAATGTCAAAAGACGATAGTCTTTGTAGACATTGTCAAGGAAATGCCCCCTTTGCTTTCCCGCTCACCTCTCATGCTGTTCCTGTACCGTCGCGCTTATTCCAAGGTAAACACACTAAAGGTTTGCGCAAGGCGATTTGAATTTACCGCGTTCCACCACTGCTACAGGCCGGGTTCCTCGATGCCAGCGCTACAGTACGGCGGAGACGCACGTGAATGGAGGCGGCCGACTAGAAGGTTGATAGAGCCGCGTGGCCGTGCTTCACGTGCGTTTCAAGCAGAACGTGGAACATAGCTAGTGGAACCTTTCGTTGCTGTTGCCGCGTAATTTTTCATATGCCGCCAGGTGGCGGCGGTTTTCTGCAGTAGATGGAGAATATCATTTGCTATCGAAAAACCAAGCATCCATAAATTTTTTAATAAAGGAACACTGTAAATATCCCTTGTGTACTAATTTCATGTCTTATATTTGCGTAATGTCTTGTTCTTGTTCAACAAAGTTGACAAGTATGAACTTATAAACCGGGCTTCGACGTTTACATGTGGCTGTGAATATATAAGACATTGCGCAATATAAATTCTACTTTGGCCGGGTGGCTGAATCGAGTCACAGACAGACAGACGGACAGACAGACATACAGACAGACCAAAATTTCTGGGTTTAAGTAGCCCAAGAAAGACTATCGTCTTTAATTAACTTGGAAGGACTCGAGCTTTATTCCAGCGAACACACATGCGGCTATCTGTTTCTCTCCCTCGTCGTAGGCATCTCACTGTCTGTGTAACACACAACCTAATCAGCTCGACCAGTGAGGACTCTAAAGTCGCATTCGGGCTCACTTGGCGATATACGCCGGCGGTATATGTGTTTGGGCAGATGGCGTGACCCGTCTGCATATTCGCGCACGACTGCAAAATGCCGCAGACTTGACGACCTCCTATCTACATAGACAATGGATGGAAATATCCAGCAGCAAATGCGCAGTGCTTGTGTTTACATGAAAGCTATATATATGTACGCATACCCTATGCATATTAATGGCGAAAGGGCGTCTTATGTCAGAAATCACAAGTTTCTCGGCATAGTTGTCGTCAGATGCCTTTCCGGGGGCACTCACGTAAACTTTATAAAGACAATGCTCTCTGCAGTGATGCCTGTACTCAAACTCATCGGCGGCAAGACGTGGGGAACGCCGATGACGTCGATGTTACAGTTCTATAACGCCCTGTTCTTAGGCTGTCTACGGTACAGTGCTCCTGTCCTTTCTGGAGCGTTCCGCACAACAACTCGGTCACTTCAGGGTATACAAGCTCAAGCCCTGCGAACCTGTCTTGGCGTAGCACGGTGTGCGCGTCCACAGCAGCGACCATTGCCCTGGCTTGGAATCGCCCTTTGGCAACCTTCGTGGAAGTTGAAACACCCAGTACACATATCAGGCACCTCGCCCGACTGTCTGGTCATCACCTCGCGGGCATACCAGCGACCCATTCCCGGGCGTTGTTCGCAAGGGTAGTAGCTGCCCACAACACCAGCATGTCATCAAACTATACGCCGGCGATGAGACTGCTCCTTCCACTGTGGTATGTGATTCAGCCCCGAGTTCACCTATATATTCCAGGAGTAAAGAAAAAAAACGTGATCTTGCAATACCGGCCTTGCAGCAGCTAACTTTGACATACCTGCACGAGGCATACAGCGACCGAACCCATATATACACACTGAAGTCTCAGTAACATCGTCGGGTTCTGCCGGCGCTGTTATTGTACCACCAATCACACTGACCAGTGCATTCAAGACAGCCAATCATACAACCTCCACAGCTACAGAACTTAGGGCCATTCGTAGCGCTCTTCGTACCATCCAGGAAAGTTCACGCCGTAGATGGGCTATCTTTTGTGATTCTAAGCCTGCACTTCAGTCACTCCAGTCAGCCCTAATGAACAGCTACTGACAGAAAAAATGTGGTTGATCCCTCTTTCATAGGAATCGGTAAAACACGAAAGTGAGATGTGCCTTCACATGATCAATTGATTGTTTATTCTGCATCGATATTTGAACTTATTTGAACTTGTACATTGCTATTTATACTTCATCGGTATGACACCGGCACACGCATTAACTTTTCACACTGTATTTCACGCGCCGGAGCACTGCGTAAGCCCGAATGAAACCCCACGCGCTCGCAAACCATGCGAATGAAACCGAACGGGTTGCCAGCGAATCCTTTTGTGAACTCACGTACCGCTGCAGCAAAAGGGCATGATTTGCGGGTCTGTCTTGTGTGTGTTCTTGGCGAGCAACGACTACCGTGTCGCTTTGGAAAATGTGCGACCACTGTGTCCCTGCTCCGTGGAGTGTACGGCAGACGGTTGCATTGCGACGAGCTCAGCTGGCGCCAACGGTCAGAGCTCATTAGCATCGTGATGCACTTTTTCGCTTCACCTCTCTTAGACGGCAGCACAATCTACATGGAGGTTATAGAAAGGATATATGGCGCGTGCATGCAGTTATATGCGCTTCAACTCATAGCGCAGTCAGTAAAGCGCCAGGCACCTCCCGTTGCAGCGACGGAGTTCCCGGCTCGAATCCTGGCGCAGCCGCATCAATGAAACTCTTTCTGGCGATGTTATTTGCGTGACGGATATGACGCCAGTCAGATCTTGGTGGATCCCGGCCCAAAACACTTTCGTGTTAAAAACGATGGTGGACGGTGCGGGTCGTCTGCTGGACGGACGGGGCAATGGGCATCCTCCAGGGAGGATGAACATTGCCAGGAAATTCCGGCGACGACGATTCCAGGATACACAAAGATTTCACTGGCGTCATATCCGTCACGGAACTGACGTCAGTACAACGAAGTAAGCGGCCTGTAAAGGGTGCACCCCTGCACACAGGGTCTTCCTGCGGGGAAGCAGCCTTTAGAACTAAAGAGTACGTTTTCTTTCTTTATTTGGTACCCACAGCGCCTTTTTGGCATTACAGACATTTGGCATTATACTTAGGGCTATTCGTTTTCGGGTTGTATATTGTAATACGAAGTGTTTTATGCCGGCATACACCAAGCTTTCACTGACGTCATATCCGTCACAGAAATGACGCCAGTACACCTTTGCCGAAGCGACCCGCCAGCAGGACGCCGCTCGGCAAGCACACCCACAAGACAGCCACCGACGCGCAAATCATGCTCAGCTGCAAATTTCGCTGCACATTTCACTGCACATTTCGCTTTCGTGTTTTACCGATTCCTATCACAGAGCAATCATCCACGGTTTTTTTTTGTTTGTTTCTTTAAGAAAACAACGGCGGGGTATGAAACTGCGGGTTTTTTAGTCATGAATACAATAAAATTGAAAAATAAAAAATAACTAAACTAAATTAAAAAACATAAACTTGCGGCCATAAAGAGTAATGCTTTCACATTCGCACACACACGCAGCATGAAGTGTTCCTGCGAACCTTTTTTATTTTACTTCAGCTAATGTAGTAATCGTTGACCTCCCATAGAAAACGTTTTGCAGTGGATTGTACTGAGCTGTAGGGACTCTTCAACACTTCCCATAAACGATTTTACTCTTCCCTTCGCGTTTAGAAGCACTGCGAAAGCTATAGCTATCGCCAGCGCGGAGCGGAACTGCGTGATTTGTTCGTCGAAGCGGACACGCTTTCCGTTTCAGCTTTGCTTTTGTGGCTTTCTTGTTAAAGTGGCTATCAAATGCGTTCTTTGCTGCAACTGAGGGAAAGTCGACCAATAGCCGCTGCACCGCTGTAATGACGTAATTCCAGGGGTCGCAGAACGCCGAGACCGGGAAAGAGACAAAAATCTTTCGAGCAAGTTTTTAAGTTATCTGATGGGAATCGAACAGCATTTTTTGGCTGAGGTACTTGGACCCCCTGATCCAGGTACTGGAGGTGTTGGTTGACTACGTTCTGCAAGTATTTGGAATTCCGAAAAAAAAGTTGAAAGTTGCATGGTCCTTTTAAGTTGGCCAAGACAAAATATTTGCTCGAAGAAACCTGCATAACGAATTTGTTTTTCTAACGACGTGATAGAGAGATAAAAACTGAGCACAAAAAAAATATAAAAAAACCTTCCTTTTTTTTCCCGAACCCATTTGAACCCATTTGTACCGGTTCGAACGTGAACGGAATGGTGCTCCTGAACCGAACCTGGAATTGAACCCGAAAGGCTTGAACCCGAACCCGAACCGAACCCGAGAAAATTCCGGTTCGACACCCCAGCAAGCGCAGAAAACGCCCGTCAGAACGACCGTAGGCCACCGCCTCGTGCCGTCCCGAGAGATACCACGAGACGTGCCGGGGTCCCTGGGCGCCGCGCGTGTTTACACGTACAAGTGTGTGGTTCAGATGGTTCGCATTTCAGACTCCCTCCCTCCCTCGGTGGAGCGTCATCTTCGCGCCGAGCCGCACGCCAACGCACCGCTACCCGCTGCGGAGCGTTTCCTCAAGTGTTCTCTTTCCGATCCAGAAACTCACTGCAGTGCAATCGATCTTTCCAGTGACTAAACCTGACAATGAAAACTGGCACTGACCAAGAATGTTTAAAATCCAAAAGGCGTTTCTTCTCCCGTACGGGTGCCTTGTTCACAATCGTGAACAAGGCACCCGTACGGGAGCCGAAATCAGTGACTAAACTTTCTTGCTTTCACAAAGCTAAGTGCCTCCAATTTTCATCTTAGTGAGCCACGACGCTAACAGAGGAAATAAAAGACGGTAGTCTTTCTTGGGCCACCCGAAGGTGAAACTTTTGGTCTGCCCGTCTGCGCGTCTCTTTATTCAATCACCCAGTCGAAAGAGAAAACTATCCTTTAAAGGGAAGTAAGTATACCGAAGACAACTGCAAACTACTAAAACCCCTGGAATGGGTTATACATGTTCACTTTATGCAGCGCCAAATAAATCTCAGACGTGTTCGTGTTCAAGATGTCAGTACACAACCAACGAAAGCAATGGGTTGTTAATTAGGAATACACGTAAATGGGTTTTTGCGATAGCGGAAGAGAGGGGAAAAAAACGCGTTAGAAAGATTCAGCGCCGGGCGCCCTTCCACTCTGTGAAGAAGGGGGACTAGCGAAGCTGTGGGGCGTTATCTTAGAGTTGTGTTAGTGGCTATTTATCATATAATTTGTTTCCAAATGCTTACAACTACTCGTCCAGCTGGCGGAAGATGCCGCTAGGGCCCACGTACGGGCTCATGACCGCCATCTAACGGGGAAGGCTAGGTGCCTTCCTCCCTGTCTCTCCCTTCCTTCTACCAGTTTGGGCTCAAATTAAGCTCTCTCTCTCTCTCTCTCTCTCTCTCTCTCTCTCTCTCTCTCTCTCTCTCTCTCTCTCTCTCTCTCTCTCTCCATAACACGAGCGTTAGAGCCGTTTCCTGCAATCATGCTCCCTCCGTCGATGGCCGTTCTTCACTGTGCAACACGCAGTGTGGGAAAGCCAGCTTGCAAAGTCCAAGCTTGCACCGATTCCCTAAAGCTGGCTTCGCCTCTGAACACGAATGCATTGCTGGGAAGACAGTTTTAAAGACGATAGTCTTTCTTGAGCTACTTAAACGCTGAAATTTTGGTCTGTCTGTATGTCTGTCTGTATGTCTGTTTGTCTGTCTGTCTGTCTGTCTGTCTGTCTGTCTGTCTGTCTGTCTGTGACTCGATTCAGCCACCCGGCCAAAGTGAAACTGAGTCTTCGCAATGGTCTTATATACCCACATCCAATCTAAACGTCTAAGTCCGATGTCCATGTTCATACTTGTATACATTGTTGAACAAGAACAAGACATTACGCTAATATAAGGCAGAAAATCAATACACGAGTGCCATTAGGAGTGTTCCTTTGTTAAAACATTCATGGATGCTTGGTTTTTGCGATAGAAAATTAAATACTGCATCTACGGTGGAAGCCGTCGCTTGCTGTTACCTGCGCTATCTCCTGGCGGCATTTAAGAAATGAAACGGCAATAGCAACGAAAGGTTCCGCTAGATAGGATCCACGTTCCGCTTGGGGCACTCGTGAAGCAGGGCAACGTGGTTCCATAAGCGTTGTAGTAGGGTGCCTCAATTCACGCGCGTCTCCGCTGTACTGCAGCGCTGGCATCGAGACACCCGACTTGGAGCAGCGGAACGCGCTAAATTTAAATTCACTTGAGCAATTTTTAGCGTGTTTATCTTGGAGGAGCGAGACGGGAGAGGAACAGCGTAAGAGGTGAGCCGGAAAGAGAAGGGAGGCATTTACTTGGTAGGGGCGCCAGCTGACTATCGTGGTTCGCCGACATTTGCAACGGAAGGAGCAGATATGCGGCCATTTTTTCATGGGAAATGTAGGTCATCTTAGATCATAATATGAAGGCCCCCAGACCTCTCCTAATGCCTTTATGAATCTTTTATACACTGGGAATCGGTTTTTGCGCGGCGGAGAAACCGGTTCCTGAGAGAGCGTGACACGATACCAGCAGAGGCTGTCGCCAGGGCCGGCTCCGGTGCTAGACGGGAGGCGGTATGCGCGCTTGATTTGAGGAAATCGGCATTGCGTGAAGGAGCGGGGGAGGGGGGAGACTGCGTTGGAGGGGTAGTAACAGACTCGTCTTTAGGCGAGATTTGCAAAACGGAAGCAGTCAGATACGCGCCCACTTTATTTTTTTTTTCTTGTACAGCAACAGGCCATGTGGTTCTTTTATTCTCTTCAAATAGAATCTGATTTAACAAATACAGTTTCGTGTTCCTCCTGTCAAGCTTCACCAGAACGTGAAAGTAAAGAAATAAACAAAATCACGAAAGCACAAAAAGGCCCAAACCCGGAGTCAATCGAAATTTTTAAAAAAACGGAATTCCGTGCGCGTACTCTACATAACGTTGTAATTGTTTTCTTCCGGGGCATTAAAATCTTCGTGGTGAAAGAAGACATGGAAGTCGCGTTGGTGCGTAGCTTGCGACATAAAAATTACCGGTAGTCATTTTGGATAGGAAAACATCATGTAGGTTCGTATTTACGTATTCGTGTTTTATTTGTACATTGCATAATTACCATATCAGTTTAAAGTATAGAGTACGCAGATCATGTTCTGAGCTTGCTTCCCCGGCCGATTTGGGCATGTTGTTGACAAGACAAGTGCTTTCGAAAGTCCTGCTGCCTTTTCACCATACTCCTCGCCGATTGGCTGACGTTATCTAGAGCTGAAATCAGATGCCTAAAAGCATGTTTGACCTGAGCAGCCTGTACGTGTACACGCACAAGATTGATATCAACCACTTGGGGAAAATTATTATTTTGAAGCTGACACACCATAAAAAATTACGCCACCTCCCCTCGCGGGAACCCTGGTGTGATGCGACGCTGAGGGGGGTTCAAGCGCAAGCGGAGAGCAACCGTCGACCGAAAGGCCGCCGGACAGCGGCACACCGGTTATATGCGCAGCGCGCCCGAAGGAGAGGAGACCGCGGAGAGAGAGAGAGAGAGTGCCGTGACTATGACGCAACACAATCCACTGTAATGACGCAACACAATCCACTGTAATCCAATCCAAATCCAATCCAAGTCGAGCCGAGCCAAGCCAATCCAATCGAATCCATCCAATGCCCCTCGCGAGAGACTGTTCGCTATCGGAAGGAGAGGGGGAGAGTGGCTGCGGACAACAACAACGGACGCACGCAGGAAGGACAGGGCCGCCGACAAGAGATGCTCTCAGCGTCGCATCTAAAAACGCATAGTGCAAACCAGTTATACTTCTCTGAGGTAGTGTTCTGGCTGCCCAGAATGACGCGTGCTGCTTTCTTTCTCTTTTGCGGCCTATCACATTTGAACTAAAGCTCTTGATTTCGGGGAAACAGTTTCATCACGACTTACACGAGTGAAAGGTGTTGTGCCACCAAATATGTTGCTTGTGCATTCTTTGTTGCAAACGTTTCATACTTCTTTAGAAAGCATGATACATGCTCTCACATACACATATTATGCGTAAAAAATTTATCGCACGATTCGTGTGAACAGGATTCGGTTTCGGTTTCTGGGCGCCGATTCAAGCAGTGACGTCACAGTGTTGCGAGGACGCTCTGCCACGTGTGTCTACCATGCGGCACCGCCGTACGCTGCGACTTTATTGCGGCGTCTGCTCCTGCACACACGTGCTTCACGACGGAAGTAAACACGCCGACGCGCCATGTCAAGCCGAGAAAGCTCCGACACGGACTCTTTGTCTGCATCCTCGGATGAAAATATCGACTTTTTTTTGCCGGTAGCAGCGGGGAGGAGGATGTCGAAAATCCGGACAACCATTTTAAATTTGACCCGCTGGCCAGCGATGACGAAGAAGCCGCTGCCGCGCCGGAGGTCGTCAACGAACAAGTTCAACGAAGAGGTAACATCGACTGGTAAGTGGCGATGTTTGACGTTTTCGAAGATCGTTTTATACTTGCCCACTGGAACAGCGCATTGTAATACTTTATACGTTTTATGTGCTTTATCTCGTTGAGCTGCGAACGTCCGGCGCCCGCTCGCCTAGAGTGTTGATGCTACGCGCTTCTTGGCTTATTTTTCGTGCACTCACGCTGCCAAACTTTTTTTTTTTTCGCCGGTCACGAGCGATTGAAGCGTTAGTTTTGTGGCATTGTTTACTTCGGCGCATACTCATGCAAGCGGCAGCGCGCGCGTGCTCTTTTATTCTGAAGTATTTCTGGCCGTGCGACAGTGAGTGAGTGAGTGCTTTATTCATATAAAAAGTTGAAAAGATGTGGTCTGGTGATATTTTGAACTCATTTGGGAGTTCGCAAGCGTACAACCCAGTCCGGGGGCGGCCTGCGGTAGAGTATTAGATACGGCGAAAACTATATTTCAGGTGCACGTGTGGTCGTTGCCGGCCAATGGACAGCGAGCTCGAGTCCGTGTGCTGCGCCGAAATTTTGAGGGCGGCCGCCCCTGTGCCAGAGGGCCCAAAATGCATCACAAGCCACCCCGGTTTTGAGCCGATATGCCTCAACATTCATGCTCTGCAGGTGGCATATTATACGCTGCGGCAAGATAGGCCTGCCCTTGTCGATGCACCCGATATTCACACGTACGTACGAACACTCACCCTTCTATGCTCGAGTTCGCGGGTGCGATTCCCGGCCGCGGCGGAATGCATAAATACCCGTGTATGTAGATTCCTAGGTGATCAAAATTACCGGAGCCCCCCCCCCCCCCCCCCCCCCACTGCGACGTCTCTCATAGCCACATCGTGGTTTAGGAACGTAAAGTCCGATATTACGTACTGCATTCGCATCAAATTGGATGTAATGAGCTTGCTGCAATAATTGCACTTATTCTCAATTTAAAACAAAAATTCGGATCCTCTTAAAAGATCGGGACGTTGATAAAAGGTAGTTTTCACCTGCCCCGCTTTAGTTATTTATAACTGTACTAATTGTAGCAGCTAATGTTGCAATCGCAGATTGAGGGACCATCACCAGCCACACTCTAGTACAAAATTTTGTACTTTAATATTTTGTAGCCCAGCCAGCCACTGCCTTGGTAATGTTGTGAATATTTATGTGTACCGTGATTCTAAACTTCCCTAGTCTGCACTTCGATTGCATAAGCCTGGATACTTGGACTTTGAAGGAAGCACTGCTGCTGCTGCAACACCTAGCACAAGCAGGGAGATATCAAAGGCTGCTCTGTTAACGTGACAAGACCCAATGCATTGTATAGTTTAAAAAAAATTCAAGTGTTTATGTAGACATTTCTGGTCCATCTGTGTTAGGTGCCAACAAAAAAATCTAGTGTACGTATCCCACCTGTTGCAATTGCATATGATTGCTAATTCTTTTTTATTTTATTTTTGTAGCAGGTACCGATACACTGCACCGCCAGTTTGTACGCTGGATGTGAGTCTGTCTCGGCCAGAAGAATCGCGAGGTGCTGCCAAGCTGCGTAGTCAAGGAGATCAGGAATGCCTTTTCCTTCGGCTCAATATGCCTGGTTCAAATATCCGGAGTAAAATCTCTGCTCCCAAACAAATAAAGGTCACGACAGATTTGGTGCTTTATTTCGTAATTATATGCATCACAATCACAGTTTGCAAACAGAAATGAAAACAAGGTAGCCAAATGCACTCCACAGGAGTGTAGGAACTGTAACCATTTGCGCAAGTTGGTTGCATGTTTTGCACCATTTGGCTGCAAAGGCTGTAGAAATATTGGCCATGACTAAACCATGCTTTCCTACAACCCAAAGGTGAAGAGGTGTTAAAGAAAAATGGAGGTTTGTTATAATAAATGAATCAATGATGTTCATTTTCAATGAAATGTAATGATACATACAGGAGAGCGGAAAAAGGTGTCACTTCAACAGCTTGATGGAGCCGTAGGACCCGATTGGTGATCTCAGCAGTGATACAACAAAAACATCAAAGCGATTCGACAACACATATTGCAATCAACAAAAAACTTAATACAATGAACACAAGTGGGATAAAAATGCGCTCTGCAACACGACTAAAAAAAACCCTATGTAGCATAATACAAATAGGACTTTTGGTCCATGCACAGCAAGAACAGAACACAAAGCTTGTTTAAGGAAAGCACCAAAACAAAATAAAGAAGTATATAAAGCAGATTTTCTTTATCCTTTTTTCAAAGGCTGTGGCCAGCGTTCCGTCCAGACGGAACGGAGCGCTGCGGGTTATCCTTCCGTCCAGACGGAAAATACAACTGAGAGCTTAGCGTTCCGTCCAGACGGAGCCGGCGTGAAATTTGTACAGTTCCGTCCAGACGAAAGCAAAACCGGCTGATTAAGCACTATGCCCAGTCTTCGGACTTGGTGTAGAGGTTGCGCCTCGGTTGATTGCACTAATGTACCGGGTTCTATTCTCCGCGGTCTCGATTTTTTTTTTTTTCTTGCGTGGTTGTGCCTGCGTAACAGCTAACTTCACGCCCACTTTACAATTGACGTGGTGAGAGCAGTCGGTCTTGATTTCGCACTCAACCGACCGCTCCGCTACCGCTCACTAGAGCCAAGGCCGACGTATCCATCGCCAGAGTTCCGATCATCTCTATATTATAGTTCGTAATGGTGATTACTAAGTAACGGTTATTCTGTTCGTTCGGCGGTTCGTTCGGCTGGGTAAATATCAAGAAAGGCTGCTCTCGCTGCTTGTTGTGAAGCGGGCGTGGTCGAGGTAGCGGCTTGGAGTCGGATCCGTTAATCAAGACCGGGGGGACTCGAACCCGGCACAATGGTGCCATTACCCGAGGCGCAACCTCTACACCAATTCCGAAGACTGAGCACAGCGTCTAATCAGCCGGTTTTGATTTCGTCTGGACGGAACTGTACAAATTTCACGCCGGCTCCGTCTGGACGGAACGCTAAGCTCTCAGTATTCCGTCTGGACGGAACTTTAGCACTTGTATATCGTTCCGTCTGGACGGAACGCTAGCCACAGCCTTTTTCAAACCACTCCATCTGTCCATGGGTCCAAATAACTTGATAGTTTTAAAGGAAATGCTTTCTAATTGAACACTTTTGTTATTTAACATGTTCCGAAGTCTTGGTAAATGCCCAAAACTAGAACAACTAAAAACCTTTATTTAATGGTTCTACCCACAACCGAACAGGAAACCACGTAAAGACCTATTAGCTGCCGAAAGAGAACGCAGGGAATTTTGCAGGGAATACTTGACACACGGTCACACACCTGCAGAGGAAAAAGGCTAAAAACATGAAATTTCTGAGCCTACAAATGTGAATATTGTGAAATGTGAGATATGTGTAACATATAAAAGACTTATTGACAAATCAGTATGCCACGGTGCCTATGCAAGAAGCGGAAATTGAAAAAACTGACAGTGACACAGACACAGGACTGTAAGGCTGACAAAAAAATGGAAGTAATGAGCTTGGCAGCATTGCAAATTGTGATAGGAAGGGCATGGGGTCAGATTAATCTGTGCAACTCAACTTTTGCTGTATCAAACAACAATGGCATTCATGCTTTGTCAACTGGTTTTCACATCTGTCCCACTCATTACAAGCAAGACGCCATGAAGCAAGTATCACAGCTAGGGGCACTGCAAAAGACATTCACGAAAACGACAAACAAACATAAGACTTGACAGTACCATACAGTGCTGCCAAGTACACTAAAGGTACACTAAATCTCTTTCTTAAAAAAATAAGGTTGCAGTGTCATTTCGTAGTATTTTGTGCCGAGAGTTTGAAAAGCAGGTCGAAAATTTACAGAAACTAGCTGAGAAATAGCACGGCAGGTGACCAGTACTGCATATACATGCTACAGACACTTTCTTTCTATGCGCCTGCAGCACCTCTGCAAAGCGTTAACGCGGGGGGAAAGAATAACCTAGAATAATAAATGCCGAGCTTCATTGAACCTGAATTCTTTAGTACATAAAAAAAAAAAAAAAAAAAAACCTGAAGAGTGGAGACTCAACTCCGAATGCGGCACTTTGCGTATTCGAGAGTGCTGTTGTTCAATCTCACCAGAGTTGCGTTTGTCTGCAGCGGCCTTGTTCTTGACGGTTGAGCGGACCATCTGCTTAGATAGGCCTGTACTTTTTCGATGACTGCCTGTTTTTCATTATGTTCGACAGCGCTAACCATGCTTGTTTATCCGACAGTGAAATCAGCTACCCTGCCGCTCATGCCGCTGGTCGCACAAAAAAAAAAAAAAAAAAGGCCAGTGGCACTGGCTTGGCTATGCAATGACCTGGCTGTCGACAAAGTTCAGACATAAGTTTCCTCGCCAAAATAAACTAAGAAAAAGCATATCGGGTGCCGTCTTGAAATGTCATGGACAGTTCTGGTGGCTCTGGTGTTAGTGGTGTGGAGCACCTCGGCTGTTCGTCATCCGGGAGCACAATGTCCGCAAAATCACACTCGGTCTGACATTCTGTGGTGGAAAGTGAGGTTAAGGGTGCTATCAACATGCATGTATTCAAGCTAATGAGTGAAGTGCATAACACAACAGTGTTGCTTCTTCCACACTTGCATATAATAAGTGATACTTTAGGAGAGGAGCTGCAAAAAAAAAGAACAAAGATGCATATACACGATTTCTGTAGCTCAGAAGAACTGCAATTAAAAAGGCAATTAATTAAAAGGTAGCTGCCAGGCAGCTACGGGCTCTTACTCGGGCTAAACTGCACACAGATGTGCTAATTCCCGATACACCAATTCAGTAATTATCACCAATGACAAACATGCACACGGTTGTACCCACATGTTCCTCACACACTTTCAGTAAAGGTTAGATATGTATTTGCTCGATCCATAGGCACCCACAGACCGGTTTGCACTTGCTGTCTGCACGCCGATGCTTCTCATTTTCGGACGAGCCCGTGTTGCCTTCAGTGACACTTGCACAGTGCACTGAGTCTGGGCGTCGCATGTAGTGCGCGAAATCCCTGGTGTGGCTTCGCTTGGTGGTGAGTCGGAGTGATGGCCAAGTGCTGCATTAATAGATTATCAGAGCTGAGTCTTGAAGGAAAGTTTAATAAATAGTATTTGGCGTAGAAGCTATTCGAGTGCGCACACATAATTACGAATATACTTCCCCTGAACTTGCTCATTTACGACATAAAACAACCGAATGGATTTTAGGCATCAGCCTAACAGCAGAATTTCAACTTTCGGCACTGCGCGCAGAGCAGTGCGATGGGGGCTTACAGCGAAACCGATCAGCGAAATGCATATACGTGCCTGTGCTGGGAGATGTTTCTTCCATGGCAATATCTTCGCAAGAATGGACATCAACGGTGTCAACTTCAGTGCGACACTGCGGAAACCATCAAATACGCGATCATTACTTCCACTGTCAACGAACCTATTTGCCGGACGTAATACACACCTGACGCTTCGGCGAAGTTGCGCCGCTCTCAGGCCGCAACAGTCTGCGTGCAGCGTCTGGGTATACGGTGGGCACGGCACCGGACACTAGCGAGCGTTTCTTTGGTATCTGGAAGCTCGCCGCATACGGGCACACGTACGCGTCCGAGGTAAAGTGGAGCGAGCAAAGCATGCTCGACTTCCCTGGCGTCCAGTAGTGCCGCCCGGTAGCCCTGACAAACTCCACCCAAGCGTTTCTCCGGGCTTCCTCTCGGGGGAACTTGTGGAAGCTCACAGGGTCCCCGAATTTGCTTGGACAGTAGTCCATCACGCAACAGTAACCAGGCATGGTGCTTCGTGGCGCAGCAGTAGGGGCTCGAGCATCGGTCCCTTGCTGATACGACCAAGCCAACTAACGACCAAACGAACTGTGTTTGCTGTGTTCACGTTGCAGTCGCTCGAGTCGCTAGCGTGGTATGACCGGTATGACGTTATAAACTTTGTTATGCTGGCAATTCGTTGACGTCATGGTTAGTGGCGCTAGCGATGGGTCCCGGTCTCCAGAAGAGCATTTAGGTAAATTTTAGAAGCGAATTAAAATATATATTAAGCGCTTGCTGTACCCAGCACTTCGTTTTGAGGGTCCTTGCATGCAGAGGAAGCCTACAGCAGTCTTTTTACAGACAACACCTAAGAACTCACTTCAGTGTCCTTCAATGAGAAAATTTCTGCGCCCGTCTGTGCAGGTGTAGGTCGTTTGAATTTCGGAGTTCTGGATCTTCATGTACCGCTAGAGATGCGGAAAGAATGAATGTAATGTCAGATGAAGCAAGCATACGCTGTTTCTCTCAGCATAAGCTTTCGAAAAGTCCGCAAATAATAGCGTCCTCGATAAACACGCACCGGTGTTGCCCCCAAAACCGGCGCGGTGCACAGTGCCCCACGACGGTGCGTACCGGCACGGAGCGTTGATCGAGGACAAACGGGGCGGTTCTACACAGGCGCCATCTCTTAATCTAAGAAATCAACTCATAAAACGTTCACAAGTAACAATACAGCACTGTAATGAGACACAGCGCTATTTGAAAGTGGTATTTATTGAAGGCCAATGATTATATGTACGCACAACTTAAATCCGTCACACATGCGGAACAACGTACCGCCACCGCTTCCACTAAACAGCTACATACAAGCTGCTTCTAATCTTCGTTTGAGCCATAATGCGAGTGCCTGTTTTGTTCCGCCCTTCCGTTACAGCAAAACAAGTAGGTCTTCATCGTCTGGGCACTCCGGTAACAGTTCATGATAATTCGATCGAACGAAACGAATGCCAATCCCCAACTTTCTGGCAATGCATGCAGCCGTCTTTGAAGTACACAAAGTTCGCGTCCTCATTTACAATCACTGGCCGTTGTTACCGCCCGTTAGGAGACTGTCGCATCGTTGCCCGATGAATTCACAAGCACGCCATCCTTGTCAGCAACAATACACAGCTCCGTCCGCCTTGACACGAGTGCGGCGATGCGCCGTCGCTGCAGCAGACGGCGGAGGAAGCTCCTTCGCCGGCATCGTCCGCGATGCATCTCGGGACTGCACGCTGGCGCACCGTCGACTCTCTCGGTGCGCGGCGGTGCAACCAAAAATTGCCCCGCGACGGTGCACCCCGGTTTATCGAGGACGGACGGTGCACACCGGTGCGGTTTATCGAGGATGAAAAGGCGCACCGGTGTGCCCCGGTGTGCACCGGTGCGGTTAATCGAGGATGCTATAAGTTAAATCAACCTTGGTGGTTGTTTGCACGCCTACCGTCGCAATAACAGCCTTTGTTCGGGTTTGTTTACAAGCCACCGCTGCCAGCTTGCTGTGCTCGCTGCCGTGCCATCTGTTTCTCCTGAAACGTATTGGTAAGTGAAAGACGATTGATTGAGTGGTTGAGGGACATATGTTGTTGTAATCCACCTTGTGCATAATTTTGTAATCCGTTTTGTCATATTTGCAGAGCGCACTTGTGAAATGTTCAACTAGTTTCGCCAGGAGGGAGCCCATGGCGAAACATCGGCAGCCCGAACCGAGTGAATACCCCAAGTTTCTTTTGTATAAGCGGTTGTAGACTTATTGCAACATAGTAGACATCAATTTTACCAAAAGGCCAAAGCCTGTCATTAGAAAACAACAAGCACGACATCAAGCTGACTGGGCTGCAAACTCTATTTATTCTCGAAAGGACGATGCTATATGTACTACGTAGTGAAGTCTCACCGGAAATTGCTATACGCACTACCGATATAGCGCCATCTATGGACGCTGTCAGAAGCACTTTTTTTTATGTTTTTACTGTTTTTACGCGGTCTCAAGCGTTCGGCCGGTCGACATGGCTGCTTGTCGTCGCCTTTGAACGATCCATGGATAAATCGACCCCCCCCTGCGACAAATCACGGTAATAAAGCGCAAGTCTTGAATCGTGGGCCGGGCTGATGCACACGATTCGCGCCAGGGCCGTCAAGTTGGCGTGGCAACTTCCCGATCGCGCCGTCAACACGCCGCAGTGGTTCAAAGACGGCTTGCCCAGTCTGAAGGTAGGTATTTCTGGCCTCGTTGGTTTGTCCCGTAACGCTTGCTTTACTGATGTTGAAGTTGGACACCCGCGTCGACCGCCGAGCTTATATTTCCGTCACCAGCCTTTCCACTCGATGCGCGAGCATGCATGCATGTCGCGTGGTTCCTTCAGCCGGCCCGAGCAACTGAACGGTGCGAACGCGTATTGGATATCTTCAGCACGTTTCCCCTCACCTTATTAAATGTCGTTTCATGCATTGTTACAAGTGCGATAACGCATAATGACAAGCACTTTTTTAATCAACAAGTGTGAAGCTAATAATAGGAGATGGGGAGAGTCAGTGATGATGCTTGTATCCGCTTTCTAGTGCCGTATAATTAGTGTACTGAATCTTTCTCAGGGCCAAAACATCGTTCCAGGTTGTAGTGAAAGTTGTGGAACAGACCAGGAAGGCACCAATGCCTTGTTTCTCTTTGAAGCAGCCTTGTATTTATGCATTGAGAACAAATTCGACCAGCTGCACATGATTCTAATCTTGTGCATTGCTCTTTTGACTCAGAAGTACTGGTTTTATTTGGGTGGCAGTTCCTTTTTCCTAAAAAAATGTAGTTCTTACTGTAAACGGTACCAAACAGCAAAAAAAAAGGAGATCAGTTCTAAGTGAGGAGGAAAAAGGTTCACGTCAATTTATAACAAAAACTACGACAGCTTCTGCATGCGGTGTGGTTCCTGTCGGGCTAACAGATTTGCAAAAAAATTGCACAACACTTCACGCGGTGTGGTCACATGCAGCCCTGCACCAACGGCATCTGCTCCCATTTTCTGTGACTGGCCATAAAAACTGGCTGCTTCAAATTAATAGTAAATTTCTTAGCCGCATTTACATTCAGGCAAAAAGTATTGTGCAGCCATTTAATGTAGTAATGGTTGGTATGGAAAATCGTGCTCAATAGGTTTTTCACGAAAGTTGGTTTCAAGAATTCAAATTGTGCCAGTAAGACAAAAATAACACAATGAAAAAACATAATAAAGGTCCTGGGTTTTGCCATGTTTATTTTTGTGCTTTTTTTCTATCGTTTATACAAGCAACATAGCCGTATTGCTAATTGTATTGCACCTTTGGTTTTACAGGTCACCCAGAAAGGACAACTTCAATTGAAGCTGAGGATGTGGTGTAATAAAAATTTACTTCATATTGTAAAACAATAGCAGTGTTGATGTCTTCTTGAAAGTGTAAGAAACAACAGCCTTTCTTGGACCTTTTGCATGCAGACTTATTTTTGGATAACTTGAAAACAATGTAAAATAGTTAACCCATTTCTTCTTGTCTTCTTTTTCTTTTAGGGTAGGTGGTGCTTCTTTTCTTTCAGGTTGTTTTGAGTTGACTGTTTTTCATGATTGATTCAGTTGTTTAAGCATTCTGGAGTAGACATATTCTCAGTACAACTGAGCTGACGTCGCCTGAAGTTTATCATGCGAAGCGTCACACGTGCACCCTGCATGCTCACCATGGGTACGGACGAGTTGCAGGGTGTGAATGAAGGTAGCACAGAATTCTTTTATCAGCATGTAACCACCTAAGAGTCCACATACTTGAGCAAAATCATGGGCATCTTATGTGGCATAGAAATAATGGCAGTTGCTCTGCCAGTTGGAAAACATACAATTCAAACAATGCAGATGCTAATCAATATATATATTTCCTTCTGCTTAGAAATGGCCGTTCTGTATTTTCTACTTTATAAATAACATAATGCTTGGCTGCAGCAGCTCTGATAAACTAGAAAATGTCAATAATGAAGAGATGGGCATTGCTTCCACATAATTTACATATTTTTTTTTACCATTCGTGATGTGAAATTGCCTAGGGGAGCCTTTGGAGCTTGGTAAGAAACTGCTTCAATGCACAACGTAAACCGTGTTGGACAAAAGGCACTGCTAGCATGTGACATTATGCACGTGAAAGAATGCAGGATAAAAGTTCTATACATGCATCTTCCGGTTTCCTTTTCCTGTGTCTGCATGTTGAAAGCGCCTTTATGTGCCAAAATAAGGCTGAGTGGGAGGAGGGATGTGAAACGTTTAAAGGTCACACTGCAAAAGAATGTGTCTTAAGAGTTTCGTAAACACTATGGATTAGCTGCTTTACATCAGAAGGGTTTCTTACCATCACGTTTAGCCCCGATGACTTCCTTGCACAGCTTAACAGCCATGCGGAAAAGCCAACTTTAACAGCTCGAGGCAAGGTGTACGAACGCATACGAGCTAAAAGCACAGGTGCGCGTTCCCTCGTTTGTACTCAAGAGTTCCTGTAGAACATGCTTTAGTTAACTACTGCGTAGTCAATTAAAACTGGTGTTTTGTGCGCCGCCGAAACCACATCGCGCTAAGAGGCACGGGGCAGCGTATTAGACATCTCACTCAGGGATCTCAGAATCTTATTAAGGCGAATAAAGCCGCCGTGGGATATTATTTAGAGAGTTGGCGATACCCAGGAATAGACAGCTTGAGGCTACTATAGATACATACTTGATTACGCAAAACTCAAAAGTAAAATAAAAAAATGACGCGGGCGGCCCGACACAACATATGATATGTTGATCAACACCGTATGTTATGCACCGGCTGCCCGCATAATTTCTGTTCCTGCCTCGATTAAATGCTCAGACATGTCGTAAACGGCCCTGTGGGCAGTCATAATCTATTTCACGCCCATGACTACAGCGCAAACTTTGCTGTGGCCGAAACCAGGTACGCAGGTACTTTGCCGTTCGTACGAAGGTCGCGTCAGCCCGCCACCAAGCAAGCTCGGGAGTTTCTGACAGAGCCTCATAGATGGCGCTATATGGGTAGTGCGTATAGCAATTTCCGGTGGGGCTCCACTACGTAGTACATATAGCATCGTCCTTCTTATCTTTCTCTATTTCTAAAATTTCGAATTAATTGTAATTTATGGCTCCGCAAAATAAGGGCATACGTGGTGCCGGTACTCGCTAGTTTGTAATGTAGAAGCTCTTACAATCTTATGAAGCAGGTAAAAACAGTTTAGCGGCTACTGAACCACGCATTGTCATTCGGGAAGCGCCTAAAACTCGAAGTTCGTCTTTTAAGCCTGTCTGCGGCAAAACAGTTGGTTCCAATAGCTCGGCACAGTTTAATAAGTGTGCAGCAAAGGTAACAGCCTGGCAGTGATTTCATCGGTTCACAATGTCCGCAAGCATTTTGCTTTCACGCAGTGTTTGCTCTGCATCGTTTAACAGCTTCTTCAAATGCACGATGTAGCAAGAAGTGGCCCAGCCGGCACGGTTCTGGCTTTTGCAATGTCATCCAGGGATGTTTTGAAATTTTCATGAAAGAAAGATAGAAGCCGGCACTTGGCACTTAATGCATGTCCAAGCCTAGTTACTGACAGTATTTCTTTGTACACTTCTCCAAGCAAATAGTTGGCACAGTTCCGCCTTTTGCCGTGCCATCCAAGGCAATTTTGGAGTTGTCATGAACTAACGAAAGAAAGAAACCAGCACTGGACACTAATTGCATAGTCAAACTTACAGCCTAGTAACTGTCACTATGTCTGTGTACCCTTCTGCCACAAGCAGATAGTTCCCAACTTGGTCTCGAGCACTCCCTCTCTCTACCTTATCAGATGCCAACACTGGAGGTATTGTCGGCAAGGAAGCACTGGTGGAGTTGCGCAATCCCAGCATGCAGCGCATTCATTATTGGCCGCCAAAATGCATTGTGGTACTACAACTGCCACACACACCGCATTGATGCTCCTTAAAAGGCACCATAACATAACGGGTGTCCTGTGGTGCGCTTCAAGCGAGAGTCGCGGTCTTCCCATGATTCCTTGCCAGCGGCGCCTCCGTCTCCGGCGACAGCCGAGAAGGAGGCTCAGCGGAAGCGGACCCGCCCCCTGCCGGTCTTCTTCTGGGAAACGGTGCACGTCATGAAGTGGATGAAGCGGGTCTGCATCAACCACTACACCTCCTACTCGACGCTCTTCCTTGACCACGAAATCACGGGTGGGTCCGTTATCCTCACTTTCACTTGTGTGCTTTTACTTCTGAGGCACGGAGTATTATGTGGTTTGTTGTTTCAGCCACTGGCTGCATGATACAGCGTGCACAAGAGCTAACAGTCTGTTCTTTTTAGTTTGAGAGACGCTTATATGGCTAGGGTTTTGTGTGTTTCTCATGGCTGCGAACAAAAACTCTTGAGGCTCCACGTGTCTTTGAAACGCGAGGCTTTCCGTAGCGCAAGGGGCTGGAAAACGAATGTCCCCGTGCGTGTGCTATTAGCGCATGGTCACTGCCAAAGTCCCACACCATTCAAGACATGATTTTGACCTCAAGCTTGTACGTCTCATCACTTGGATACCCACCTTGAGTAGATTAGCTAATAATAAAGACCACTTGCGAGATCAAAACTTGACTTAGGCCTCCAGCTTACACACCTCATCACTTGGACGTGTATTTTGAGTCGATTCATTATGAATAGGCATTTCAGGAACAGTAAAGTAAAAAAAAAGATGTGTGTATGTATGTATGTGTCTTTCTAAGGGATGACTACCATCAACTCTCAAGAAAAATGACATTTGATCGTACCTTCCACCGAAATTTTGTGTCACCTCTATGTGGTGCTCTAAAAACCTTCGCGGGTCTCCTTCAAAAAGTTGAATGACTTCTTTTTTTTTTTTTCCCGCACCCAGTGCATGTTCGAATTTAATAACTGCACAGGCCGAGAGGTCTTCCGTGGGGACACTAAAGTGAATGTGATGAAATCTTGTTTCAAGCTGCATTACATAGACTATCCCATGTAATTCACAGCAGTATAGCTGTTTAGTGGAAGTCTGGAGCCTTACTGTATAAACCGAAATATAGGTCGACCTGGTATATAGGTCGATTTCCTATTTTGAAGTGGGAAAAGTTGACAAAAAAATAATTCAGCAGGGAAGCGCCCACACAACGTCTGTTTATTTTTGACGCCGTCCGTCACTGCCACTCACTATGCCTGCCGAAGTCACTTGTCCGAGGATGACTGCTTCTCACTGTCAGCATCCCACAGAGCTTCATCTTCAGTGCAGTCAAGTGCGTTGCTGATGGAGCACTTCCTAAACGCTCGTGCAACCATGTCGTTGGGCAGCGACCGCCAAGAGGAGGACACCTCCAACCCTGGAACTCCCCTCTAGAGGAGCCGTCTTGGCGAGCGAGTTTGGCCGCTTTGTAGTGGATGGCGTCTGCCGTAACCAGCAGCGATCGAGACCTAAAACTCTGCCACTTTGTTCTCTAACTCAGGGTGCACCGTTTATCAATGGAACGATCTATTCTGGGGGTTGCATGCACACAGCTTAGCTTTCTGGCTCCGCCAGTACCGCACACTTTTCTCCTGAACGCCAAACTGGCGTTGCGCTGCCATGTTTTCATTCTGCTCGGCGAACTCATTCGCCTTCAGCTTAAACGCAGCGGGGAAGTGGCGTCGACTTCTGCCACTCATCTCGGAGGAGAACCGTACAGAAATGCATGCGCCACGCACAAGCCGAGTAAAAGACGAAAACCTAGAGAAAAGTGAAAAGCAAATAAAGGCCTGATAGAGTGCGAGAGCAGTCCGACACAAAGGGTGATGGTGGTAGACTACACTCACTACGCAAACGCGCAAACACTTGCCAGCAAGCTTGCACTTAGTTGAGCTACGCTTACACCTTGTTGCCAGAGAACAATTTACATTCTTCCAGTGACCGCTATATAATACAAGGCGTGACTTTTTTGCGGATTTTTTTTTTTTTTTTGAAAAAACTTGACTTATATACTGGTTTATACAGTAGTTCACCTGGGATCGGCGATGGAGGAGAAAACGCCACGCGTTGTTGCTGCTCGCAGCTTCTGCATTACCTTCCACAGTGATGTCACACTGGTTTCAAACCGTTTTTTTTATGCTGTCTTGGTGTTCAATATGTTGGTTTTCTCCCGTTTCGGTTGTGCAGGCTATACATAAGCTGATTGATCCAGAAAATGTTGCGAGGGAAATGGCACTTTCAAGCAGAGGCAGTGGCGAGAATTGAACCTAATGGGTGTATTTGGAAGAAGTGCAGGGAATTGCAGTGAGGCTGAATGGAGAAGCAAGCACTCAGACCACTTCATGCAATTAGGGCAATGGAGGCATCTATCTGTATTGACGACTGCTAAAAATTATCAGCCAATCGTGAAAATGCAAATGACAGGGAAAGGGGGAGACTAACATTTCAATTTGTCGTGTACAGCTCACGTACAGTGATGAAGAAACGAAACACGGATACAGGAATATGAACCTGGGCAAGGAAGATCTATACTTATGCTTGATGGAGTTGAAAGACAAGCGTGTGGTTCAAGCACATTTAAAAAGTGCAGTTCCTGCACTTCATTAGTGCAATTGAGCAATGCAAGATAGAGATAAACCCACCCTCTTCGCCCTTGTCCGTGTCTGCACTATTTCCTCGTTGCAATGAGCAATGCAGTAATTTGATTTAGGTTGATAAAAACTTGCTCGCTCCACTTTACATTTTCGTGTTTGCATTTCATTTGTCTGTGGCTGTCTGTACATGTTAAAGGAGCACTGACACCAATTTTCGGCGTTAATATTATTGCACAGTTCGCTTTCTTCACTCAACAGAATACCCTGGCTGAAATATGAGTGGCCTGCGACGCGAAGAACATAGTTCAATTGTATCTCATTTATCGTGCCGACGGAGCAGCGCGCGGAGCGGCACTCAGTAAATGGACTTCAGCATGACATCACCCCGTGAAGCCAAAAGAAGTGACGCGACAGCGCTCGTCTAAAACTCGTGACGTCACTTCACGCGCGCGGCCCTACAAGCGGCGAGCGGGCGCAACACCCTCTCAAGCGGGCACCGATGACGTCCGCACAAAGCGGTGACGTCAGGCCGGGATTCTGTCATATGCGCCATTCGGGATAAAAGCGCGGGAATTTGAAACAAACGATTTTCAGGCTGTTCAATGTAATTAACTATCGCGCGCTGAAGTATTTGAAGTGCTGTTTCAGGTTCGCCAGACCATTAAGCATCGATAAAGCAGTAAAAGTGTAACAAAATTTTCATGTCAGTGCTCCTTTAAGAAATGGGACAAAAAATCTTTTCAACGCAGAAATTTGGGCTAGTTGGTGATACGACTTTGACATGGTAAAAAGCGCACTAGACGGGGACACACAAAAAAAAAAACAGTGACACAGGACGAGCGCTAGCGCTCGTCCCGTGTCACTGTCTTTTTTTGTGTGTCCCCGTCTAGTGCGCTTTTTACCATGTCGAAGGGACAAAAAAAACATAATTTCCATCTTTTCGTCTAGTCTGCCTTGTTCACTCAGGGCAGCTTGTCCAAGGCCGGTGCTAAAATCATTCAGTAAAGAAAGTTAGTGTTCCTGGTACACCATGCCTCTCAAAGATGCCAGTGGTCACGTCATCTGCCTTTGTGACAAGACACAGACTTCATGAATACTTTAAATACATAAGCATTTCTATGTGGACTGCATGTGAAACCTGTCTGTAAGATTTGATGTGTCACACTTTGGGTGCATAAGATAATACTATTAATAAATTGCCGTAGAGCCTGCATATTTTCGTGTAAGGCCTTTTTTAGTTTCTTTTCAAAAAGCGTTTTCCCATCAATGGGTGTGTGTGTAGTACTGAAGCGGTTTTTACAGGGGCTCTTTATATTGTGAGGGGCGACGCGGGCCAGCGAGGGCCCGAGACGCGACCAAGGCACTCGAAGGCAGAAAACTAACTTTATTAGCGAGGCAAGACGCCTCGAGGAGCCTCTCAAGCTACTACCGCCGGCCGCGCGCCGCACACTCGCTCTGCTCGGCTTCGTGCTCGCTTTCGATGTGTCAGGCAGGTGTCGCCGTAGTCTGTGCGCTTGCGGCGCTGGCTTCTGATGTGTCGGGCAGGTGTCGCTAGTAGTCGGTGCGCTGGCTCACATCCGGCTCCTCTCTGTTGGACCAAGTCCCTTTGGTCACGGAGGTGGCACTGCTTGCTGCCTTCACTGCTAGAGGGAATAGTCCTTGGAGCGCTTGGGGGTACGGGCGGCTTCCGCTCCAGGGGCTCCGCTGGCAGCTTCCACTCCAGAGGCTCTGGCCGTAACTTCCGTTCCGACTTCTGCTTTCGCGGTTTGTTGGAAGGGGGAGGTGGCGACGATGGTGGACGACGTAGCACGGAGCTGCTCATTGAAGGCTTTGCGGAGGCGGGTTCTGCGTGCGCTGGCGGTGGAAGCGAAGAGACTTTCAATGCTGCTTCTTTTTGAGAACTGTGCCCCTTGGAGGAACGCTTTTTGTAGCTTTTGTCCTTCGACTTGTCTCGGTGCTTCTGCGATGACTTGTCTGCTCGCCTTGAATCAGTTTCTGACGATGAACTTTTGGCCTCAGACAATTTTGGCTCTGTAATTTTGGCTTCCAACTGCTTTAGTTCGGGTGGCTTGTGCTCTGCATTGTGCTCAACATCTCCTGCAGATGAAGGTTTGGCGTCACATGACTTGTTTTTATCCTGGGGTGGATCTTTGTGCCGCTCCTTGTTTCTTGAACTGCTCTTGTGCGCTTTACAGCTCGATGAGGACGAGGGCTTGCGGGAACTGCCACTTGTGCTGTTGCTGCTGCGACTTTTGCTCAACTTGCTTTTGGACTGGCTGCGTTTCTGCTCAACTATTGGAGAAGCAGCTTGCTTGCATTCCGGAGAGGGGCTGTAGGTGTTTGGAACATCATCTTGGCAAGATAGTGGTAACCACGGCTGCTCTTCTGGGAGTGGCAAACGCTGGAGGCCTGCTGATCTGTGATGTCCAGGCATGTGGTGATTGAAAGAGGGCCCCTGGATCATAACAGCATTCGACATCCTGGGCAACAGTCGTTCATGGCACCGAACAATCGTTCCTGTGGGTGCGTGGCGAATTTCAGTTGGCATGGGTGGCTGAAACACCAATTGTGCATGGCTTGCAGAAAACCAGTCTTCACCTAATATAAGTGGCACAGCATTATTATGGAGGGCGGCTGCTTCAACCAAGGCGGTGATAGGTCCGACAGAAACCTTCAAACATACGGCACCAGCTGGAGCTACTGTTTCTCCACCGACGACGACTAGAGGGGGTCTAGTCCAGGGCAAGAGGGGCAAAGAGCTGACCAGGCAGCGGGAAACAAGCGTCACTTTCGATCCACTGTCGGGAAATGCATCCACTTGACCAATCCCAGCAATTGTGGTGGTAACAAGGGCACACTGGACCAGTGATCCATCGAGGGTTTCCGAAGGGGTACTGTGGAGAGCTGGGGAAGAATGTGTACTAGACGTTGGAGCGGTAGCTCTAGATGGACACTTGGATGCGAGATGTCCTTTTTGGCGGCATTGGAAGCACACAGCTTCGGCCAAGTTCTGTCCAGGACGGTAGGCAGGAGCACCATGTTTAGCGGAGATGGTGTGGTATCGGAACTCTTGTTGGTCTGGTGGCAGGGCTGAAATTCGCTGTGGCCGGCTCGTTCTGTCTGACACAGCCTGAGGATTCATGTACGCTGAGTTGCGGGAAGGCGACTGTAGGCTTGGAGTGGGTGGTGTGGCGTTTAGATACCCTGGGCGTGAAAATGGAATGGCCGAATGGCTCAGTGTTTGATCAAGCTGAGTGACAATGTCCATATATGCTGCGACGGTCGCTGGGCGTTGTGCTGCTATAGTAGTGGCCAGGTTCGAGTCGGCAATGCCTTGAAGAGCGTACTCTATGCGCTGAGTGTCCGAGAGAGTGACTGGACATCCAGAGATGAGCTTCAGCTTTGCCAGAGAGTACTTGACAAGATTCTCTTCGTGTGCTTGCACGCGACAAGTAACTGCTTGTTGCCACTGCAGCAAGGTCTGCTTGGCGCTGAATTGATCTAGGAACGCTTGCCTGAACGTTTCCCACGTCGGGCATTGACGGCCAATGACGGCTTTCCAATCAGCGGCCGCTCCACGAAGTTTGCCCATGGCGACGGCGAGTAGTGTTGAAGGCTGCCACGAAGCAAGGTTTTGAGTTCGCTCCAACTCTTCAATCCAGTGGGACGCTGAAATGCCGCCGTCCCCACTGTAAGTAGGAAGCGATGCGGACAGGTCTGGAAGAGTTGTGACTTGAACAGGGACTGCAGCGCGTTGCGACACATGAAGGAGCTGCTGAAGTAAACCTGTCAGCAACTCGGTAGTTTGTGCTGCATCGGAGCTCGGCGGAGGCGGTGCTGTGTCAGGGCGCTGGGTGGACGCCGCGGAGTCTGGGGAAGTGGGCGTGGCTGAGCGGTTTTGAGCGATGTCGGCGATAAGGCGGTTTATTACTTCTTCCTTCGGCCCGGTAGCGTCCAGATTTCGGCGAGCCAACTCTTCACGGAGATAATCTGCTGTAAAGCCTGCGAGGTCCTCTGGCGTAGCCTCGTTCCAATTCACGAGCGGCATGGCGGTACAAGGCAGCAAACTGGTTACGAGACGAGAGGGCGAGTAGGGCGAACGGTTTGGGCACTGAAGGCAGGTTACTTCATCGGGCGGGCAGGCGCCAACACGACAGTCGGTGAAACACAGGGCGAAGCGCGAAATGGCTCCGGCGAAGTGGGCGGTAGCACTTGCACACGGCGGGAGCGCTGGGCGACGAAACTTCACGGGGCGCTGCTCCGGGCACGGTTCGGGGTCGACTGCGCCAGTTGTGAGGGGCGACGCGGGCCAGCGAGGGCCCGAGACGCGACCAAGGCACTCGAAGGCAGAAAACTAACTTTATTAGCGAGGCAAGACGCCTCGAGGAGCCTCTCAAGCTACTACCGCCGGCCGCGCGCCGCACACTCGCTCTGCTCGGCTTCGTGCTCGCTTTCGATGTGTCAGGCAGGTGTCGCCGTAGTCTGTGCGCTTGCGGCGCTGGCTTCTGATGTGTCGGGCAGGTGTCGCTAGTAGTCGGTGCGCTGGCTCACAATATAGCACCTCATAGGGATACATAGGGTCTAATAGAGCTACGGATTTAGTGTAAAGCCCTGGGGCTTTTCTGCTTTGGTATTAGGCTGCTTATGTAAATGTCTTTCCAGCAGTGTAGCGAAGCCAACCTTAACTCCATCGGTACAGCGAAAAAATGACCAAATTTGGGTGCTTCCACAAAAAATTCTTTTTTCTTGAGCAACTAGATACATTTAGCATTGTTATACATGAAATTGTGGCTTATAGTTTGCCCTCTAAAATGCATAACAGCAGTGTTGGGGGGGTACAAATTTTAAAGAATGTAGTTGACAAATAAACAAAACAGTGCACGAAAAAAGTATAAACACAATAAAAATAGGCGATTTTACTTAGTCAGAAAATTATTTTAGGAAATCGGAAATATGCAAGTTGTTACTAGGTTCCGTGGCTATCATTCAATATATACATCAATCCTGTACACCATGTTCTAGATTTTTGAAGACCCGTCAATGTGGCGGGCTTGATGGCTGTGTCATTCAGCGAAGCAGTCAGGCAATGGCAGAAAGCTAAGGTTAACATGGCAAGTAGAGCAGAAGACGTTCGTTCTGTTTTGTGCCTTTGTTTTTTGTTGCAGATCTTGCAATTCCTTCTCTTCTGCATTCTGTTTGGCTGGTGTTGTACAGGATCCAGGGGCGAAAAGAGGCGTCTCCTTGTTGTACTCAAATATCTGCTTCTTCGGAACTAAAATCTGAAGATCCCACGTCATTTCTCGAGTGATCGCTGTTGCTGGGGTCAGACAAATCAGCAGCGGCAGCTGCTGAGCTCCCTTTGGCAGTAGCCAGCCTTTGCAGAGCGCGGCATGAAGTGAATGCCTCTTTTGCCTGACTCACAGCTACCTTGGGTTCAAATTTCGCTCGCACCGCGGCCTCCGCATGCGTAGTGCAAACAAACGAAACTGAAACTGAATAAGGGGTTGCCAGTGGACACGCCAGATGGTAATAGTTGTCAGCAAGGCGGCGTTTTGAGTTTTCGCTGGACTTTTAAAGTCATCGAAACTCCGTGTCCGATGTCCTGAGGTGTAGCAGAGCGGTTTAAAAGGGCCCTAAATAGAGTTGCAAAGGCTGTAAGGCCTGGTGTTTTCGCCCTTTCCTCACGCCTCAATGCGCTGTGGATGCTAGGAGCTGATAAGCTTGGGGCAAGACAACCTAAAGACACTTGTCAGAGCACTTGTGCTCTGAGGTACGCGCAGCCATTGGCTCCGCTCAGCGGTTCGTCCGGCATTTTATTTGTAGCAGCCGGCATGCATGCTCCGCCTACTACTAGCTGCATGGCATTGCTTTCGCATTGGCAGGGCTAGCGATGGTACGTCAGTTCTATCATAGGGGAAAGTAGCGTTTAAAGGCCAGATAGGAGGGCTCCTAAAACAACATGTTTGCTCACGACAATAATGGATGATTTCCACCTAGGACTAGTGGCCCACTTGTGTTTCTTGCATGCGGTGCTGCCG
The DNA here is from genome assembly GCF_048455015.1 of Haemaphysalis longicornis. NCBI lineage: Eukaryota > Metazoa > Arthropoda > Arachnida > Ixodida > Ixodidae > Haemaphysalis > Haemaphysalis longicornis. Next base: position 129,016,290 of record NW_027526204.1, on the reverse strand, counting down.
CGACAAACAGGTCTCTCCGCGGACGGGTCGCACAAAAAAGACCTAGCATCGCCGCAGTTATTCGGTCACCGCTTTATGAAGCCGCGCCGACGACGGTCCCCAGCACAATCTTTCACCGCACTACCATCCCGTTCCACACATATGTAAACTGATTTTCAGCAATAGTCCGGATCTGGTAGGCAGCGATAAGTTTTAGCTACTGCGGTGTGGGCCGATTTGTGCACAGTCCATGTCCACCGTGAAGGTTGCCATGGTTGCGTGCGTACTGTTTCTGCATGCAGAAGACACTTAGTGCTTGTCAGCGTTATTCATAACTTGTAAACAACGCGCTATATCAACAAACTCAGCTAAGTTCGTTTGACGAATGGCAACGATCGACATTTGTCCCGTCAAAGATAAGCCGTGCTGGAGTGGCGCTCTCATAGACGCCGCTTGAGGCACCAAAACCACCGGCAGCTTCTCCCAGAGCCGGAAACGCTGATTGGCTGCAGCATTTGATGGAACCCGCCAAGAGCAGCGTCGTAGCCTTCAGCGCCAGCTGCTTCATACAGGCTACGTCACAGGCAAAAAAGCTACATCAAAGGTCTGTTGAACGGTGGCAAGACTTCACATAAAAACAAGGAAATAAAAGAGCCCTTATCTAGTAATATCGCACTTGAAATCATGACCTTTTTATGGCCCCTTTGAGCATTTATTTTAGATGCAGAGCATCTGATTCACTCGCCTTGTCCCTCCGGCGTCGGCGTCGGCGTTGTCCGCCCCTCCCCCATTCTCCTCGCCGCGCCAGCTGCGCTCTCTGCCGCTCACCCCCTCTCCTCTCCGATAGCGAACACTCTCTCGCGAGGGGCATTGGATTGGATTCGATTCGATTGGCTTGGATTGGCTTGCCTTGGATTGGATTGGATTAAAGTGGATTGTGTTGCGTCGTAGCCGCGGCACGTTGCGTCATAGCCGCGGCAGACGCGCTGGGGCCGGCGCATGTGCAGTACTCTCTCTTCCGCGGTTTCCTCTCCTTCGGGCGCGCTGCGCATATAACCGGTGTGCCGTTCTCCGGCGAAGAAACATCCACGCTTGGCTCAAACACCTAGAGTCTACGCCGCTTTACAAGCACGCCAACGTCGTCATCGACTGGGACCGGCTTACGCAGTCCCCTCAACGTTATGCGCGCTATAAAACGCGGTGCCTGCGTCGTTCCGCTCCATCGTTCCAGCGCCGTTCCTCCGCGGTCCAACGCTGCAACGTGGACCCCCTATGCGTCGCATCTGTACAGGGGTTCCCGCGAGGGGAGGTGGAAGTTTTACAGTTCCCGCTTGGAAGTTTCCGTAATTTATTTTGTCTCCACATTGTTAAAATCTCTGTGCACTGTACAGTCTCCATAGGGAAGAGAAGTGTATTGGTGCGTGGTTTTAAAGAAATTTGCGACCTTGACTGATGGTTCTAACCCATTCTGTACTGTTTTGCAGGTCGATCCCTGGTGAGGCTCAATGATGTCAGCCTGGAAAAGATGGGTATCAAAGATGCAACCCACCGGCAAGTGAAACGTTTTGTCTACAGAACCGGAGTTTAACTACGGCCTCATATTCTTGCCTCATGCTCTTCAACACTTTCTTGAATTCCTTGCCACTTAAGGGCTGAAGTTTTGTGCGATTGATTCCAGCAGCACCATTTTTTGGCATGTTAGGCCACAACAGCATGTTTCCAACTGCAGCTTAGCATTAAGCTCAACTACTATTACCACTACAGTACATTCTGCTTATAACTATACTCAAAAAGCCGGAAAAGTATATCATTGTAACCGATTATTGTTGTATCTGGAGTGGCCGTAAAACGTGCTCTCAGAGAGAGCCAGTACTCACCAGTGCTGAGTGGACATAACTGCGAAAGAGGAGTGCACAAAAACTTTATCTTCGCGTGCGACAACGCAAAAATTGCGACCCAAAAATCACTGGGGAATGGGTTTGAAAGAATTTACAATTTTCATTTGCTTTTGCAGCAAACACTGTTTGACGATCGTGGTACACATCAGTTCCAGCTGTTAAGCGTACGCTGGCGGCAGTCCTGTCGAGTGGATGTAGCTAATAAGCAACTCAATGGACTGCATAGCGCTTTGGGTGGTCACAGGAGGTGTAGCACTGTCCTCATCACTGCTGCTGCTTTCGCTGCTGTCGCCATCTCCACCACGATTTCATCGACGATCACATCATTCATTGTTTTTTCGCAGAAGGCAGCAGAATTGTCTGTGGTCTAATACTTATCTAGCTTAGCACCGCTCACATTTTCTTCCGATGTAGCGCAATCCCACAGCTCAGACATGTCCATTGTTTCAGCGGGTTTGTCATCAGGTGCTTGGTTACCCAAATCGTCCTGGCACACAAAGCCTTTCTTTAAACAGTTGCTTAATGTTGCCTGTTTAACTTCATACTTCATACCGTGCACTGTACACAAAACAAATGACTTTGAGCAGGTTGATCTTGAGGTCAGGTGAACGGCTCCCTGAAGGCCCGGAAATGGACGCATCTATCTTCGTGACAAGCTGCTCTAACATACCATGCCTCTGCAATGCCTTAAAATTAGCAATTACCCCAGCGTTCATTTGTTGAAGGCCTGCTGTGGTGTTGGGCAGTAGAAACATCAGCTCCACGGACGACAACTTGGGGCTGACGTGTTGTGCACTACAGTTGCCGACAAGCAGGATGACTTCTTCCCTGCCCCTCCATTTCCCCATCAAATTCTGTCACCAACTCTTCCAAGAACACCCCAGTCATCCAAGCCTTCTTGTTGGGCTGATATCCCACTGGTACGGGTTTGTTCCTGAAGCACCTTGGCTTCTCGGACTTGCCAATCACAAAAGGCCCTGTTGCTCCCGTTCATGTTTGCGCACAAAGGCCCTGTTACTCGGACCTTCGAGTGCTTTCTGCCGACCCACGCATCTCCTTTCAGTGCGTGTGTCTTCTTGGGAAAGAGGTGGTAGAGAAGCGCTGTTTTTCATCAGCGCAGTGTATGTCCTTTTCCTCAAAGGGTCTCAGCACGTTGGGTAGCTTTTCGTCCAGTGACTGCTCCTTTGCCGCCGTGTCAAGTGACGCAGCCTCACCTGCGACGGTTTTGAAAGCGATGCTGTGCCGCTCTTTAAACCGCTGTATCCACCCATCGCCCATCAAAAAGTCTGTGTTTCTAAGCAGAAAAGCAAATTTCTGTGCCTTTGCAGCCAGAAGTGGCCCAGTGATGGGCAGATTTTGTGAGCGCGTTGAGAAAAATCATTTGTAAAGTGCTTCCTCAATGTCATTGTGGAGAGGTTCCCTAACCCGTTTCCTCTCATTGTCATGGCCACCGCTGCCATCCTTTTTCATCACTGAGTGTCCACTCTTGACAATCATGGATATCGTAGACTGCGAGAGCTCATTTGAGCTCCCGAGAGCTCAAACATCCAGCAAAGCTAGATTGGATCGGCTCGGATAAAATCCGCCTGCCGTGCTGTGGTGATGATGACAGACAGTGTCTAAACAGGTGGAATGCCTGCTTGCAGAGCTTGTTGACTGAGTTCATCCCCCATGATCCTGATCATGTTTCTATCGTTCATTCAATATTCACAGCTTCTTTATTATTATCTTCATGAAAATTTTGGCAAAAATCACATCTCAGGCAGCCAAGACTTGATCATTATAAGCAATATATGAATTAAAATCGCATCGTTATATATTTTTTTTTTTTTGATGGCTTCTATGGGAAAATTGACAGTCTCAGTAAAACCAATCATTATAAGTGATGTATTGTTATATGCGGGATCGTTATAAGTGGATTGCACTGTAATGACCCGTTGCCGTGGCTTAATGGCTAAGGCATTGTGCTACTCAGCACGAGAATGCGGATTTAATTCCCGGCCGCTCCAGCCGCTTGTCTGATGGAGGCAAAAAGCAGAAATGCCCATGTGTTCGAGATTTCGGCTCACGTTAAAGATCCCCAGGTGGTCAAAATTACCGTATTTACTCAAATATAGCCCGGCCTCAATTCTAGGCCGACCCCCAAAATTCAGAAGGTCAGAAAATAAAAGAAAACGTACCTCGAATGTAAGGCGAATGAAAAAAGGCACTAGACTGTGACTAGAACATGCACTTTATTTTTTATTTTTTGCGGTGCTTATCGTAGCGTGTTCAGTGCTCACTCGCAGGCTGAACCTGAATTGTGAACCGCTTCATAAAACGGGTAATTGATTGATTGATTGATTGATTGATTGATTGATTGTAGGGTTTAACGCGCTGACGCACCGCAGGCGATGAGGCGCGCCGTAGTGGAGGGCTCCGGATTAATTTTGACCACCTGGGGATCTTTATCGTGTGCCGAAATATCGTACACACGGGCGTTTTTGCTTTTCGCCTCCATCAGAAAAGCGGCCGCCGCGGCCGGGAATCGAACCCGCGACCTCGTGCTCAGCAGCGCAACGCCTTAGCCACTGAGCCACCGCGGCGGGTATAAAACGGGTGACCCAGCCCCTGCTGGTCTTGAACTGAGCCCGCACGACGCCTTAAAATGTCCGTGATCTCCCTTGCCTTTGCCTGTATTATCTCCATCGTCACAGGCATTCCACCCCCTCATTGCTGCCGGATAAAGTCAGCGACTTCTTTCTCCACCTCGTGGTGTCGACCCTTCTTGAATCCTGTGAAGGCCATTCGCTTGGCGGCGCAGTTGAAAAGATCGTTGCGTTGCTTCCACCATCTGCGCACATTCTTCTCATTGACTCTGAAATCGTGCTGTGCTTGGAGGCTTGATGTTCTCTTGGCCTCCAAGCCTACCTTCCGCTTGAAAGCCGCCGTGTAGCGGCACCACGTCGTGGGCACCATTGTGCCGCAAACACCGGCGCTTCTCGAGGTCACGCGACGACGTACGCGAGCAAGCACGGAACGCTGAGAGCTGGGGTCACAGCATATGGTTCACAACGTTCAAACAGGCAAAATGGAGCCTGAAAACCATAGAGTTTTGAAAACCCATTGAAAACCTGCCAGCTGCAAGCCTGTGGCCGCGAGATGGCATTGAGTGTCTAGCGGTGGCAGGAAAGCCACATCCTCGAATCTAAGCCGACCCCCACTTTCGTAAACGACTTTTTTTTTAAAAAGTATCGGCCTAGATTCGAGCAAATACGGTAATCCAGAGGCCCCCACTACGGCGCGCCTCATCGCCTGTGAAGCGTCGGCGCGTTACACCCCACAATCAATCAATCGATTGCACTGTAATGGCTTTTCACACAAAATGAATCATTTTTGTAGAGAGTAACCCAAAATCCTGCATGGTGCGGTGTTCTTCAGCATGGATAGTGGCAAGCATATCACAATTTTATAACTGCAATACATGCCGGAATTTTGTGTACGTGTAATGTATAACTGTTGGTATAGCTTCACTGCCTGGACCGAAGAAAACTGAAGTGTCTCAAGTTCTGTGCTTGACTTAATCCTTTCCGGTCCAACGCTTTTACCCACTTCCCGGCCATTGTGGTCCAAAACTATTTTGGAAATTTCTGGCGCCACAAAGAAAAAGACAGACCGTGCGAGAAAAACTCACAGGATATTTATTTTTTCTCTTGCATTCCGCTTGCAACTTCTTTACCGATATTTCAGCAGCGCATGAAACCGCTCGAAGATATATCCTGGGTGCAGGCCAGGGTTTTTATTCTTCAGGTTTGCAGAAAATAAGTTTATATTCTGTCTCCTTTTGTTTTTCTATCCCTACAAACAGAACATCTAATGGGGGCATGTAATTCGCTGCCTCACTGAAGTCATCATCGCTTTTGCTGAGTGCACCACCCTAAAACCCGCGCGATGAGAACGCAGTCATGCTTCTTAACGAACAGCACGCACGTGAAGACACTCTGGGATCCAGGAGGCCCGTGCTGAACATTTTGCTGCACCCTTGTGCGAAGAAGAGAGTAAACTTCAACAAACAAAGTTCACTTATCCCTCAAGAGATGGCGCATCATGTATACAAAGAATGCGAGCACATTGCAGTGAGAAAAACCACGAAATTTAACCTAGAACACTCAAGTTGGGTGGAACCCGACAATGGACCGCTGCGGCCGTGTTGCACTTTCGGGCAGGGCCTGATAACGGACCAGAAAGTGTTAAAACTGCATTTATAGAACAAACATGCCCAGTTTGATGTCCTCAAACACTTACCTGAAGCACCAGAACGTTGTTTTCTCTTAAAAAAAAAAAATTCTCGAAACTCTTACGCATGACAGCGCAGGCATTATGGCTTCCCCTGGCATTGTATGACACCTGAACTTCATCATTCTTGCTGTTTTTTGTGTGGTTGGCCATGCTTTGCCGACGAAGAAACTGGCACCACATCCAACGTCAAAGCACTTCCCATTTTGAGGCACAGTGCGAGTCAAACCGACAGCCCCAACAAACAGTATGTAGACTGTGATGGCCTCTGTTGGCGCACTATGACGCCCAGGGCCGCTCGCCTGTGGAACAACTATGGGCTCGTGATAGTTTTTATTTCTCCTCTTGGCAACACTGTACACTGGGCAAACTGATAGCTTCCCATAACATGCTATGCAGCCGTGGGTTGCGTATGCTTGAGTAGCCAAACGATACTCATGCTTGTTTTGTGCTTTCTGTGTTTTATTTCCTCTCTTGCTACTTTTATTTTGAAAGCTGTATCCCGTGTGTGCACTTGGATTTGTGGGCCATCTGCTGTTCACAGTGCCAGCATTTTTACCTCATGGGCCACATAAGGACTGCGGCTTAACAAGTCGGTCTGCTGAGAATTTTACTTGCTAAAGGTTTCTGTTTAGGGTTTCATATAACTGCAATGTGGTTGTTTATTTTGGAAAGCAATTTTGTTTAATGAATGGGTGTTTAGCAGTATTCCGCGCAAGGTAGATAGCAGTTAAATATTTTTACTCCTAGTGGGGGCCAGCTCATTTGAGTGAGTGCTTGTAGCTACTTCTTATGGTGTACTTGCTCGTTGGGCGGCACGTTGCATTCTTAACGTCTGATCAGAGATGCTGGGCTTAAAGATGCTGGCCTTCAGATATTACACCGCTCAGAGATGCCTGTCAGCCCTTGCTGAACGAGGAGCAATTTTCGATGCCTTGACAATTGTACAACAGCTTAGGTGAGGACAAGCACAGCCTGTCATGATTTTCATTAATTAAATGCAGGCCATTCATGACCTTCGAAAAGTATTACGATTGAGCCCACTTATAACGGCCGCAGTTATAATAAATGCTCGGTTGCAACGAACGAACGCGACATGACCGTAACAGCACGCGCTGAGGCAATGGCATTTTGTTTCAGAGGTAACGAACTGGCACGAGGATGCAACCCGGGTACAGAAAACGATCGGCCATTGCCAGACCGTGCCTGGTGTTTGCAGTCGCCCTCGATCGGCTTTCTGCGAACACAAAGCATGAAATTAACTGCGCGAGGGTCACCCTTTTTCAACAGAACTGATTGCAGTCAGCAAAAGGAAACTAGAGGGTAAAAAAAAATAAACAAAAAAGGGCGTCGTCATCCTTAATTTTAAATGCTTATTACGCTTACATATAATGACCTTTGGAAATAACGAAGAAATTCAGCGTAACGATCAAGTTCGTTATAAGTGGGCTCAGCTGTATATCAAGTAATACCTACCTTTATCACAAGCCATCCATTCAAAGGACCTCAGCTCCCAGGCAGCAACGTGTGGATTTGGTGACGTGTGTTCCTCCCGCGATGCACCCACTGCCTTTATTTGCACTAGACTCAGTTTTCCGATTGGTGATGGTTGGCATAGAGTTTCATACTAATGTACACTAGAGGGAAATCTAGCGCTGCAATCGCAGGCCGCCATGAACAGCGCCTTTGCAGCAGTGACAATCCTTGCCTATTTGGCTTAGCTAGCCTTATGCCTTCTTTTTTGTCTCCAAGCCAAAATCAACAAAAAAGGGTAACATTTTTTTTCTTGTTCATTGTACATGAAGCTCTTAAATGATCGCTGATAAATCAATCTTTTTGGAACTTCAATTTTATAACAAGAAAACAAATTTAAATAATTTCTTACCGTAATATCGTTGCTTTTTTGCAGCCAGAACTAACTTTTCAGCCCGTTCTTGAGCCATGCCAAGGACAAGTGGAATGGGCCTGCCCGGTACATGACGGAACACTCGCTGAAGTGCGGCTCTCCTAGACAGTGTCGCCATATTTCCCTCTAGTATATAACAGTATGAAAGTCTATGATGGTTGGAAAAGACCCCCAGTGCTGCTTATATATGCGTATCTCAGTGTGCAAGTCAAATTTCTCGAGGAGGCAGCACGACGAAGGATTTGTGTCGGCACACTACCTGCATCAGCCATCAACCACACCGGACCAATGTGTCGACAAGCACCATTTGCGCTTAGTTGCCCATGTTGTTGCACACTGGTGTCGCATAGTACAGATATTCACCAGTTTCTGCTAGCTTGCCCCAATTCCCATCGCTCCGAACTGCTAGTGCTACCAAGGGTGGGAATGCATTCAGCCCAACCACCAGGCTGTAGATGCTGGCTTTTTTAGGTACTATCGCTTCACCCGTTTACAAATTTGCTTCGGAGAACGGGGTCCAGTTAATTAATTAAGCCGCACGTGTACACTGCATTTTGCTGCAGAACAAAGCTTCAAACTGTCGATACTTTTGTAAGGCTGTCGTCATCTCACTGCTTTGTTGCTTCCAGTGATGAACTGTACCGGGAAATTCTCAAGCTCAAGCTGAAGAGCAACATCCTGGAAATGAGAGACCTGGAAAGCAAAGGTGGGGTGGATAGCCTGTTTTCCCTTATCAGCCCCGTACTCGAGCAGTGTGGTCGTTATTGTGTTTCGTTCAAACTCGGGTACATTGTGGAAATCATGCTCGAGCTATTGCATTACAATTGTAGACGATAAATAGGATCTTCAATTTTTTGTCAGTTGTGCAGATTTTGTGTTCGTTTTTATGCAGCAAGCAGAATTTAAAAAAAAAACATTTGCACTTCATCCTTCACAGCTTTCTGCATCTAGTGTCTTTAAATATAAATGTAGTTTGAAATGAAGCCATGAACTTTTAAGCAGCTTAAACTAGCATTCAGGAAAATTACCGTGGGGTGCACAAGTCAGAAAACTGCTTCATGGTTCTCTTGCGTGTCTCATAGGCTACGGAAAAGTCGCCGGAGGGCACTGCAGTCTCCCCTCTCTGGGGGTATGCGGGACCCACCGCCATTTTGGCACGTGCTTTATTTGTTGCGCACGTGCTGCATTTCTCATGCTCACATGAGGTCTGGGTAAAATTTTCTTTTGACTATGAAAGCATACGTGCCAGGACGTATTCATCTAGTTCGGTTTAAATGTAGAGTAGTTACTGAGTTAACTTGTGCGGGCGCTGGTCTTGCCGTCTGTCAGAGCGCCGTCTGCTACACGCCGCTCGACCGGTCAAGTGCCCTGGCAGTTTCACGGGCTGAAGCCTGTTGGGCAATCATTAGCTGCCGTCTTTCCATAAGCCAGGCAACAGCTGTTCAGTTTGTCACAGCGCATTTTTCTCTTGTTTGCTACTTCCGTCACGTGTGCACACTTCGAACACCCGGATTTTATGGACTGCAGAAGCATTGAGGCTTGCAATAAATGTGAGCTAAACGTGATTGATAATGGTTAATGTTATTTCTGACCCTTGAAACAATCAGCTGCCATGCTGCGCCTTCTGGGCGAACTCCAGCTTCGCTTCCATGGTAAATTGTTATATATTGTCAGGTAATAAACGTGCTTCTTGTCACTTCTGTAACGTCCGTTTGCTTTCTTCCGAAGCCTTGTTACAAGTACGGTGTAAAAAATTGATCGCAAGAGGATTGGGAACTTTTAAAACTGTCTTTACATGCATTTTCCTAAAAATACTGTCGTTGCATTCGAGTGGCATACTGGCTTGACGCAGGTTTTGCAGAGGTTGCGCCCTCTCTGGTCAGGCAGCAGAGGCACAGGATCAACTTGCTGTCCCTTCTTTTTAATCACTCAGGGCACTGCCCTTTCTGGTCCACTTCATATCACACTTCCTTGATCAACCACTCCTAGATTGTCAGTGAGCAGTTTGAGGACTGCCTTCGAACAGGAGGTCCATAGGAATACATGGTAAAATCAAATGCCAGATCATGTCTAAGGCTGTCTGGGGGCAGCTTGGTATTGATAATTGAAGAGCCACATTATGGGTTCCAGCCAAGTGCTAAGGTTGAGAACGGTTTGAAAGATATTTCTTGGTGTCAGAAACTTGTAATGATGATGGCGTTAACTAGGGTGCTCTGTGGCTTTGCTGTGGCTCCAGTGAGGCGGGAAAGTTTATTAAACTTGAAAATAGGTCTGCACACATACATTAGTACAGTGAAATCTCGTTGATACATTTTTCATGGGAACCGGGAAATAAAACTAAAATTATGCAAGGACCGTGTTATCCAATGAGGTTGAAAAAGGAGGGAAATATGCATACTCCGTCAGCGACTCACTTTTATTTAGCAACGTTGAAGTAGCTGGTCAATTTGTGCTGCACTTCCTTCTTTGCAACGTCCAGGAGTAAATTCTTCCTAAACGTAAAAAAAAGCAGCTGCCGGTATTTTTCGCTCTGCCGGACACTGTTTTGTACAACATACCGCGTCGTGCCTAAAATCGGTGGAGCCAGCCGCCGGACACTTGGAATTCTTTAATGTCCAAGAGGAGCACATTGTTGTCCTCTTGTTCAAATCCTGCTGCTCTAACTTCATCGAGCCATGTACGCACGACATCTTCCATTTGCTGATGCTTCGCGCCTCGTGTCTGTTTTGCACAAGGGCCGCAGCTTCTTTCGATGTTCCTCTTGCTAACCGACAATAGGGTTGAGCGTTTACCCTGGCAAACCGAGCTCCCGTACCAAGTCCACACACTTCTTCTTCAGGTTCTTTTCAAATTTGTGTACAATTTCCACTTTTTTTGTTAAACTGAGCGCCTTCTGTTTCCTCGACATTGTTATAAGCCTGGCAACACGCAACACCACCGAACGCAACATCAAAGCAGAAAGAGAATAAAGAACAGTGTGGGAAGCACAGAGCATGGTGAGAAGACATGAAGCGAAGTCGCTGCCTGCCGAGAGCATTGCGCACCTTCCTTGAGTATGATACGTTTCGCTAGATGGCGAAACGTATCATACTCATCATCATTGGATGAAGTGGAGTGGCCACACCTGGCAGCGATGTTTTCGCGGCAAACCCAGCGCTGCCGCAGCCTCAGCGGCTCTGCAACGGACAGATCTTGGCTTGTTGGAATGCGGTTTGAGCTAGTGTAGCGAAGCATAAATTTAAGATTTCTAGAAATGTCGTTGTTCAAGATCCACTTTTACGGTCGTATTATCCAATTTTCGGAAAAAATGTGATCGTATTAAACGCACACAAATGCATTATTTCCAAGGGACGTCGGGCGGGAATGAAAAGAAAAACGTGTTATGCTGAATCGTATCCACGAGATTCCACTGTAGATACTCACATAAGCCTTTCACTGTGTTCAGAATAAATTACAGTGGGTTTGAACGTGCTGAAAATACCTTTGAGCAATGTGAAACCTGGGTGGCTAGATGGGTGGAGGTTCTAACCTCTCCAGTGGGCTACTAGGGAACGGATACACCTGCCCATATGGGTTAACATTTATAACAGAGTTTTCTAGTGGCTATAAGACTTACAAGACCACCACCTCTGTTTGGAATGCCATTGAATGTGCTTCCCTCTGTCACATTGAATTTAGCTCTGGGAAATGTTTTAAACATTAGTAATCTTGTGCAGGATTGAAATGTTTGCAGTTTTTTTGTGCGTGTGCACTTATTTTGATTGTTTGTTCGTCTTGAGCACTTTTTTGAGCACACTTTTTTGACTCCTGGCTGCTGCTGCCGATTTTTTTATTATTATTATTGGGGCGAAAAGCGACAAATTTCATGTTTTGAGATTTATGCACGTGCAACGCACATGCTACAAAAGTGAGGTAAATTAATTCACAGCGCTGTACTTACGGTTCGCCTTATAGCCAAGGTGTTGCTGAAGTGCATGACGCTGATTCGAGTTTGATTTTTTTTTTTTTTTTCAACACTTATTGGGCATCTGCAGCGATGTCACAGGATTAATAGACTTGATATTGCGATATTGCTTGACAAAGTGCTGCCTCCGTGACATTGCCAGCAACTACTAAAGCAAAGTGTGCGCTGTATTTTGTTCCATCTACACTCTGGTTCTTTTTCTCACTTTCTCCCCTGTCCGCAGGAACGGAATTTTCCACTGTCGGAATGAGCTGAAGACGCCGTACACGTCTCAGTTCAACTCAATCAAGACAAGCTCACACGGGTCCTGCATAAACACTTGCTCATGCCACGTGGATTTGATATTGCTTATTTGAGGTGTGCGAGAGACGCCGGGCAGCGAGCAACGTTCTGTGCGCCGTTTGACGTCATTGCTCCTCGCGCATGCGCAGCACGGCTCTCCTGGAGCCACGCGAAGCTGTTCAACCTCGGTCAGTGTAGCTCAAGCTACAAAAAAGCCAAGCTGCGTAGGGAACAGGGGGAGTATGCACCGCTCGGAAAATTTCGGGGGGTATTCTGGCACTGAAACACGCATTCTGGCTACTCCCCTGAGTGCACCCATTCTCTCCTCCTGCCGCCTTAGCTGGAGGGACATGCATAAAGACAAAATTCAACTAGGGATCATTCAAAAGAATGCCAAAACAGAATTACATTCGTGACAATTTTAACACGGTATTGAAACAACTAGCAACTAGGTGGAAGAGTGGCAACTCAGCAGCCACATTTTCACAGCCCCATCCCGCTGTGATTTTAGTGGGACTTATTTGAGAAAGTGCGGCTGCCGGAGAAAACCATAGCCAGCAACGATGATTTTGCGATTGTATAAAAGCCTCTGGTTGCGCTCGCCTCACCAGTGGCATCTCTGCTGGCCTTGTAATGAAGAAACTCGGAAAATTGTCAGTATATGCGATTTTTTTTTTTTCTCTAAAAAAGTCCTTTGGAATCGAAACGTAGTTGAGTGGGTTACCAAGAGCAAATTCCCTCCAATTCAACAAGTATATATGCCGTCTTCATGGTTTCTTTAGGCACAATCATTGAGGTAATAAATAGGACTGCGAGTTCCCTGATGTGATTTAAAGGAATATGCGAGCATTTATGGAGGATGTCTTTTAAAGACACCACGGAGAGCGATGTTCAACACTTGTAAACCTAGTTATCACGAGGGAGTGGCCTGTTCGGCTTGGCTTTGCAAAGTCTAGGCACACAATTAGAGTTAGGCTTTATTGCAAGTCTGGTGGTGTATATCTTTGTTTCTTGAATGCTGACGAAGACGTTCGTATGTTCCGTGAAGTGCATTCGCTCGAGATTTCGATGCCTGCCGCCGTCTATATCTACTGGATGATTAAATTCAGCCTCTCGCTTGTGCCGAAGCGCATAAGCAGATGGTCCAGCCGGCGCGCCATTCATGGCGTGACTGAGCGACCAAGCACCGGCGAAGCAGCCGTTAAACCCTCGCCTAGTCACGTGGTACCGCAGGGGCGAGGCAGATCACGTGGCGTGACGTCACACCTGCCACACCTGCGCTCCGGCAGCTCAAGGTCATTGCAGCGCGATGAACGACCTTGCGAGACATGGTGCAGTAGAGCTTCCGCTCTAAAATCCTCGCTCCTTGGAACGTCAGGAGAACTCGGATGCAGAGCACTTTCACAGTTATAACTTCAATGGATGCTTCCACACATGTATGAAGAAAAGGACGCTTTCACGGATAGTCATACCAGAAGAGAAACGAGAAGTTTTCGGTGGCAGTGCAAAGGTGGCAGTGTCGCCTTTATTGGGCTACAGTAGTCGATTACAATGCATGAAAGTGCATGAAGCAGTACAAAATGATGCAAACAACACTAACGCAGCTGGCAACGAAATAGAAAAGATCGTGTGAGTGGACTAAGGAGCTAGTTGTTTTACGGTCTCATTACATTCCAATAGTTTTGCGAAAACAACTTAAACTAATATTGTATTTAAAGTTACAACTGCTTCCTGACCAAAGTAAGTGTAGCACTGTCTTATGCGCACACCATTTGCCTTGCATTTCGTGGCCATAAACTGACTATACCGTTGGTGTCCGTGTGCATACTGCACGTACATGTGTTTGACAAAAAGTGAACGCTCAGTCTAAAAAACAGCCAATAAAAAGCACCTTATGCAGAAAAGCCTCTGCAGTGCTGGTGTATGCGAAGACCCTAGGTAACTTCCCCAGGTCCCACCTGTGATTTTGAGAGGTAAATGCAAACTGGGTTGTCAACAGACATGTGGATGAAGTAGCAATGAAAAATGGAGGCTATCAAACCAAGTAAAATGTGACCTCTACGAATTATGTAGAACTTTAAGCATGACATTTGTTTAGGAAAATTGTGTGTCATTAGGTCGTGGCTCAAACATGCTACAATGACCCAAAGTTTGCTAAAATGCCGCAGATTTCTCAAACCACCAAATACGAATCTGACTGCGAACTTAAAACTCACTGTACGGTTTCAAGCACTGAATAAAGCCAGAAAAAAACGTATTCAGGTGTGTGGTAACAATAACAGGGCATGCGCGACATCTCAGATGAAATTTTTACATCATGTTGGCATAACGACTGCGAAAACCAGGATTTCAGCGAAGCCTTGTGCATCTATCACGCAATGCGTCGGCTTATTGCAGTTCAAAATGACAGTTATGTAAGGCCAGAGATGACGCCCGACTTTCTATAGACGAGTTATAGCTCTGTTTAGATAGATATGGTCGTTCTGTGCACAAGGAAATTCGCGCTTCGACGCATTCGTCGGGTTGCTTGAAACCTCCGGACACGGCATGTCGGAGGCAAGGCATCCACTCTTGCGTCTGCTAGAAGTCGTTCCCGTGCACAGCCTTAGATGGAAGGAGCAGGTTGTTGGTAGCAGACTGATGAAAAGTGACGAGCCCTCCACTGGGACAAAACCTGCGTTGGGGGCTGGCGAGTGCAGACAATTAGCTGAGCTCGTTGGGCGGGTAGTCCTCGAACTCCCGCTCGCCCTGCGGGAACTGGCGGGCGTGCTGCCGATAGTAGGAGGCGTAGCTGCGGCCCCAGACGCCCAGCACGAAGGACTCGATCTGGCTTTCGTCTTCGCCACGCACGATCCGGAAGTAGCCGTTCTCCCCCCAGTTGCTTCCCCACGAGTTGGCGCACAGCTGCGTGTGAAAAGGAAGACAGAGAGAGAAGATCGCTTTTAGAAGCACTTCCCACTTCCCACTAAGCAACAAGTATAGGAACCCTCGCACGTGCTCGTACTAACTTGTTTTGTGTCGTATTCATGAACATGAACTTGTGAGTACGTGCTCGAGTGGGCATCAAAAATGAGCGCAAAGGGCGATGTGATTGCTATGCACGAGAAGTATCGTTGACACATTTTTGTGGTTCTCGGCAAGGCGAAAGGACCTTCACCGAGCTGCGCTGCAGGATTCCAAGACTAAATTTCGATCTGCTCAGATCAGGGCTTTCCCCTGCAGAACTATGTGTGCGGTGCCAGGTCCCTGAAACAATCGAACATTTTTTTTCTCGTCTGTCGCCACTTCTACATATATATATATATATATATATATATATATATATATATATATAATTGTATTCAAGCTTTTCTTTCTGCTTCAGGTCGCTTGAATTGATGAAGGGCAAGAATTAACGGGTAATTCGGGTTTTATTCACAACGAAGTTTAATTTTACGGTCTGCTTCTTTCAGGTAATAAATTAGTATTTTGAGGTCCTCGCAAATTTCAGCAATTGAGTTAGCCCTGGCCGTCGCTTCTGGGTACGTGCCAAAAACTTTGAGGGTATCATCATCAACATCATCATCATCACTTGAATGCGGGAAATTGCGCTACTTGCTGGTGAGCTGAGATGAGGATTTTTAAAAGTACGAAGGTCTCCTGCCATATTTGGCAGAAAATGGGCGCTCAAGCTGTTCTTGCAAAATCGGTGGTCTGGCAACACTGCACCACCCTACCTAAGTTAAGCAATGGTGAGGTTCGTTTTCGCGCCTCATTACTGCAGCCGAGCGATGATAACTTTACGCATTAGGGAAGAAGTTGCACTGTTTGTGCGTTGTTTCACATGTTCGTGTTTGCGCATTGCATTTGTGCACGGTATGTTGCATAACAATGGCAGCGCCGAAAGTTGCGTAGTTGCCCTGCTAACTGTCGGAGTTGCAGCGTTGCGGACTCAAGTTTGTCCTTAAGGCGCAAGCTTCATAAAGTTGCTGCTTCCTCCGCCTCCTTCACCCACTCTTTCCATTCGCACAGGACTGGCGTAAACTGTCCACTTTAGCAAGACCATGCATAAGCAATGAATCCGCGCTGTTCTCGGACAGTCTGCAAACACTGGTATGTTAAGATAGAATGATGTGTTCGCACTCAACATCATGCATTGAGCACTGGCATAGTTAGAGCAATGCCCACTCATTCCCGAAGGCTATTCGTACACGTTTTTAATCTTGATGAGCCACTCACCCAGTACTTGATTGGCCGGTACTGAGACCTGTCAACGCCCCACCTGTAAATAAACACAAGTGCACAATCAAGCTTTGAAGACACTTCGTCTATTCACTCTTATTTGTTTAACGAAGTCCATTAGTGGCATGGAGTCGATTATCTTACCAACCGAAGCAGATAAATACACGCTGCATTTTGTGTTTTTTTTTTGTTACTTTAGCTTTATTACCGTTTTCTACACACGGCGTATAAATACAAGTATACGCCAGCATATTTTACGGATGTTTTTGGTGAGACGGTCTCGAGCCGTACGAAAATCTTGGTGGAAGCGGCTTAGCGTGACCAGAAAGAGAAGAACACCGATGCATTTTGAAAGGAGATCGAGTAGACTTATGGCCATAGCCCGAATGTATATTCGTAATACCCGTGTAGATGGTGGATATTTCACCTTAAACTTATAGTGGAACTAAAGTGTTGATAGTAAAATTTGTGCGCAGAATTCTCGTACACCACCATCATCAGCCTAGTTTTGCCTGCTGGCAGACGAAACCTCCCCCATGGCCTTCCAGTAACTCTTATTCCACGCCCGTGCATGATTCTATTTTGCTGCTTATGCTCTAGAGAGATGTAACCGGTAACAAAATTGGTGAGCCGTGCCATTCACATAGCGGCGGATTACCCGGCAAAGCTGCTTCTGTTTCACTGAGTTGTGTATCCACAAAACAATACACAGTTGACTGGGGTGCAGCCCAAAAGAATGCACGAGCATGCTGCTATTTGCCGGCTGGCGGTGTCCACGCAATTGGTGGCGGGAGCGGCTGTGTCCCGTTCGACGCCACATTCTCTCCACCCTCCCGCGCGCTAGCTGCTGCCGTCCGCGGCCTATCCCCCTCTCCGCAGCTCTAACGCAGCGCCGACGCCACATCCTCTCCCCACCAACCAGCGCCTCGGTTGCTGCCAAATCCACTCCCCCTACCCGGGTTCCTACTTGCGGGTGAATTTTGTTCGCGGACATTTCCCAGCTCGATTACCTTTCGCGGGTGCGCATGACGGATAAAGGCTAGAGGTGCAGTGATCTAGAATAGAGGTAAACAGCTTGGTTTCGGTGTGCCAAACAAGTGACATAAAACTTGCCTTTACAGGGACACTAAACGCTGTTGCGTTGTGGTGAAGGTTGACGTTCGCAAAACAGAGTTGCAATTCAGAGCAGGTCCCGTAGGAGAGGAATAGGGAACGTGACATCGATATATTTTAAGAAATTCTTTATGCTAATCACAGTTTCATGAATTTCGCTGTGAAAAAAATGCCATCCATGTTGCACTCGTACGTACTTGCTGTGGATGGCCTCTTGTGAATGTGCTGATCTCGCCTCCGTAGTTCTGTGCATTTCTCGCCCTCAAATCTAACCCCCATTCCTGCCATTTTACTAGTGTCACCCACTTAACTGGGCTTTTATCTTCTTAAGCTGACCTAGGACGTTATCTACCCGTGTTTGCTCCCCTAATCCATGGCTCTTCCGAAGTGGCCGGAACACGTACCCGCCTTTCTTTTCATAGATGCATTGGAAGATGGTACTGGGACAAAAAAAAAAGAAAAGAGTGACCGGACGGTCTGAATTGATGTCTGGGACACCTTGGTCTGTAAAACTTGATTGATTGTAGGGTTTAACGCGCCGACGCAACGCAGGCGATGAGGCGCACCGTAGTGGAGGGCTCCGGATTAATTTTGACCACCTGGGGATCTTTAACGTGCGCCGAAATCTCGTACACACGAGCATTTTTGCTTTTCGCCTCCATCAGAAAAGCAGCCACCGCGGCCGGGAAACGAACCAGCGACCTCGTGCTCAGCAGCACAACGCCTTAGCCACTGAGCCACCGTGGCGGGTCCTTGCTCTGTAAAACTTAGTTTTCGAGCCATGGAAGCGCGTAGGGGCATGCGTCTACTCACCCGACGATGCGCACCGAGTGCCATCCCCTTTTGCGGAACTCCGGCGGCATGGACTCGGAGAGTCGCGTGTGCCGGTACACGCCCGAGCGGTACAGGAACAAGTCCTCGTTCACCAGGATCAGCGCTGCGCATGCGCGCCGTCAAAAGTGCGTATAAGGAAGCCATGAAGACAAAATACAAGTTTGTTTGATTTGAAAGAACTAGCCTTGGTAACTTACGCGGCCACATTCCAGTCATGAAAGACCTTTTCTTAACAAAAGAACGGAAGAAATGTAAAAAAAAAAAAAACTAAAATTTCGCGCTGCAGGGACGTAATATGGGCAAGAGTGGCGTGTTAGTTATCAGTGCATAGTTATCAGAGCGTTACCTGCACGTTAGCGATTAAAAGATAGGATCAGGCAGAACTGGGGGCCCCAGTACAATTTTCCAATCATGTTTCTTAAAGGGTCCATGCAGACAAAACACAAGTTTGGTTCATTCGAGAGATTGCCTCGTTAGAATCATACTGACACCACTTTTAACGCACACTTCGCTCAAATCAGCTTTATAAGTACGAAAAAAGGAAGCGGCCATGCGACCCACTAGCCCATTTCCCGAAACAAAACCTATGATCATAGGTTCTGTTTCGCACAGCTGCGCATATGACATCGATGTCATATGCGCAGCTGTGCGATTGGCTGAAACCGGCAAAAGCAAACGCAAATTAGGCAGGAGCTTGCCTAACGAGCTGTTCGCGCTTAAATGTAATGCATACGAATGCTGGGGTAAACAATGAAAGTTACGAAAATGCGCGTAAACACAGAAGTACCGATGCGCACAGCTGTTGGTACTGGGCGCACTATGCTCGTTTTAGCTGCACAGCACTCCGCGCTTTAAAGTTGTCTTACACGACACTGGCCGATTAGCGTAAGAGACGTTGCCTTACGTGACCCCTGTTTGTCGAGCATACCCCACGTTTCACGAAACGACTACTTTCTACCTGAACAAAAACAAGCCAGGTGCGAATACGGCCAAAAAACAAAGCAACGGCGGACGACGGTTCACGGCTGCGTATGGTAGCGCCATCTGGGAGGACTGACGGGAAGCAAGGCTGCAGAGCCTAATCACGCACTGCAATTTCGTTTGAATACCCGCCACTGTGACTTCATGGCGGACGTCACGAAAACACATAATTGGGCGGGAGAATCAAAATTTTAACCTGAATCGAATAATTTTTCAGTGAATACGGCATCGTTTGCTGCCGGGAAAGCGCTGGAGGCACTGTAATACACGAAATCTTTCGACTAAAACAAACTTGCATTTTGTCTACATGGCCCCCTTTAAGGGTGTTGGGTCGGTGGCCGCCAAGTTTTTGTGACGTAGTCGTGAAATGTTGTTGGAAAGTAGCTTTGGAGTCGCAACTGCTTGATATGTTTTGTTTAATAGCTCGATTATTTGTTGGAACTTTGGGATAACACTGTTATCCGGACACAGTATAATGAACCAAACGTGCATTTTGTCTTCACGGCACTTTTAAGTACTGTCGCGGCGCTGTGTTGGGAATTCAGTTCGCAAATTGGCTACCCACACACCTCAGTGTGGCGTAACACCCGTTCGGTAGTCTGCGGGTAACTTAAAGTTGTCTGGTCATTAAAAATGTCTACCATAAGCAGGTTTTTGAAGTAAAGATTCACGTGTGGGCACTTAAAATTACGGGAGTATTAAAATCCGGGAAATTTCGTGCGATCGAAGCTTCTGTTATACTACGTGTGTGTGCAGGGTACTTCTGATCGGCCAGTGATGAGGCACAGTGCCCAGATTTGGCAGCATTGCGTAGATTTTTCTGCCTGAAAGGTTTCAGAAACACTGTCCTCTGAATTTGAAAAAAATGACCGCAGATTTTACGAAGCATTCCAATAAACCTTCGCGGGCAAGACATGTGTCTTCTAATTTCGCAATTTGTGCTTGGTAGCTGTAAGCGCTTGCATGATGTTATTAGGCCACTACAGCCGGAGGTTTCCGAGCTTGCCCATTTAAGGTTAAAAGAGATTCAGAGTAAGTATTCGCGAAGATACGTACTACTGTTGGCTTCAAGCACACACCTGCGCCCACCGATATCCAGAACGTGGTTATAGGTCTCTCCGCGCAAAGTTTAGGATTTGGAGGCCCTTTGAAGAAACCAACCTATCAATATCTAGCGGCGATGTCAGGGTATTCCTGGGTCACTCACTGCACACCACCAAAACCAGCATTTTTTTTCTCCATTAATCAGCGGATCCACCTACTCACCTTGAACTGGTCCATTGGCGTAGATCTCTTGCATGATGTCTTCTTCCTGAAACATTTCAGCAGGCACCGTTGACCGTACGTTAAAGGTGGGAGGGAGTCGAAATGATTAGAATAAAGCCGAAGCAGCTTAATTTTTAGTGCACACGACAAGCCACCGCACACTCCTTTTACGCGCGCGTTATGCATGTTTCGCTTTCCTTTCACTGCTTTGGTGTCGTGCAAAAAGGCCTACCTAGCAGTGTGCGCTTGTTTTGTGGCAGAGCCAACTCATCGGCATCGCGGGTGGAGAACCGAAAACGCCGTCGTGAACTCGTGGGGCTCTTCCATTCTCGTATAACAACCATTAGGCATCTACCTCTGTCTTTTTTGTATTTGCTTTGATCTTGATACTCCGAGTGAGTGTTTGAAATATCACGCGTGCATTGCAGATGAGCAGATGCAAACGCAAGGGCTCTAGAACAGAGACAATATAAACAATTCACCCGGCATTTCAGTGCCAGGGCACACGCAGACGACAGAACGTTTTATCGGTGCGTTCCCTCCCCTCATTGGCTGATGGCGATTTGCCCACTCTCCTGATTGGTCTGTGGCAGCCGTAGCTTTGGCGGCGCTGCGCGAATTTCGTGAAGCGGAGTCGTGGAGCGCTCGCGCAAACTTACCCTAGCAGGCACCCTGTACGGCGGGGTGGAGAAGTACTTCTGGTCCACCTTTCCCGTGGGGCACTCTGCGTCTTCGGTCGGGTTTCGGCGGCGCGGAATGCGGCAGGTGGCGCTTCCGTTGCTGCGCGCGCCTTCGTACGGGTAGCACTCTTCAGACACGCCTCTGTGAAGAAAGTGAAAAAGCGACGCAATGAATGTATAGATCGATCAATCAGCTTCTGGTGCACGGTTTCACCGTTTCCACGAGATGCACTTATCGTGCTAAGCGATGCTGTGCAGTGACGCACCCGTAGTTCATGAGGAACCTCCATGCGCGGTCGACGTGGCCGCCCTCGCAAACGACCCGGCGTCCTCCGTGCAGGCACGACATGAGGTCCTGCGGCGAGACCTCGACCTTGTCCACGCCCCGCGATTGGATCGACAGACGGTCCGAGGCCACCGCTGCAAGGGCGTGCATGGAACCTTCTTGAACCGTCGCCATCTTGAATATTCGACTGAATAATACGGGCGACCGCGAACCACACAGTTCTGAAACCTGTCGCGCGTGTTGTGTCGGTTCTGTTGCACGTGCCCGATCATTTCAGAGCGGTATAGGCCTTTTCACTGTTTAAGCCTTGATGACATTAACTTAGCGCGCTGCGCATGCGCAGTTAACGATTCAGTCGACTGCGCCAATTCGATTGGCGCTAGCGTAGCCCAACGGCTGCTCCCAGGACAAGAAGCTGGAAAGGTCTCTAAAGACTTGTTCTCTCCAAGTGACTGGCGGCAAAGTGACTAAGGGCAGCCCACCTGCTTGTGGAAGACAATTACGGACTCTATTAAAACTTCTTTCAAACACATTTCAAAGTACTCGGACAACTATGCTGGCGAGAATTCAATGAGAACCGCTTTGTTGAGCGCACGTGCCGCATACAGAGAGGGACGTTATTGCTAGATACGGCTCCCGCTAGGGGATGCAGATGTCCGGTCTTCGGCTTGAAACATGAACTTTATCGTACGATCTGAGCGCCGCCCTGGAGGATGAGGATATCCTGCAGAGGAGACAGCTGGAAGATGCGTGTCTACGGCGACTTCTACGTACCGGCCGTAGAGAAAGCCCACGAGGAGGCGCAGTCTCCCTGGTCCCGAACGGCGTGCACCAGGCCAGACCAGCGGATGCGCGAATCGAACTCATCGGGGAGCTGCTCCCGCTTCGTGATGTGCATCTCGTTCATCTCGGCCGTCTGCGAGTCGAGCGTGGAGGGGGAAGGATTGAGACACTGCACGCTCTAAGAAGTTCTTGTAGGTTGTCCTCACAACAGCGCTCCAGAAGACCAATGGACCTTTCCCCAGTAGCGTAGCCCTCTAGCGGCGGCCGCCCGAACCACACTTGGGGGATTATAGAACACGCCCCCTTTTTTCCGCCTGCCCAGCGAAGTTGAGGAAGCCGTCCCAGGTACCACGCATGGTTTCGGTGGCAGAGCAAAGCGTATACCTGTCGACCGTTTCCGAGTGTTTTAAGCGATGTGGGGTGGCTAACCGACTTTAAAGGTCTGCCAGCCGCTGGGGAGCTGGAGCGGCATTACGCCCCCTCGCAAGCTGGTTCGTCATGCAGACGACAGATGCAGCGTCGGTGGAACTTTTAGATGCAAAGAATCTTTTGCTCGGGGCTATGTCCGCTGTCCGTTGGCGTCCGCACCTCTCCTCCTCATCCCCCTCTCTACGCCAGCTGTGCGATAATGCGCTTCTCACTCCGTCCTCCTCTCCACGCCAGCTGCGCGATAGCGCGCTACTCCCTCGTCCTCCTCTCCACGCCAGCTGTGCGATAGCGCGCTGCTCCCTCCGTCCTCCTCTCCACGCCAGCTGCGCGATAGCGCGCGCATGCGCGCCTCTCCCTCCGTCCTCCTCTCCACGCCAGCGCTTGATTATAACCGCGTGCACGCGCCGCTGCCTCAGTTGCTTCGTCGGATGAGTCTCGCTCCGGCGTCTGATGAGTACCGACAGTCCTGCTAGCGGATTGGCTGACACAAGTTCAGCCAGCATCAGCCAACCAGTTAACAGAGCCGTTTGTCAGAGGGGAACCCTGAGGTGATGCGAAGCATCGCGAAGTTTCCAACAACGTTCACGCGATGTGGGTAACCAACGCAATTGAAAATAAAGGGAATTCCGCGATGCTTTGCATCACCTCAGGGTTCCCCTCGGGAAGATGGTGTAATTTTTTCGAGAACCTCTAGCCACAGCCGCCGATTGAACAGTTCGCCTAGTCTACCGCAGCATCCCGCAGTGGGGAATCCCGCAGCAGGCGCCACTTCAAAAAAATTCCCTCGAACTTCCCCGAGGGGGAGAGTGTGTAAGTGCGAATGCACGGTTGTTGATTGCGCGATTACGGTGGATATCGTGATCTTGGAGTGGAGAGGAGGAGCCCAACACCCGCAGTCACTGAGCGGAGAGAGGAGGAGGAGAGTAGCGCCCGCCGTTACGGCGAGGGCTACACGAGCGCCCTCATGCGTCGGAATGCGGAGCGCCCGCTACGCGAGCGAGAGCTCTCCCGCCCGAAGTGGAGAGGAGGCGCCCAACACCTGCAGTCACTGAGCGGAGAGAGGAGGAGGAGAGTAGCGCGCGCCTATCTCCCCCCGTTGCTAGGGAAGACGAGGAGGAAGACGAGGAGCGCGCGCACCCGCAGTTGCTATGCGGACGACGGCGGCGGACGATTCAGGCTCGCTTAAGAAGTGCGTTCGCACTTAAAAACTATGCACGTCCGTTGCCTCTCGACAGCGCCACAGCGATAAAAACAGCACACGATAAACGACGCGAACAACGTACGTTAAAGTGAGAACACAAAAGCAAAAAGTGGTGAAAATAGAAAAAAAAGACAAAGATATCAGAGCTCAGAAAACGGAGCATCGCTTATTTGCCTCGGTGCTCCAAACTGTCTAATCCAACATGGCGTCGTTTGTTGCATTTTGCCCCTAATAATGGCGGATCGGTCGCTGGGAGCGAGAGTAGCGTGTGCAAAGAGCGCTACTGAAAAAAGGTCCGTTGTAGCAACCAATTGTGCAAACTCCGCCAATGACGAGGTCCAGCATTTGATTGGTCTAAAACAAGTACATGTGCGCAGAGGCAACACGCAATGCGTGCAAGGCGTTTTGCATTGCGCAATGTACCTGCGCAGATGCCATTTTTCACTCTTATTGAATGTCCGGACACGTCATTCGTCGAATTTTCACACTAGGCCACTTCGATTGGTCATTCTGGAGCGTTGTGTTGAAGACGCTCTAGGGATTTTTTAAGTGCGAATGCACTTTATTAGCGACCCCAAACCTTCCATCGCCGGCGGCGGCGGCGGCGTCCGCAGTCCTCCTCTCCCTAGCAACGGCGTGGAGCGGAGAGGAGCGTCGGTAGCAACGGCGCAGTGACGTCACTCACCACGTGACGACACGCCCCTCACCACTCCTCGCGGCGCGACGGCGTGCGTGCGCGCGTCCCTCTCCCTTCCCCGCGCCGTGACGTCACACACTCCACCCCTCTCCCCGGCAGCTGCCGTGCGCCGCTGCGTGTCACTTTCCCTCCCCGCGCCGTGACGTCACGCACCCGCACCTCCTCTCCCCTCGCTCGGCTGCAGCTGCCGTGCGCCGCTGCGCGCGTCCCTCTCCCCTTGCGCTCGCCTCCTCTCTCAGCCACCTGGCTCGGTGCGCTCGGCGCGGCGTGCCCCCCCTATATATGCAGCGATAAACTGCCAGACCTCCGTGGGTCGGCTCGCGCGCGCTCTCTCGCTAGTCTCCTGGCTCGCTCTGCTCCAGTTTAGACCGTTCGCTGGCTGGGCGCCTCTCAAGGCGATGTCAGAATTACTACGCCGTGTACTCTCGGCGCAAGAAATGCATTCGCACTTCCTCACGATTCCCTTCGGGGAGGTGGGGGCAATTTTTAGACCCAGTGCAAAGCAGAAGAATGAGCGTCACTTCCCCACCTACCGGTCTCTCTGGTTGGTGGGTGCCCAGCCTGTACCGAATGCCTTCTTCCAGGAGCTTTCCGATGAACTGGGGGTAGGTCGTCGCCTGCCATCTGCGCAACGGTGCGAACAACAGTGAGCTTGTTGATTGATTGATTGTAGGGTTTAACGCGCCGACGCAACGCAGGCGATAAGGCGCGCCGTAGTGGAGGGCTCTGGATTAATTTTGACCACTTGGGGATCTTTAACGTGCGCCGAAATCTCGTACACACGGGCGTTTTTTGCTTTTCGCCTCCACCAGAAAAGTGGCCGCCGCGGCCGGTTCGAACCCGCGTCATCGTGCTCAGCAGCACAATGCCTTAGTCACTGAGCCACCGTGGCGGGTCAACAGTGAGCTTGTTAATTTTTTAAAGCTCCAAGAAGACGTGAGCTGGATTGTGTGGGATACCGAATCACCGCTCGTCTCATAAATTATTGTCAGCCTGCGCTTTGGATTACAGAGTACACAAGTAGAGAGGACAACCAAACGAACTGGAGTGCGCTCGTGCTGTCCACTTCACTTGTGTGTCCTCTGCCATTTTAAGCACCCTGTAACCTAAAGCACAGTATAACAATACTGCAAAAAACAGCTAGCCAAATTCCTTACCTTCCCCTTATGAAATTGTCATTTGGCGGGACACTGCATGCATTTGGGTGGTGACCACTTCAGCAAACTCACACAGACGGTAAATGTACAATCAGTCGGCAGCAACCAGACATAACCGGCGCAGGGTGCACGAAAATTTATTGCTATATGCTACATCTAGTCATCCCAAAATCACCCTTGCAGTATGCTAGTCATACGGACATCACCCTTTCCAATGCTGCAGGCGACGCAATTCCCGAGGGCGAGTGCGCGCAGGTCCTGAATAACACCTTTTCTTTAGTGTTTACCCGAGAGGACGTCACATCATCACCAGATGTTAACGCTTTTTCCGTTAGCTCAGTGCCTGAAATAGTCTTTAACGAGGCTGGTATACTTTCTTACTCAGCAAACTTAAAACCACTTCAGCATCTTGTCACCTTGGATTCAATAACAAAATACTAAAAAATGTTTCTCAAGGCATCCATCGTATTTTATCAGCTCTTTTCACTCAATGCTTGTCCTCGGGTTTAATCCCCGGTGACTCGCGAATTGCTAAAGTAATACCTACCTTTAAATCTGGCGATCGTTCATCCCCACTTAGTTATAGACCTATATCGTTAACAAATTTGCAAACTTCTCGAACATGTCATTCACTCGCAGGTAATTAACTACCTAGAAGAGCACAACATCATTTTCAAGTACCAGCACGGCTTTCGAAAGGGCTATTCGTGCGACACTCAACTTGCCGGATTCACTCACGATTTACATTCTTACATTGACGCTGGCATACAGTCTGACGCAATTTTTCTTGATTTTTCTAAAGCCTTTGACCGGATCCCTCATCACAGGTTGCTAATCAAATTAACACAGCTTAACATTCACCCGCTTGTACTCGCATGGATTAAATATTTCCCTTCAGGAAGACTTCAGTTCACATCCGTTAATAACACTTTCTCTTCTTTTGGGGAAGTGTACTCAGGCGTTCCTCAAGGCAGCGTGCTGAACCCCTTGCTTTTTTTAATTTTCATTAATGATTTGCCTAACACGGTTTCATCTCAGATCAGGCTTTTCGCGGACGATTGCGTGATCTATCGCAAAGGTTTGCGCAAAGATGATGAACAGACCTTCCAGGCCGACCTAGATGGTATAAGCTCTTGGTGCTCTAACAGGTTAATGTGCCTTAATAATTCTAAAACGAAGCTTATGTCCTTCACTAAACGCGCGTCTCGCATTTCAACCTCGTACCCTTTAAATAATACTGCAGTTGAACTTACTAATTATTGCAAGTACCTTGGTGTTTACCTTACTTCGGACTTATCCTGGAATCATCACATTAATGTCGTACTTGCATCGGCTAACCGCTCACTCGGCCTTTTAAAGCATAACATGAAGCATACCCTATCGCACCTACGTAAACTCGCTTACATCACACTTACACGGCCAAAAATCGAGTATGCATCCGCCATTTGGGACCCTTACCAAGCTTACATAATCAACAACATCGAATCACTTCAAAACAGCGCAGTTCGCTTCATCTTTTCCGACTACTCCCGTCATTCCAGTGGCACAGCCTTGAAAATTCGTACAGAACTGCTCGACTTGTCGCAACGACGCACAGCTTCATGGTCAGCACTTTTGTAGCGTAAGCTACACTGGCCGAGGTTGAGCAGTTTCTCGTGGACCTTGAAGGGCCGCATTTTACTAGCGAAAAATAGACGCGGACGAAGAAGAAGTACACAGGACACTCAGGACTAGCGAGTGTCCTGTGTACTTCTTCTTCGTCCGTGTCTA
This sequence comes from Haemaphysalis longicornis, assembly GCF_048455015.1. Lineage (NCBI taxonomy): Eukaryota > Metazoa > Arthropoda > Arachnida > Ixodida > Ixodidae > Haemaphysalis > Haemaphysalis longicornis. The sequence continues at coordinate 128,988,568 of NW_027526204.1, read as the reverse complement.
TTTTTCGCTAGTAAAATGCAGTCAGATAACCAACTAGCCCAACTTTATGCCTTAACTTGAAGGGCCGTGCTGCGCAAGCGCGAGGAGCAATGGATTGGATTGGATTAAATTGGATTGTATTGTATTGGATTAGGAAATACAATCCAATTGGAGTAGAGTGTGTAGGGAATTGGGTCTGCAAATTCGTCGGTCTGCGCATGCCAGAGTGAAGTCATAGCCGTGGCAGACGCACGGGCGCCGGCGCGTGCCCAGCTGTGCGCCTCCGTTGCGCAGTAGCCAAGTCTGACGCTGCGCCGGAGCCGCTTGATAGCCGTTTCGCGTGGCTCCTGGAGAGCCGTGCTGCGCATGCGCGAGCAGCAGTGACTGGACTTTACCGGACTGGACTGGACTGGATTGGATTGGATTGGATTGGATAGGACTGGACTGGATTGGATTGGAAATCGTTTTAGCAGAAGTAAGCATGATAATCAGCTATTCTTAGACAACCAGGAAACCTAAGAATAACCAGCTGCACCTTAGCTCAAGCTACGTATATCCTGGCATACCCGGGCTAAGCCACCGCTAATTTTTTTCATAAACTTTATCACCACCCATTGCTTCATGACGATTTCTTTTTTTCGCCAGCTTCCATTCTTCCTAGACATGACCATCCTTTCAAAGTGAAGCGTTTAGCATGTCCCGCGTACAATCGTTGGCTGGAACGCCTTGCCATCACACATAGTCACCTTCATTGATGCTGTTAAATTTAATCAGCTAATACTCACGGAAGTTGTGAATTGAAAACAAAACTATCGTTTTTTTATTGTATAACTTCTGGCAGATTGTTATTTCGAGCTAATATTACATTTATCATATTTATGTTAGCGCATGCGCTGTTCTTTTTATGTTCTATTTCTCCCTGTGTATATGTTTGTTCGTATGTTTTTGTTCACTGCATTAGCCACCCCCTATGTATTACCCTCTTGCGCGAGGGCCTTTAGAGGTACTTTGAATTAATAAATAAATAGACCCCGCCGCCATCCCTCAACGAAAGCTGCTGGGAAACTGAAGTCCGCTTGCGTTCTTAGAAGGTGAAAACCTAGCGAATATCGAATAACTCCTTTACTGATACACCGTGCCCGCGTCTCTTTGTTCGCTTTCTTTTCCTCGCCTTCCGGCGTGAATCACACCGACAAGCAGACGGCGGCATCCACATAGTCAGGGCTCTCTTCCGCGTGCACCAGTTCTGCGCATGCGCCGCCACGCGCACCTGTCACGGCGCCCGCATCAAGCTAATTCTTGGTAGGGGCGAAGCCCCTTTGGGGCTTGGGCTGTCGCCGTCTCATGTCGTCGTCGTCATAACCGTCGTCTCATGTAGTCACGGTACTAAAACACCGGGACACTCGTTTACGCCTCGCGCTAGAACGTAACGCGTACTAAAAGAACACCGGGAAACTCGTTATCGCCTCGCGCTGGAGCGCTTCGTGCTTCAAACACACGAGACCGTTACAGCAAAGCTGTATAACTCTACCCCGCAACGGTTTCATCTCCGCTAGCAAAAACTCCAAGGAGCCAAGGATACACTTACAGACTGCATACTTCGCCTCTGCCCATGTTTCACGTTAGTGGAGATGGCCCGGGATTTCGCTTACAACACCCTTCCCAGTAAATACACAAGCATACGCCCTTGTTAAGTGTATTTTATCTTTAATTACTCCCTTTCAAAGGGTGCTTTTATAGGGTGTAAGGGTGTCAATTATATACAAAAAGGGTGTAAATCATTTTACAGTGTGCACCTGGCTGGTGCTCTGGTGACCCGGATTAAAATCGCACACGAAACCAATTTATTTTCTCTTAAATGCGGTGGTCATTATTGGTATACCATTCCTGCCGACGTCGACGCCTACTACGCGACTACGGACAATTTTCGTGTTTCATGAGACACGCAAGGCGTTCTCTTAAAAACCAGTCCACAATACGTGCATATTCCCGCTCATAAAATGTTGGGAAAGTAGTTTATGGCCTCTCGAAATCAGTTCATGGTTCATTTTTCCCACTTCGCCACGGGAAGACTTTTTTTCTGTCAACACCGATGACTTAGTAGTGAGTGGTGGGATGGCGCTCACTGCATAATATGATTTTTTTGTACGCCAATTTTATTCTCGCCTCCTGCATATCTGGCTTTTCCGCACATCTTCTGAGTCGTGCAAATAAGCCAACTTAATAACCGACAAGAAACAAATAAATGGAGAGAAAAAAATGGAAGCTAAAACGTCGTTAGAGATGTGCAGGGCTGAGAAATTGGTCACCAGAAAGGAAAATTTCTACGATAATTCCCAGGGCAGTGCTTTGCTTTTTGAGGCTAGAGCAGGTTGCTCGCGAACTAAGAGCGTTGAGGGGAAGTATTCACAAAATGATGGGGCATGCGTGGTCTGCGGAAAAGAAACAAACTATGCGGCACATAGTGCTAGAATTCGAGGGTATCCATCCAAATCTACACGAGGGAAATATTCGGCTTCCAGAAGCCCTAAGATTTGAGGGTAGCACAGAGGAAGTTAACTTCAAGGCTGTCGAGGAGACGAAAAGAAAATTAGAATGCTGGTGGACGAAAAGCAGAGAGGGGAATATTGCTTAGGACAGTTACCACCTGTAACAGGGGAAAAATAGTATTTTGTACATAACAGGTTTTTTAGCCTGGCCTAAGAAGCGCTACAGTATTAAACAAAGAGCATAAAAGACAGGTATACTAGTCCTTTTTGGTAAGATGACACGTCATCACCCCGCTATGTGGCAAGTGGCATGTACGTCATCATCAGGCAGAGTGACGTACATGACACTGTCATGTGGCGAAGCATACCTTTTGTGTCGGCACCAAAGCTCCGCAAAAAGTTAAGAGGGAAAAGGGTTTCGCGGGAGGCCTTGTGGGGCCGGGAAATGCCTCCGGCAGCCGTTATTGTAAAACATATAAAATCTAAGCTCTTTTTTTAAGAAAAAGATGATTAGAACGCGAAGCTTTACCCCACGCAACCTGGATCAAAGCCCAAAATCCAAACAGCTTCGACCGTGTCGTAGTGGCGTAATCGTCACAGCTTCGATTCCGACAACGAAAAGCGTTTTTTTTTTTTTTTTTTAATTTCTGGCGGAACTTGATGTGCCTTTGCTTATCATATATATATAATCACCAATTCATCATCGTTTTGTGAAACCTGGCGCGTAAGTTGGCTTTCCTGCAACGCGTTTCTGCTCTTCGGCGCCATCAGTGAGGCGTGTAAGGCTTGGCATTAGAAGAAACATCGCCGGCATTTTTGTCAACCTATATCAACCCATCTTTACTCCATCTAATTCCATCCGGACCGCTCGATTCGTTTAAGTGCTGTTCCACGCATGCGCAGAAGGTGCTCACCCGTAGTTTCCTTCGTTGATCTGCCTGACCAGCTCCGGCCTGTTGACGCACACCCGGTCTTCGCACTGAAGCTGGGCGTGGCGATCCGACACCTTGCGACAAGTGCTGCGGAGCAGGTAGAGCCGGCAGGAGCGAATTAGGCTTCGTTCAAATTACGTTTACTTCGTAGCCTCGGGGCTTGGTATACTGTAAAATCATTTACACCCTTCTTGTTTGTCCCTAACACCCTTATACACCATATCAAAAACAAAAAAATGCACTTTTTAAAAGGGTGCAATTAACGATAAAACATTCTTTAAAAGGGTGTATTCTTGTGTGTACGCTAGGGTGTAAAGGTGTTATGAAATTGAATGACAAAACACCCTTAGGGGTGTTTTTCGTTGTTTTTGCTAGGGTATAAGGGTGTTAATTATAGACAGCGATTTACACCCAAAAGGTTGAATTTGTGTTAAAAAACAGCGCCGCGTTCTTTTGGTGTTTTTTTAACATGCAATGTCATTTATTGTAGCGTTTTCCTACAGAGAAATCCACAGGACGTTTGACCCGAAAGTGATTGAGGTTTTTGTCATTGCTCTGAATGTGCTGCAGTGAAAAGTAACAGCACTTCCTCACCCCACCGGCGGCATTTCGTTGTTTTGTTTTTTTTTTTTTTTTTTTTTCCTATGGTCCCTTTGCATCTAAGTAATCGCGCTCAGCCACGAATTTTTTCGGCTCACGTGTCTTTTCATAGCTTGTCGACACATATTTATGGTCATAGTTGCTGTATTGGCGCTTACAGAGGGCCAAAAAAGAAATACCCTCGGCACAATGCCCAAGAAACCAGCCAATGTCGGCCGGTTTTAGGTACAGACCGGCAACCGGCCCGCTGTCTAAAAAACCGGTCGGGCCAGTCGAAAACCGGTCAGGTGGCAACCGCAAAGCTTAACAATAACATTCTCTTAAAGGACTGCTATTGGTACGTCATCGCAGACGACGTCACGAAACACACCGGCGGATTAAAAGTTTAACCCAAATTGATTAATTTCTCAGTGAATAAAGCATTGTTTGCTGTCGGACAAGCGCTGGGGGTGCGGTAAAACGCCTTTTCTTTCGAATAAAATAATCTTGTATCTTGTCTGCATCGCCTCTTTACGGGTGTAAATCACTGTCTATAACTAACACCTCATACCCTAGCAGAACAAACAAAGGAAAACATTATTAAGGGTGTTTTGTCGTTAGTAGCACCCTTACACCCATTTAAAGAGTTTTTTATATGGTGCAAGGGTGTCGTTTAAAAACAAAGGGTGTAAATCAATGTACAGTGCAGTGATCCGCGGTGTCCAGGACCATGGAGCCCCGGATGTCGGTGTAAGCCTGTGCGCAAGTGCAAGCACGCTATCATCACGTTTTTGTCGCAGACCCGGGATTCCGAGGCATGTCCATAGTAAATGAAGGACCAAGGTCTCCCGAAATCGGGGCTGCAGAGCAGAATAACCAATGCACGCTTTTGAAACGGACACAATTCACATAGAACTCACCTAAATGATGAGACACTGCGATTTTATTCAGCCCTGCGATTTCACTTAACCCTTCCAGCCCTGGCGTCGCCATTTGACGACACAACACGCAATATTCTCTATCGCCTTAAGAACAAAATTAAAGCTGTCAGTTTTCTGTTCAAGGGTTGTTGAAGGGTGCCTCTTGCGATAGACATCACCGTTGTTGAGCTGGACGCTATGAAATACAAGAAGCTTCAGTGGACACAGCGTACGACGACAGGGCGGGTAAGGAAACGGAAATTCCGGTACAGAGTAAAGAATGTCTCTGCTGTGACGTTATTCAGTATGTGACAGCGATCACTTTTTTTTTTGACAGGTCTTATACGGGCCTTTATTGTTTGAGAAAACTTTCTTGAGAACGCAGTGATTGGTAATTCCGGACCTTGCGGCAAAGTGGGCTAACGGATTTTTTTAGTGCGTATCACAGTCGCTTATAGCGTTCTTGTAGCGTTCTTGTAGCGCTGTAGAGCTAGCTTTTCCGCATTCCTTTTTAATTATCGCATATTCACTACGTGACAGACGTGCAAAAGGTGCGTTTTCCGGTTACATAGGGTGCCTCAATTCATGTACGCGAGCTTATGTTCTTTGAGACTCGAACGAGGCTTCTGCTTCAAGAAACAGTCTACGCAGTCGGGCTGCTTCACCGCACAGCTTTTGAGCGCTACAATGAAGATGAAGCTCGTTATGCGGACCCGAGGGGCTTTTCCCGACGGGCTTTTGTAACAGAGCTTGCTTTTTTTAAGTGCAGAACACTTTAGGGGCTCGCCTGGTCGTCGTAGCTGGCTCGCTGGACCCAAGTAGAGCCACACGGCGTTTCGTTGTCGCGGCGTAACCCAGAGGCCTCGAAAGCCAAGAATTTTATATAGTCATAAGCGCTCGAAACTAGTCAACCGCTGACGCTTGTCATACATCTCCCCATTGTTTAGCGCAAAGAAAACTGCGGGTACATTTGAGGCAAAATATACGTAATTAACCGGCAGCCCCCGCGCTCATTTAGTTAGGAATGCTCGTTGGGTTGGTTTTTAGGATATAAGCGAAAAAAAGTGGCAGTGCAATGCCGGCACGTGCGGGAGGAAAAGAAAGCAGAAAAAGAACAGAACTCCCGCTGGCGCAGTTTCAGGCAGAGGGTGCGCGAGCACTGCGAAGGCGGGAAATTCGAATTGCGTTGGGTGGTAGCAGTGAGCGGATAACGGTACTACTGCCCATTATGGCGAATCACTGCTCTGCACTTCCGACAGCTTTCACATTGAGTGGAACTGCTTTAATTTTTTTTTCCGGCATGCTGTAACCAAGTTTGTAAAACACGCGTGCCTTTTCGGGTAGTTCCTGGCCAATTTAAATACCATTCTCTAGTCTCAATAATACATATTGATCACAGGGGCTAAAGTCCAGGTTTGAAGCTACGCCACCCGTGTTATGGCAAAGGTGCTTTGTTGTGAAGCAAGGTTCTTATAAGTAGCTTCCTGTTTTCATATAACTAATTAGAGAACACTGACAAATAAATTCATACTTCACATTGAAAGCTGCAACATCCGTGTTAAGGCAAAATTGCTCTGCTGTGAAGCAAGCTCCGCGCGCTTTATATGGAAATGCGTGCTTCGCAGTTTCACATAACTGATCGGAGAACATTGACAAACAAATAAATACTTTGGTTTCGTGGTCAACATTTTATTCTTTCCACGCGGACTACCCGGAAGATTTCCTCAAGTGTGCCTATGACAGCTTCGATGTAAAAAAAAAAGTGTAATGATAGACAGATTTCATCTCTTTGATTGTCCTTAAACGCGAAGCATGCATTGGTTTGGGAGATTTACTCGCTTTAACTTCACACGCATTCACAGCTAAGTATTTGGGTATCCTTACAAGAAATAAAGCATTCAGTGCGAGCTGTGCGAGTAATACTGACATTATTACAGATACTAGCTCAGCGCCGTAATACTGTTTATGCTGAGGTGCACCCCTTCCAGGCAGGTCGGCGTAAAATAACCCGCCGGCGAAGCATTGCAAAGTGGTAGAATTATAGTTGAAAGAACACTTCGCATTGAAAATATATCAGCATCTGCTCATTTTTGCTGGGCCACAAACGTCTGGTTCCAACACGTTTTCAGATTCCTTCATGTACTTTGTCCTCGTTTTACAAGCTGCTTGGCGGCGTTTTCCCTATGTCACGCCACGTGACGTTATTGCCGTACAAATTATTTATGCGAGCACGTAGTGGCGTCGGTAAAAATCATCGATGATGTGGTCTCGTCAGTCTTTAATTATTCAACCTGGACAAGAAGATCAATGCAAACAAGATGATCACTTACCATCGGTTGCAATCAACGTTCACCGTCTGGCCCTCGTAGTACTTCACTCCATCGACGATGCAAGCTGCGTGAGCGGTCAGTAGTAATAACTTAGTGAGCGTCGTTATAAACAGTGGAGTAGAAGGCTTACATCTGGCGCGTCACATAATAATAAGACAATAACTCAATACAACCAAATAGAGGGGGCCTGGTGTATAGGTGTACATCTATTCGTGACCGTGTAAATGTCGTGCTTTATTTTATTTTTATTTTGTAGGGGCCAACGTTTTTCTAAATTGAGCGTAACGTTTACACTCGTTACGTGGTTAGGATTATAACCTATCCAACACTAAAACAGAAGCAGAAAACGGTATGATTATCCGCCCCTGGATTGCTCTGGCAACAATGTATAATAATTAACTACTACACGACAATGTAGAAATGTGAGCGCAATCTTTAATTACGTGCTTTTGGATCCTCCAGTATTGAATTGCTTAGCGAACCGCCAAAGTCTGGTGTTTATCAGAATGGTAAGCAGCGAACGACGGCAGTTTATTACGTTCACGTTTTCCGCCTATTGTTTCACTGCGTGCTCCGCATCGTTTTCCGTTTTTAACCAATAAAGTCGCCATTGCCGATCACCCCACTATCAACCAGTGACGGAGATGTCACTGCATCGAGCGCTTTCACTCAAGGACGCAGACGGGGTTGCCCTAGATCACTTCGCGCCTATCGCCGGCTCATTGTCGGAGCGCGCGCCGCGGAAATTGCGCAAGTCTCGCAAATTCACGGAAGGCGGCAGCTGCGTCTCGTCTGACGCTAGACGCGCGCAAACGCTAATGTTCTCTTTGCATAAGCTCGTTCGGAGCTGCGACACGTATTGTGCGGCAGACATATCTTTAACTGCACTTCCTATACACTGCGTAGTTTTTGCCTGATAATGGCGCGACGTCCGCGCTGTGGACGCCGGAAGCAGACGGCATGCGTAGTTCCTGCATCGACGCCTCCGTCGTCTGCTAATTGTCGTCTGCTACATCGCGATAAAGGGGCGGTCTCGGCTCGCGCGCCTTCTCGCAATGTGCGAGCGGCTTGTAGCGTGAAGCGTTCCACAAGCGGAACAACGGACCGCTTGCGATAAGTTGGGAGCAGGTCGACGCGAAGCTTTATGGCTTCATTCATTACGCGCTTCCGTTTTTTACTTCTTACTAGTCACAAAAAGAAATAAAATGTGAATCACTCTACAACGTGCGTGCGGGAAAGCCCTAACGCTGCGTGACACTGTTTCATTGACGGAAGCAGTGTTACGCACAGTATGCGCTACTATGCGGGCAGCATTCTTCACGTGTAACGTGGCTTGCGTGACTATGTGCCAATAATAAGATGTGGAGTGAAAAAAATGTCCGCTGGCTTGCCCTGTCGTACAAAAACCGACATTTTGCTGCAGAATTAGTAATTAGCTCACTCGACTACACTTTGCGATTGTCTTGGAAGAGGAGGAATATTATTTTAATTTATGAGTAAATCATTAATGTATTCCGCGGCTTCAGACTGCTGGCCGTATTTGTCTTTGCAAACAAGTTGTGATTCAATTTAAAAATTTATCTCCCTATTCCAAGCTGCAAAGCTTTTATTTATTATTATTCGAAGTGTAAAAGACGAGAGCAGCAATCAGTTCAATAATTCTAGCTTAGCAATCATACACATCGTGTCCAGTAATTTTCACGTGCACGACACGTGAAACCACGTGCGCACATCATGCGTGCTGTTCAGCTCAACGCACTCCGTGTTTTCCAGTTTTTGACAGTTACCGAACAGGCAAAATATTTCTGTTTGTTTTATACCCCCGCTAACGCGCATTTGAAATGACATTCAAGTTAAATGGCGTTCGAAATTTCAAATGTCGCACATTAGAAACTTCTAAGAGCATTTGGCTCTCATGTCATGGAGTATAGAGCGTTGTAAATGTTGTCAGGAGGTATCGGCTGTTTATAACTCCGTTGCCAATACCATCATCATCGAGGCTTGCCTTTAAAGGGTACTTCACAGCAAGCATACTTACTCTGCGGTGAAAGTTGAAGAACAGTTACCAGAAAGTATTAAAGCGTTGGCTGACATAATTTGTGATGCTTTATGCAGGCGGGTGATTTGGTCAGCCGAACGAACCGTGGAAGAAATACTATAGCCTAAGGAAAGGCCTAAGGAAATCGCGTTATGGTTACCTTCTTGCGCAAACTGAGCGCCATAGATGAGGTAGAACTGGTCATGTGATTCGAATGACGAACGAATGAAGGACCATCTGTTTAACCGAGTGGGCCAAGGGACGGCAGATTAAATCGGGAAATGCCAAAAACCCAATGAAGGGAGGAAATGCGGAAATCTGGGGTCAGAGAATGGACTCCAAAAACCCGCGACAGGAGTGGTTGGATATGTGGCATTTGTCGTGCAGTGGGCAAGAATCGGCTGATGATGATGATGACGACGACAATTATGATGATGCCGGAGGAGGCAAGACAATATTAACGATGAATAATTTATATTATTCGTCGTTACGCTCATCTGACAGTCATTGTGCGTGTGTGCGCGCGCGCGTGTATGTGTGTGTGTGTGTGTGGGGGGGGGGGGGGGGTGCGCGCTGTAGCAAATGCTCTGCTCACTTCTCTAGTGGTTTTCAAAATGCGCACCCACCACGGCGGCTCAGTGGCTATAGGGCGTCGTGCGGCTGAGCACGAGGTCGCGGGTTCGATTTTTCAGACGCGGCGGCCGCTTTTCTGATGGATGCGAAAAGCAAAAACGCCCGTGTGTACGAGATTTCGGCGTACGATAAAGATCCCCAGGTGGTCAAAATTAATCCGGAGCCCTCCACTGCGGCGCGCCTCATCGCCTGCGTTGCGTTGCGCGTTAAACAGTACAGTGAATTCAAAATGCGCACGCGTCATATATGCCTCGCGGCGCATAGCGACAGCGTTCAACGCCACAGCCTGCAGGGATCGGATTATGGAGGCCTCAATGTCACCGCGCCTGTATTGTCTACGACAATCTATAAACGCCCAGAGTGGTTCGATCGCCGTCGGGGTCGAGCGTCGCGTTACAGCGGCATCATGCATAGCGCCACGAATCGGTCGCTCGTCACGTCGAACATGACGCCTGTCTCGCGGAACCGCTCTTGGAACACCACCCCCGTCGGCAGCACATGCAGTCCCGCCTGATGCTCGCAGCGAACGAAATGAAAAAAAAAAAAAGCTTCGCATACGGACAGACATTGTTCACTTGCACCAAAGGTGAAAAACAAAATGCAGGTCACAAATGCCAAGAAAGGAAAAGGCACCTGAGGCATGATCCCGCGGAGGTGCTGCGATTTTCGGCGTTAGTATCACAGACAATAGTTGCGTGATATTGATTTGTTGCGTGAACTAAGTGATTTACTGGTTTCTGAAATTACTTATTTAATTAGTTGTTCGTCACGTCTCGTCCACTCATATTGGTTATTTGCTGCTCTATGCGCGTAGTATGTATGTATGTATGTACGTAGTATGTATGTACGTGTATGTATGTATGTACAGTCGAACACGGATATATCGAACACGGCTATATCGAATTATTGTCTATATCGAACTCATAAATTATCCCCTTGAAAATTCTGTGTAAAAGTATAGGAATTCGTACGTTTATATCGAACCGTATTTTTCCCGACATTGCGTATATCGAACGCCGCGCGAGCTGGAAGGTACTCTTCGGCGGTCGCTGCACCCGCGATTGAGGTTCTGGAGGAATGAGCGGGCATGGCGAAGACTGGTTCGCGGAACTAATCCACCCTACCGGAACGAATTTGCGCTTGCCCAGTCGGGCCCCGCTACCGGCCGCCGTAGCGTTAGCGGACGGAGCCCGGTATGCTGAATCTCTCTAGGCACACAAGCCCGAACGCTCGGAAAATGTGAATGCGAGGTAGGGATGCCCCGACTGCGCACGTCCTTTTTTTTTTGTTTTGCGGCTGCGTACGTTCCACGGCTTGCCGAAAAAGTTTTTTTTTTCTCTCTCTCTGGGTCTGTCTTCCCCCGATGTCATCTCGGGAAAGGGAAGAGGGAACGAAGGCGCTGGCGGCCTCCTTCTTTTGCATTTTGCTGCTGTTGCTGCGGTTTGGCGAGTTGTCCCGCACCTTTCGGAGATCACTGTTTCTCTCGAAGATGACCATCGCGACCACTTTGTTGCAGTCCGTTCAGAGAGCCTTCTAATTGTTACCTTCAAAGTTCTTGTGGTGCGCGCGCTGTTCTTCTTTTGCATGCGTGTTGTGCATGGTGTGCGAAGGCGCAGCGTACTGCTGGAATTTTGTAGTTGTGCAGCCTCGAGAAGATCGAGACCAGCTTCTTTAATTTAATTTCCAGAACGAAGAAGCAGGCCAAGGTCAGCGATTTTTTTTTCACGGAAATAAAGCGTCCTGTTGCGTCGTGAGTGCGGAATTAGTTGTCATTCTTGAATGCGACGATCGGTAAGTGCTCGTCCGCCATAGGTGAGGTCTCAGAGCCCATATTTTTATATCGAATTTTTTATATATCGAACTATTTCGCGATCCCCTTGGAGTTCGATATATCCGTGTTCGACTGTATGTGCATGTATGTATGTATGTATGTATGTATGTATGTATGTATGTATGTATGTATGTATGTATGTATGTATGTATGTATGCATGCATGTATGTATGTATGTATGTATGTATGTATGTATGTATGTATGTAGTATGCATGCATGCATGGATGTATGTATGTATGCTTACGTATGTGTGCATGTATGTATATATGTCTGTGTGTGTGTACGTACGTACGCACGCTACGGCACACCCAACGGGTACATACATCAGCTTGATGTAGCGAACGCCGCATACACCACGGAGTCACCACGTCCTGACTTTCTGTAGCCAAATGGAATTAACGTTCCTTCAATTCTGATACTGGAATTGTCTTAGAGTAGTGAACGCTAAAAGCTTTCTCCTTCTGATAACAGCAACAACAAACAGTGTTGTCACGCCCAGTTCTTTCTAACAACACACACAAAAAATGGCCGCAAACGTATTCTTCGTCCGCCAAATGTTCCCCCATCTTCTGCCACCGGCCCGAAGTTTAAAGGGCGGAGACGGTTTGCCCACTCCGTCTGCCGCAGTCTCAATAGAAGCTCCATTCACACACGAGCAACTCTTCACGGGCTGTTAACCTTCGGCGCCGCCTGTCTTCGCAGTTTTTGGCGGGAGATACTGGCGTTAGGCTTAGCCAAAGTTCGTGCAATCGCGCGCCTTTTCTGCCCTGCGCACGCAAACACACTCAAAGAATTGACCTCCTGTCTTTCTTACTTCGCTCTCCACAGATATAGGTAGATAGATAAACGTATCTACACACCCACTTGCCCCCCTCGAAGTGCTCTTTCTCTCAGACCCAGAACAGCCTTCTTCCTGCTACATTTTCGCGAACGGAAGCTTTTATGTACAAAACTTTATTGAGCCTCCGGTTCCTCCTCTCACCGCCGCTTTGTTGTCCGTTTATGGCGCCTCGTCGAGACGGTGATCTCTCTCGTTCGCTTCTCTTCGCGCTGTTCAAGGTCCTTCGGGCGTCCCCGCCTTAACTCAATAGACTTTGCTCTGACACTTCCACAGCCGGCGGGATGTCACCAGCCTTATTCTTTCTTTCTGTGCTGTGTTTGGAATGTTTGAAGCATGCACCACGTTCCAGGTCTGGATTCAGCATGGCTGAAACTTGCGGAAAGCTGTGTATGCTGTGCAGCGACTAGTAGACTGTGTTTTCAAGCTGCCTTACCCTATCCTGCAGAACTACGCCTCGCATTCGTCTTTGGTGTTTATGGCCCTTGTTGAGTTCCGCCAAGCCGCCTGACACCCGTAGTTTTGATAAAAATGGAGCGCAACCAACAGGTCATCGCCCTCAACGGCCCTCTTAGACTTCTGGTTTTGTTTGGTTTCACCTCATTTTTGGTTGCCTTCTCGTCGGCTTGGTCGTCAAGTTGAACCCGTGAACTTGAAAGGCAGTTGACTGCGGTCGGATGGTTGACAGACTCGAATGTGGGCTCGCCATTGCCTTGGCTAAACGACCGACTCGAGTCTTCCTGTCCTTATCTAAGAAGTACTACTATATAACTAATATTTCTACACTCTATTAAAAAACAAAGAAAAACGCCGTTTGTAAGGGTGTAATTAGCGGTGAGACACTTTTTAAACGGGTGTGCTGTGTTTTTGCTCAAGTGTAAGGAAAATACCCTTAGGGTGTTTTTCTTTTTTCTTTTTTGCTACGGTGCAAGGGTGTTTAGACAGTGATATACACCTTCAAGGGTTTAAATTAAGAGAAACTAAGAGAAACTAACAAATTAGCAAACTTTTTAGATAAATAAACAAATTAATAGGAAGAAAATGCATTTGGGTTTGCAGTTGGGTGCGGAGTACCGGTACCGGGACGATAGTGCAATCAATCGAGTAGCGCATACCAAGGGATAGAATCAGTGAAGGGACCGGCAGTTAGCTCGGTGGACGTACGAAATCGTGAAATTGGGGGAAAATAATGGATGAAGGTAAGGAGGGTGGAGGGGGAGTCGCAGGACAGGAGTTGTTGGAATCCTTTCAACGGGCTGCTCCTGCTGATTAAAGTCGAACAAAGCCGCCTGAAGGATGGAAACTGTGCCTTAAAAAAGAGCTCGCAGCCGCCGGGGTTGAACTGACAGGGCTAACTGACAGAAATTACTGACAAGAACAGAAACCGATATAGTTCTTGCTCCAGAACCGAAAGTCAGTGCAGAGATAACATTGGCCGACATTGATATTGTGCACTGGGTCCCCACAAGAGACAGAAACCACTCGAAAATAATCGTCAAGTTTCTAGCATGCTCCTCTCTACGCGCCTCTTCAAAAAGGTGCTCCTCACTGCCACAGATTACGCCGATTTACGTCAACTGAGCACAAGCGACTACTTGGCAAAGCTATTGCAGAAAAAGGCGCCGCAATTGGCGTTACGCTTGGGCATTTAAGGGCCGCATTGGTATGAAGAAAGTAGATAACTCAGCCCTAACAAATTCCTATCTACATCGGATCGGCCAGACATCAAGCCCATATTGTGACAATTGTAGTTCACTTGAAACTGTTGAACACATATTACTGGAATGCTCTGCCTATGCCGACTCAAGGTGCCGTTTACAACAAAAAATTGATTGCCTCCACCCTGGAGTACTTGGACCATGGCCCTCTCCCTCCGCTCAGCGCAAAATCTTGTCCGCGCCATTCGAATTCCTCCAGGACATTGGTGTGTCCACGAAATTGTAGTCGTTCCTCCATCTCAAGAGCCTTTGAACTCAATACCCTGAAGAAGGATCATATTTTTTTCCCTACTACTACTCTCCTTTTCTTCACTACACCTACTACCTTTTTCCCTCTCCTTCTTTCCCCGCAGAGTAGCATGCCGGCGATCTGATGTCGGCAAACCTCTCTGCACTTTCCTCTTTAATAAAGAGTTTCTCTCTCTCTCTCTCAAAGACGATTACGATAAGCACAGAAGCCGATCTAGCCCTCGTAGCGAAAACCTTTTGTCAGATGCCCTCCCTTCCACTTCCTTTTTGTATTTTTTTTTGTTTATCTTATCGTCTCTTCTATATGCTCAACACCAGGGTTGTTAACGACTAGCTGTTTTTTATACAACGCTTTCGCTGTACCATAAACCTTATCTTGTCCTTATTAAATAAGGCGTATACAACATCACTGCTTTTTTTTAAATCTTACTTTATATTTTTCCCTTTCCTAAAATAGTTTGATTGATTGTAGGGTTTAACGCCCCGACGCAACGCAGGCGATGAGGCGCGCCGTAGTGGAGGGCTCCGGATTAATTTCGACCACCTGGGGATCTTTAACGTGCGCCGAAATCTCGTACACACGGGCGTTTTTGCTTTTCGCCTCCATCAGAAAAGCGGCCGCCGCGGCCGGGAATCGAACCCGCGACCTCGTGCTTTCCTAAAATAAGACTTGTTTTATAAGGTGCAGCTCACTGCTTACATTCACGTCGTCCAACGTATTGTCAATCCGAAGTCCATCCACGTTCGGCAAACGATGATCTTGACTGAATCTCTGTATTTCTTTGTTGTCTTTCTTGGCTAGCGTAAATGTCCTGAACGAGAATTTTCGCATTGTAATATTTCGACTTCTGTTTCCTAGTTTCTCTGGTTCACTTTTCGTCATTACATTTCGTGTGCTGTGCTCCTAATGTTCTCAAAGGCTGCCCTTGCTTTCATGACATGAATTTTTGTCTAATTGCACATCCTCCCTTTACATGAATTGCCTGTAATCGGGTCCGACCTCTGAATGGCTAAGATTCCAGACATTGCTGCTTGTATCTGTTAATGTGAAAGCTACACAGTGGACAACTTCAATTTCATCATGATGATTCTAACTGTGATCTCTGGGGAATTATTTGTCGTCGAACGCAACGTCACTGCATTTTACAGCGATTCTGAAATTCAAACGAACGCCGGTGACTTCTGTTAGCCCGCATTGTGATTACCGGACAATGACAATAAAAAGCACGCAGTCGGCTCAAGGCAATATGGGCGGGCTGTTAGATCTCTTCGTGAGTTTCCCTTGCGCCAGTCACTAGATAGTTAAAGCAGATCGGTGAAGTGGTTCCGGTACGGTACAGGGTACTCGACCGGTGCGACTGCACTGCGCATGCGTGGACGTGCGCTCGCGCAGTGGCACTGGTCGCCTATCGGGTGCAGTAACGGGATCGTTTTTCGACTATAGCTTTCTACAGCGCGGAACAAGAACTACGAACCTGTCAGCCTGCTTTCCCGTTTCAAAAGGAGTATATAAATCCCGCGCTGTTCAATTTGTACACGCACCTGTCTATTTACGAAGTCTCATGTTTGGTGCCACGTGGTAAGGTTTAGCAGGAATTCGGGTGAAAATAAGAACGTGGGCGAACCAACTGGCGGAAGTGAATACGTAAACCGACGACATTTACCGTCGCTTCGCCAAAATAGAAGACCGAATGTACTCCTCTGAAGGGCCATTTATGGACGCCGGAACCGGCCTCATATTCTCACCCCGTGTAGTGTTCGGGAAAGGAGTAGCTCCAATGCTTCACGAGACGTCATGACAGACAGTCTGATAAGGGAGACCGCATGCGGAATCAGTACAACCAAAAACAAAGTGCGGTTCCTCTTTCACCGCTACTCAAGCTGAAACAGTTACTCCGTTGGAAAGTCTTCTGCCAAAGCCTTCTTCGGCTGGCTTTGAAGAGTAGCGACCGATAAGAAGCACAGCGACCAATAATCCTAAGAACCACCGCCTAGGCGGCCAAGAGTCAACATCTTTACGTATGTTGACGTCCGTATCGGGTTCTGAGAGGCATCGTCTCCATCGTATTTAGTCTTGCCGTATGATGCTATCGTGCCGGCCCCGATACGCCTCCTCATCATCGCCCCCACTGGCACACGCTTCAAGTGCCGGTTCTTATGATCTCAAGCACTCAAGTCCTTTTAAACCATTCGTTCGTAACTCGATAAGCTTCGAGTGTGATGGCACACTGACCCGGGGCGCATCGACTGCACGTGCATCAACGTAAGGCGCGAAGTATGGGGGCTAGGACATGCCTGGTGCCGAACAACGTCCGGAAATGTCTTGGGACAAGTTCAGCGCCCCGAAAAACTCGCGCCCTGTTCCTCGTCACCAGGATACTCTGGACGTCGCCTATAAGTAAGCAGAAGCTAGTCTTTCTGGAAATGCGTGAAGGAGGTGATAGAACTGGATGACGTGCGGTCCTTATTAAAGCGAAGCTTTAGTGCGGTCACTGATGCCGATGTACGCCAATACGCCCTGCAGAAAAGCCAACTTTCTCTGACGATGATGATGAATGATCGCGGGTGAAGTGAAAGAATAAAAAAAAAAACGCTTCCCGTGGCAGGAATCGAACCTGGGTCCTTCGCGTTATGAAGCCGACATCTGCCCGATTGCCCCGTTTCAACATAGTCGAAGCGAACGCCACCCCAAACCCAAACGTTAGGCCTACGGACTGCACATCCGAGAGTTGCTTAGAGAAGTGGCGCGCACCTCCAGAGTAGAGGACATACTCGCAGTGTGGGATTGGCCAACCAAAGAAGCCATCACGGGAAAGCTTCGCGTTCAACCATCGTCGTCGTTAGACGTAGGGGTGGGTTATCACCTCTACCAACCGTAACTTTCACGATTGACCGGAATATACGTCCGGGGAAGTGCGCGCACTCACAGAGCTCGACGATGTTGGGGGGCGGCTCGACGATGCCCTTGCAGACCCGCGGGTAGTCCGGGCAGCAGTCGCCGTTGCCGGACCGCTCGCAGAAGACGTCGCAGTAGCAGAGCGTTCCCAGGATGGGCACCGAGCAGTCGTCCATGCGGCCCCTGCAGCAGGGGTCTTTCCGGGCGGCGCAGTAGTCCCCCACCAGGTCGGCGTCGATGGCCAGCGTGGTGCCCGCTACCAGGCCCAGGACGAGCAGGGCCCACCAGCCGGCGGGAACCGCCGTACACGTCGTCCTTCTCGAAGACATGCCTTCTATCGACTGCTTCCAAGAAAGAACTCCTTGCTTTGCACTCTTCTGACTCCTCGGCAACCCGTGCTACCCTGTGGACAGCATAGAATCTATTTTGAGAGGGACTGAAGACCACCAACTAGTTTTGAAGGCTTTCCAACCAACATAGTCTTTGGTATAGTCCCAAGCTTTCAGTGGTGAGTGCCCGCTCTGGCTTGGCTCTACAAGGTCGGCCGCACATTAAAGCTCCCTTCAGCGAGAGATTTCCTGTTACACAGTATTCGCTGTAAAGGGATTCTCCGCGGAACCTCTGACGATGTAGCTCTCCTTCAAGGTTTCTGGGCTAGTGCTGAAGTATTTTGTCGCGCTTGCTATTGCGCTGTTGGCCCCACAGAAATGTTTTGCTGAACTAACTAGCAGAGCCACCCGATCGGCCTTGGACATTTTGTGTTGGCTCTTCGTCATCCCAAACAATGGGTGAAGAAGGGCATAAAGAAGGGGTGTTCGGTTAGGCGGCGAAAACGTTGAGGAGAAGAAGGTGAGTTGGGGGAAATGAAATGACAGTCGGAAGACCTTACATTAGTACTAAGACTCATATATCCAATATAGTTTCGTAGTCACAAACTGCTAGCTGTCGGTACTAACTAAAGAGCTCCAACCAGTGATGTCACTGGCATTGAAATCGGCCGTAAACTTTCAGCTGCGTGCCTCATCTCCCGGGCACAATCAAAACCGAACTTTAAGGGAATGCGCCATCTGTTTCATTAACTATAGGCGCCAATGCCTCATTGACTTCCCACTGAATTTTTATTGACTTTAATTTAATTTGAACTAGACTCATAATTCGTCTTGGAAGCGGCATGCTTAGTTTTGTCTTATACGGGTCACGTGACGGAAATCTTAACCAAGCCCATGGGAAATGAGTCTAAGTTGCACACGAAAGTGGTGCGTTGACGAAAAAGGTCCAGCAGCTAACCTCCAGCAAAATTTATTGGACAATCGTTGGAGAAATTTGGCATGACCACGCGCAAGGGTCAGAGCGTGCGCATGTTGTGGACGCCTGCGTGCTTTTCTGTCTTCGGTACAAATGTCTGTTCAGGTGACCCTTTCACGAAAATCTTTCGCTGCCGAGCTGACTGAGTTGAAGTGACTGAAGTACGCAGCACTCAAAAAGGCATCTCTTTACATCGTGCAACGTTTAGACTGCGGGGTGTAATGGAGGCAGGAAAACAATTGCTGGCCCGAGAGGCTGAGCTGTACGATAAACGCGATCGTGTGCATCAATCTTACTGCAGGCAGACGACGGGAACTGCCATAAAGTTGCCACTATCGCATTCTTTCAACATACCGCTATAGCCTCAGAAAATACTATTACCTACATCTCTGCCTTTGCAGTTGCTGTTTTTGCAGATTCAAACTCTCTCTTCTGTAAGTTTGCGACCTCAACGACAGTACATCAGCCCAAGTCTAGGCAGAAGGTGTGGCAATGTGACGTCATACGCTAATATCCTTCGACAGAATAAGAAGGGTGAGGGTGAGAGGCGAGAGAAGGGAAAGGAAAATTAAATTCGTCAGTGAAGAAGCGCCCGGCTTCTGATGCAAAGGGTGCCAGGGACTCTTGGACTGAGGACTCCACTTTATTATGACTCTATTGAAATTTAGCCAGCAAGAAATAATAATTCGCTCTCTTGTCTGTTTGAATGCTGCTTTGCAAAAATCAATTGTACTTTACGTATCATTTCACCACTCCTTTCTGTTATGCGCTACGAGCCTTGACAGTATTTTTAATAAATGAATAAATAAAAATGTTTCCCCTCCCCCTCCTCCGAGTTGGGTTCGGGCAACACAAATCTTCCCAACGTGCTTTTCGAGCGTGCGACGTTTATTCTCAAATACCCTCCCAGCGGCCACTGTCTGTTTCCGCGTCGTCGCACTCGGACTGAGAACGCACAGCCATTGAACCAACGTGGTGGGTTAATTGGAAATGCAAATCTCTTATCGCTCTTTCTGTACGACGTTCTCACTCGTCCTGTTTGCTACGTGGTCGTGTCTGAGAAGGGCGAATCTACATACGAGATGGAATGGCGGTTTGAGCGGTGAAATTACCCAATCTGAAAACGCGCACGCATGGATATCCGGTTGTAAGCGCCAGGCTGCACGTGTCCCATAAATGAGGCGTTCTGTAGTCGAGGGCTACGGACGGAATTATGACACTTGGCTAACGTCAAATTATCACACCTGGGGACCCTGAAATATCGTATGGGCGGGCATCTTAATTGTTCGCCTTCATAAGAAAAGGTTCCACGCGGCAGAGGACCGGACCTGCGTCTTCGTCAAGCATAGTTTTAGGCCCGTAAAATAGAGAGAGAGAGAGAGAGAGAGAGAGAGTAAAGTTAATTTGAAAATAGGAAGAATGGAATGTGACAAGAGTTATGGGTGACGTCCTATTTCCAGGAGTAAAGGAATGTCCCTCCAGATGTGGCCCAAGCGTTGTTGTTTTTTTCTTTCGAACGTAAATGAATGAATGAATGAATGAATGGCCTTTATTTAGGAAGAGGCCTGAGGCCCTGGTGTGGGTTAGGGGGAAAAGGAAAAGGGAAGACCCGTAGTACAAGTAATGATCACGTGACGTTGTAATCGTTTGGAGTTTCTATTCCGGTTAGCTGCAGGCACGGTTTGAGTGTTCACATAGGCACTGGTATGGTTGGTATGTGGAGCACTGTCAGCGAGGGTCACACGGTTACAGTCGCGTGCACGAACACTTGAAAAAAGGGTGGGAGTAAATGACTCGCCAAGAGCGCGTTGCGGTAGGTGATTATGATTACACTAATAAAATTACTACTACTACTACTAACAACAACAACAACAACAACAACAACAACAACAATAATAATAATAATAATAATAATAATAATAATAATAATAATAATAATAATAATAATAATAATAATAATAATAATAATAATAGACGAGTAGCCTAACTTTTCTTAGCGATACCCGATGAGTTTTATTGTAGGATTAAAACTTTTTGAAGTTCCGGAAACTTCCAGATGAAAACTTCTTATTGCTTAAATAACTTTTCAGGAGCACGCTTACCTTGAGACGGTCCGTTCCTCGACACTCCCCGAAGCGTGCGTGTGCGCGTGCACGACCGCCTTTGCTCCTGCCTCGCAGTGTTAGCACCTCTAAACTCTTGGCACAGTGGTGGCGGCGGTTGTGGGCGCTCGACTCTGAGCGCAAGGTGTTTATGAAGGGAGAGACGCCGTAGTTCGCGCTGACAGTCCAAAGGAGCAGAGAGAGAGAGAGAGAGAGAGAGAGAGAGAGAGAGAGAGAGAGAGAGAGAGAGAGAGAGAGAGAGTCGAAAAAAAGAGATAAATACGAGTATGAAGGAGGCGGAAGGAGAACTCCGGACGCGATTGTGGTTGCGAGCCGTTGCGATTTAGGATCGTTTCTCTCTCTCTCCCCCATCTCTCCCTTTCAATCTCCCCCGGTGGCTTCTGTTCTGTGCTTGTTTTGTTTTTCGAACTAGAAAAATGTATTTCTCCTTTCCTTCTTTGCGCATTGTTCCCTCTCCTAGTTGTCCCTAGCTAGGGAAAAAAAGATCGCAACCACAAAGGCGATGTGGAGCAATGCTTGCTACTGTCGTCGACTTGGCGTCCTGCCCGCGAGTTTCACCACCCAGGTGACAAGGTCTGGTGCGTGTGCGCGTCAACGTTGTGTAATCACAACTCCGCCGTCGGACTGGTTCCGGAATTGCTCAGTATTTTCGGAAACTGGGGGAATCAAATGAAAATGGGATGATAGCGATAAGGGACAAGGCGATTGGGGAGGAAACGGAGTCTTTTATATTAGGGATGGTGCTTGAATTTAATTTTGCAGTAAAATGGCGTGGCAGGAATTGACAAGGGACAAGAAAGGGCGCACCACAAGTTCTATGGCGTTCTTTACCTTGCCGGCTTACTGATCTACTTCTGTGAATATTATTCGCAAGCAAGCCCACCCCAAAAAGACTAGGACGTAACGTGCAGTTGAATAACGATGGCCCGGTCTTTACTGGAAAATTTTTGACCGGGCCCAAGGGTTGCCCTATAACCTAAGATGTGACATATTGGGTACGCATTTATGAATCTAGTTAAGGGTGCGTTGATAATGAACAGGTTACGTGTCCGTTTCTCCAGCAACGTAAGATGATAAAGTGTAGTTGCTGAGGGCAAGATGTAAGCAGTGATACCAAGATACGGAGCATGAAGTTAAAAACCGCCAACGGGTGCAAAAACGGTTGCAAAAACCGTAAAAAAGGAAAAAGGTTGGTCAGATGCAAGCGACGGGGCATCGTTAGGCGTGGTCAAATCGTACACATTAGTGGAGAGATGTCGGGAGGGGGGGAGGGTAAAGGTGGTGTGCGTGGGCATGGAACTGTTTTGCAGAAGAGTGTGCCTAATTGTGGGGAGTGTGAACATGTAGCGGTGTACTGTATCGGAAACATGGGGTGAAATAAAAGTATTGTGAGGGTGGGTGTTGGTCGACAGTTTTCGGAGGACGTTATACCTTTGCGTCGAGAGTTGTGGGTGTGGTGGTGGGGATTTTCGGCGGGACAATCACAAATGGGCGAGAATACCTGTACAGGGTAGAAAGGAGGTAGTTGGTGAGGGAAGAGATAAGGTGTTGTGGTTCGGTTCGGTGCACGGCCCACTGCCCGGTGTTCGTGATCTCGGGCCGCGGCGCGTGATGCTTCGTTGCCCCACAGGCCCGTGAGGTCAGGGGTCCATACCATGGCGACGAAATTTAGGCATAGTCGTAGGATAATCTGGAGTGCTTCACTTTTAACAAAAAGGGGAGTAACAATGTGGTAACGGGTTCTATTTACTAACTCCTTACGAACTTTACTACTCCTGCCACTAAGGTCCTGCCACTAAGTAGGAACCCTAAATGTTATCGTTACTAGTCTAGGCTGCACTTGGTAACTGCTGCTTGTCTGATGCTAACATTTATTGATAGTAACAAAATTGTGCGACTTATTGAACATAATAACTGCAACACTTTTCCCACTCCATCTCACGGTGAAAAGGTTTTTGCAAACCCACATGCTGATTTGTATATGCTCACATTAAAATGCATAATTCTAAAATTTTCGCTAAAATGTTTTATTTTTGCGACAAGCGCACCGACTCTGTCCAAGAACTTTCCGCTGCTGGCTGTAAAATCAAGAAGAGCAGATGTATTTCTAAGGTAACTAATTTATACTCGCTCACCCCGTGCATCACGTTGGTTTTCTTGCTCAATTTATTTGTTGTGCAAGTGTGATGTGTGCAAGTTGAATGTGTGTATATCATCACTAGTTCATGAGAAACAAGCTGACACCCACCGCGATGGCTCAGTGGCTAAGGCGTTGCACTGCTGAGCACGAGGTCGTGGGTTCGATTCCCCGGCTGCGGCGGCCGCTTTTCTGATGGAGGCGAAAAGCAAAAACGCCCGTGTGTACGAGATTTCGGCGCACGTTAAAGATCCCCAGGTGGTCAAAATTAATCCGGACCCCTCCACTACGGCGCGCCTCATCGCCTGCGTTGCGTCGGCGCGTTAAACGCTACAATCAATCAATCAATCGATCAGAAACAAGCTGACGAATGCAATCGACGACTTACGAAGTGTCGGTTGCAGCGAAGGACGGCGGATGTTGAATCGTTCTTTTGTGTAGTGTCTATTTAATGCACCAGCACCCTTGCCGGGGCCTCTCCGCATCGCTAAAACGGGCCCAGCCCATCTGAAAAGCTATTTCCCCCTCGACAGCAGTTGATTCTACGCTCCAATTAAGGTCTCACGTGCCGTAGCCGCACCTGGACCATGAGGCGTGCCGTCTGCTGATGAATTTGGCGAGCAAGCATGCAAGCCAACAAGGAAGCTGGCATTCCCACCTTGGTGCGCGGAGCCGAGCAGGCATGGCCCGTCTCCCAACATGCAGAATATAATAAGCCAAGTCAAGCTCACAAGCTTATCGAAGGCAGCCAATCCGCTTGTCTTTAACGTGGATACGAGGGGCGCGATAATCCTCCTTAAGAGCGGTTGAATCGGTAAGCTGGTGACCACGGGATTACTGGCCGCGGAACATAATTAATTCGGAGAAGGGTTATATTCGTTCGAAGCAGGGCGAAAACGGACGCGGGTAAATTATGACTCGAGCTAATATAAAAAAAGGGTCGCCATACCGCCTTGCGAAAGTGGATGTCAAGTGAAGCTGTTGTAAATCACTAGAGATGCTGATGGGGGGGTATGAAGTGTTTCTCGTGGTCTCGGCGGGCTTGTCGCTTGCGCTCGGCTTCTCTGGCGGCAAATGCTGGGTCCCGCCTATAGCCTGATGCATGCGCTCGGCGTCTTCGGCAGAAACTGCTCTATTTAGTGACATTAGTCCTGCCTAGCCTTCAAACATAATCTGCAAACATAATTTATCATCCATAATGTGGTGTCGATGCTTCTTTTGTGTTTTTTTAACGGATACTGAGCTCTATGTTGTATGCCTAATTAACCTGACGAATGCGCTCGGTGTCTTAGGCGAGAACTTCTGGGTCTTGCCTGGGTTTTTTCGTTTACGACACCAAATCTTCCGACCAACTAGAGGCTAACAGCTTCGCTGTAAAAAAAGAAACAATGCTCTGAAAGCAAATACTCAACAACCGCTCAAGTTACGGAAGCGTGTTTGTTTTTACGAGACCGTGTTAAATGCGTGCCAAAAATAAAACGACTTCGGAAATTCTACGAAGAATTATTGGCGGATCTTTTGCCTAATACAGCGAGAATTATACCTGACTTGCATACGCTGTCAACACACTCGTGTCTCCATTCGGTCATTGCTCTATTCGCATTCACAAGGTATCAGCATTCATCGTGTCTGAGAAGTAAATTCCGTCTTTTGCCGCTTACTCGGTCACGCGTGCGTTGCATCTTGACCCCCCGCGTATCGCACCGGCACACCACTCATCCACTTCGACTGCTCGCATCTTGAGACGCGTTCGCACTAACCTCTTCACTCTGTATAAGGCCGCAGGGCGATGGCCCTAACCCCGAGGCGCAGCTCTATCGTCACCAAGTCCATCGGCCTATTTCTGAAGATATTGACCTTTCTTGAGACGCGCGTGTGTGTCTGTGTGCGTGTGTACGTGCTTTACGAGCTTATCGGGCCCTGGAATTTAAGGTTGCGCAGAAAAACAAAATTCCGGTATGGGTCTTACAAGAGCCACTACATGAGCCCCTAGGTAAGTTGTTAAAATATAGTGACAACTTGATGTGGGCCACTTGGCACTACATGACTAAAAGGTTTTTAAGGTACAGAAAAAACGCGGACACTATAGAAGAAAACGAACGAGACGAACGAAGCGCTTTCTTTGTCTTGTTCGTTTTCTTCTATAGCGTCCAGGTTTTTTTTGCGCCTTAAAACATTTTAGTTACAATATAGCTTACGTTAGGTACGAAATCGGCGCATCTGAAGCACTCTTTTCAACGCAATGTAATAATTATTCGAGGGGCGCAAAATATTCCTCAATAACATTGGTACAGAAACCTTCTTGTGCTTTGAGACTGAAAAAAGATTGATGTGGCGAGCTTGAGTGAGTGAGTGAGTGAGTGAGTGAGTGAGTGAGTGAGTGAGTGAGTGAGTGAGTGAGTGAGTGAGTGAGTGAGTGAGTGAGTGAGTGAGTGAGTGAGTGAGTGAGTGAGTGAGTGAGTGAGTGAGTGAGTGAGTGAGTGAGAAACTAAGTTGATAAAATTAGGCAATCTTCATAAATTAGGCAATCTTCATAACTACATTCCGTGCCCTATTAAGACACCGCCATATGTTCAGAGCGGTTATATATACAATGGCAACAATGCAGGGCATTGCGTGAGCGCACCTTATTAATCGTACCATGCGTATGAATACTTGGCGTCATTAGCGTGCTGTAATTTCCGCATTATGGGGCGAATAACCGTCAGAACCTCTAGCAGAGAGTTGAGACTCAGTGGTCTTCGAAGTTCCTCTGTAGACCGGACATTGTTTCCAGTAAGATGTGTCCCACATCAAATACTACAAACTACACGTCCAAACTATACACGATACCCTCGATACCATTCTACCACCAACATATGCTCGAAAAGACGTTCCATGTTATACTGTGGGGTAAGGAGAAATTGTGTGGGAGAGTATTTTAGGGGTGAAGAACCTTATAAAGGCTCGGGTGTCGGCGTCTCCTGTCGTATCATGTAGTCACGGTACTAAAACACGGGGCAATCGTTTTCCAACGTCTCGCGCTACTTTAGCATACTTCTTAGCATGCTGCGGTGTGTGACACGAAGACAACTTACGGCAAGTTTGTCTCTCATTTAATTGCTTAAATCCAGTTCAGCGCAAGAGAGGGCGCCACCGCTTCAGCAAGCGCGCGATTGCTCCTCCCACCGGCGCTTCTCCGGCGCCCAATCAGCGCGCGCCATGGGGCAAGAGAGCGACTTACAATTTTTGAATACACTTATACACTGCATGCTTCGCCCCATGGCCCGGAATCTCTTGCGAGTCGCCCTGCAGCATCACGCTGTCTCGAGCAAAATGAAATTGGAAAAACTACGGTTAGGTTAAATTAAGGTTGCACATACATTGCGTTTAGGTTAGGTTAGGTTTGTTTTGTTGGGTTACGTTACGTTACGTTGGAGCAGCCTTTCAGGTAGGTGATGCTGGGTAACGACCTGCAAACAGACTCTCCTAAATTTTGTATCCTTTACTGTCTGTAAGACCTTGATAACAATGTCATACTCCATTTTGTAATGACGGTGATGAGGCTGTGGCATGAAGTATGTACGCACAGACAATTCTTTTCTGGTACCGAGCATACATTGTGTGTATATATATATATATATATATATATATATATATATATATATATATATATATATATATATATATATATATATATATATATATATATATATATATATAGTGAAAGCTCGTTGATTCGAACATCAATAATTCGTATTTATGGATAATTCGAACAGTACGACTTGGTCCAGCCAAGTTTCCATAGAGGTCTTTGTATAAAGAAGCCCGCTATAATACGAACCCGAATAGGTTCCACCACGGATAATTGGGACTACGCGCCACCGCGACGGTGCCTTGGCGCCTGCCACACGGCCAGAGAAACGCAGCTCTGTGCCTATATACACACTGTAGGCTGCGTATAACGCAGAAGGCAAAATAGGGTAAAGGTGAATCCCTCAATGACCACATGGCGGACGTTTTGGAAGACGCGTTCTTTGCGAACTTCGGCCATGAGAAATCGAGTTCGGAGGTGTGTGTGGTGCGCCGACAGCTAGATGAGGGCATCATATCCCAGGTAAGAGGAGCAGGTCCTGTCGCTGCCAGAGACGACGAGAAGGATGATAACGAAGCATAGTGCGGCGTCCACTCAGAAGTTATGGACGGATGGAATACCGTGAAATATACCGCCCGTCTCTTCTTCAGTTTTTAAGAAGGTGAAGATGAGTCTGTCGATTACATTTGTTTGTTAGAGGAAGAGAGAGAGAGAGAGAGAGAGAGAGAGAGAGAGCGAGGGAGAGGGAGAGAGAGAGAGAGAGGGAGAGAGAGAGAGAGAGAGAGAGAGAGAGAGAGAGAGAGAGAGAGAGAGAGAGAGAGAGAGAGAGAGATGGAGAGAGAGGGAGTGAGAGGAGGAGGGAGTGAGGGAGGGAGAGGGAAAAGCAAACGGAAAGGCCGAGAGGTTATCCAGGCTTAGAGCCCAGATTGCTACTCGACACTGGAGAAGGCGTGTGCAGGGGATGAAAGAGAAAGCAGACAAAAAAGAGGGGAAAGGAGAAGGGCCACGCACACACTTTAGTCCCTTTGCGGGCACTATAGTCTTTCGGTTAAGCCTGTTTCCTTCATAAAACGCAAAAGGGCTTTTGTTGCTTTCTGCGAAGTCGATTCTAGGGGTCGGTGTCCTAGAATAGTCTCTAGTGTGAATGGTTGATTGTCCAATCGGTTGAGCTCGGCGGCCAAAACACGTCTTTCTGATGAATACTGCGGGCAACGACAAAGCACATGTTCGATTGACTCTTCAACCTTGCAGGCGTCGCACTGGGCACTGGCCATGCCGATGAGGAAGGAGTAGGCTTTTGTGAAAGCCACTCCCAACCACAGTCTACAAAGTAAAGTAGACTGTGATCGAGACAGCCCACACTGAAGACGGCGTTGGAGTAAAGGGTCCTGGTTATGGAGGCGCGGATGCACAAAGTCCGGTGTATTCCATTGAGTAATGGAGGTCATCCGCGAAAACTGACGAAGCAGCCTAGCGGCATCTGTCCTTGCAAGCGGAATCAAGATGGTTCTTTCACTGAGTGCTTACTGTAGCCTTTAGGGACGAAAGGCCGGCCGCAATCACGAGATTTTCCAAGTATCAAAGTGTTGACATGCCCTATACGACTTCGCAATCGTTATGTACTGTCGTTCTTGTTCGCTTTCGTTAGTTGGAACTTTCATTAATTCGAACTGAGATGGCGTCCCCCCCTTGCGGTCCCAATCAACCAGCTTTTACGGTATACTATATGTGACATGATAAACTTCATCTAACCGGCAAAACTTGTCACCGTTCTTCTATTCCAGTCCGCGCGGGAGCATGCGGTAGTCCACTCGGGAGCATGCGGTGTGGTAACACCGACGCATGCTTGGTGGTGGTCCCGACGAGGGCTGCCAACTTATTCATCGCCTCCCGGTGACCCTGACATTCGGCGAGGACGGCCAAGGCATAACGCCGCCCTCCGGAAATAAACTCGCCTCCCTCGCCGGTTGTTCAAGAACGCCCGGCCATTGCAGCGCGAATTCTTTTCGATGTTTTGAAACAGTGCGTCGCTTTCTGTACCGCCCGTCCCCGTCAAGTCACGTTTTTTTTTTTTATTCCGGGCTTAGTGAAGACTTGTTTTAATTTGGAAGAACTAGCTTTCGGTAACCCACTCCACCCGATTCCAGCTACCAAAGACGTGTTAAAAAAGCAGCGGGAAATATTTAAAAACCTTCAAGTTTCGCGCGACACGACGTCAGCAGCAGTGACGAAATAGAGGTAAAAACGTAGTTATCACTGCGTCAAATGGGCGTTAGGCCGGGTTCAGACTGTTGCCGCAACTGTCGTAATAACTTTAAAGAATGACATCATTTCACGTCTCAGCTAGCCAACCGAACTGTGTGACATGCCCTTTTCTTACGTCCATAGATCACGATATGGCTTTTGCGACGGTAGTCTGAACATGGCCTTAGCCCTCTCGTGATATGACGGAACGAAACTATAAACCTTCTAATTCGCTAATCTTTCGTAAGATCAGGGGCGGTATTCTCGTAACTGTACCTTTTGAAAACGTCCCTTCTGGGTCCCTTTCATCGTGACGTACAGCCGGTAAAAGGCTTGTCTATAACACAGCTTTCGTACTCTCAGCCCTATCCTGCCCCGCCGGAGCGGGATTTGAATAAAACTACTGCGGAATTCTGAAGTCTTAGCCCTTAGCTTTTGCCTCCGACATGTTTGGAACGAGTATGTTTCCGCAGTTTTCGAATGTAGCTCGTTGAAGTCGAAATCGCTGTTATAGACAAGCGTTTTACCGACTGTACTTCCGGTTAAGCATTGGGCGTTGGCAGTAGGTTTGCCGCGCTTGCGTTACGTCACTTCCGGTTGTTTGCTTTTAGCCAATCAGGGCTCGCCAAAAGGGACACTTTTGAAAGGGACGCAAAAGGGACAAAACTCGAGAATACCGCCTCAGGACGTGTTCTGGGCTGTGTTGCGCATGCGCAGTTACATATTCTTGTCGACTGCGCCAATTATAGGACCGCTAGCACAGCCAACTGATAAAGTGGCGGCTCCCAGGACGAAGAAGTTAAACAATCACATAGCCATGTTTTTTTGGCAATGGCTTTATACGTAGTGAATGGGTCTATGTCGTACCACTACATGTATAGCAGGAAAAAGTATCCAGGGGTGCATGAAAATCTGAATAGATCCCACGACATCGCTTAGCGACACTTTCCGGAACCCACTATAATATTACCCCGGAACAGTCAGCGATCTTTGCAAAACATTCGGCCAAAGGGCAGATCTCGAACAAATAATATGGGCATGCACAACAACAACAAAAAAAACCGCAAAGAATAAACACCTTTACTTTAATGACGACCAATTTATGATGATTTGATTGTAGGGTTTAACGCGCCGACGCAACGCAGGCGTTGAGGCGCACCGTAGTGGAGGGCTCTGGATTAATTTTGACCACCTGGGGATCTTTAACGTGCGCCGAAATCTCGTACACATGGGCGTTTTCGCTTTTCGCCTCCATCAATGACGAGCAATTGCAGGCGGCTCTGCTCAGCTCCGAAGAATTGCTACAACTACTTATCCAAGAAGCTGAAGAAGCCGCCAGGGGCCAAGGACTCCTAGCTGAATACTGAAAAGGACAGGGCACTCCCACCTCTTCCCTTCTAGCTTCCTTGGAAACAAATAAAGCTGTTTCTCTCTCTCTCTCTCTCTGTCTTGACAATGACTTTGGTCGGCGGCCGCAGATCGCACGAACAATATCCTGTGATAAAGACCAGGCGAGGGAAGCCTTCTCCTGTTTTCCTTCCCAGTCGAAAAACACAACAGGAATTTCTGTCGCACAACAGAAATTTCTGTCGCACGACAGAAATTTCTGTCGCACGACAGGGATTTCTGTTGGGACTACAGGATGGTCTGTCGTGCGACAGGAAGTTCTGTAGTACAACTACAGAAAATCTGTCGTACGACAGGCATTTCTGTCGCACGACAGGAATTTCTGTTGGTACTACAGGGTGGCCTGTCGTGCGACAGAAATTTCTGTAGTACAACAACAGAAAATCTATTGTACGACAGGCATTTCTGTCGCACAACAGGCATTTCTGTTGGGAATGCAGGGTGGTCTGTTGTGAGACAGGAATCTCTGCAGAATGATGACAGAATGTCTGTCGTACGACAGACATTTATGTAGTACAACAGACATATCTATCATGCGACCGACATTCTGCAGTCGAAATTTCCTTTCCTAGCTCAGTTTTTTTATGTTTGCTATAAAATTGGTATCTTTGTCATTGGGACACAGTTTTGCTTCTTTTGAAACAAGCTTGTATTTTGTTAACTGCGCCTATCAATCGGTACTGGTGCTGGTGATATCGTATATGTTACGGCTAAAGTATGCAGTTTGAGTTTCCTCTTTAGGAAAAAAATTAAAGCCGTTCCACTCAACGTGAAAGCTGACGGAAGTGCAGAGAAAGTGATTCGCCATAATGGGTTGTAGCGCCGTTATTCACCAACTGTTACCACCCAAAGTTATTCAAATTTTCCCCCTCCGTATAGTGCTCGCGCGGCCCCTGCCTGAAACTGCGCCAGCGGGAGTTCTGTTCTTTTAGGGGCGAAGCTCCTTAAGTCATGGGTCTGTCCATCCCTTGTGTCTCGTGGTACGTGACCGCCGCATGCTTTCGGAGATGTCACAAAGTGGGCCGCGTTGCACGCGCAAGAACCGGCTGCAACCGGCAGCGCAAACTCGGCACCGGGAGCGCGAGCTTGTCTGTGTTCGCCAACGGAGGCGCGAGCGCACGTGCACTGCGAGGGGGAGATCACGCAAGAGATCACGCCACGAACGCAGGCAGTCGTTCTCGGAGATCGAACGAGACGCTAGGACCTTTGCTCGTTTCCTCTCGTCTTGTTCGGGCACAAGTTCGCCCTAAATAAAAGTTCTTTCTTTAGCGTTGTGTCCCATCCTGCGTGACAAATTGTGGTGGAGGTGCGGGGTAGTCCTCGATGGCGCGGGGTCTTTCACCAGGTCTGGGCCTGGGAGCATTGACTCCGAAAATAAAAGTTGATTTGTACAATGTACGCACACAGTCTTACGTCTTTCTTAATGATGTAATGGGCGAACTTTCACGGGAGAGTTACGGTTACCGATGATCTCCCCCTCTCGAGCTTCGCCCCACTTATCATCATTCATTCCGTGGATATGGCGTGATTTTTTTGTGCTCGCTTATCCTCCCGCACGTGCCGGCGTTGCACTGCCACTTTTTTTTTGTTCGCTTAATATCGCAAAAACCAACCCAACGAGCGTTCCGAACTAAATTAACGCGGGTGCTGCCGGTTAATTACATATATTTTGCCTCAAACGTACCTACAGTTTTTTGTTTTTTTGTTTTTTTTTCGCTAAAGAACGGGGAGGTGTACGACAAGCGCCAGCGTTTTTAAGAAAAACTGTACAGATATTCCGAACCAATTTCACTGAGGCTATAATGGCCCGTTCTGCGAAAGCC
Organism: Haemaphysalis longicornis; assembly: GCF_048455015.1. Taxonomy (NCBI): domain Eukaryota; kingdom Metazoa; phylum Arthropoda; class Arachnida; order Ixodida; family Ixodidae; genus Haemaphysalis; species Haemaphysalis longicornis. Next base: position 128,956,522 of record NW_027526204.1, on the reverse strand, counting down.
TGGCGTCAGCGTTATGTGTTGTGCTAAATATCCAACTCAAAATATCCAAATATATATAGTACCAAATATCCAACTCGCTGGGACGATAACATACCCACCCACGATTCTCGCATATCCACTGGGTGGATTGGCGACTAATGATGACAGCGATGAAATAGTTACCCAGCTCACGACTTCGACATGGTAACTTCACGAGTATGCGCTACTAATGCATACCAGGTCAAAGCTCGGCCGTATACCTGCGACAAGGCACCCGTAAATCATATCCTTCGATAAAACGTGCTTCATCCTGCTCAGTCGGTGGTGAAAAGCCAGTTTTTGCATCCGCGCGACCGCAAACCTGGTAACAAAAACGAAGATCACTTGGTCGTGCGTGCATAGCGTGCTTCTTCACTGCTCTTGGCACGCAACACAACAGCGACGACATTCGAAAGTGGCTGCCAAGATATATCCCGGTGTTCCTGAAATAGACGGTGCCTGCCCCACCACGGATGCTTGTTTGCTAAACAAACCCTCCTTTGTCCCCACCGCTCACCTCTTGAGAGCGTAATCAGAATGCGGAACTAGAGTCAATCCCGCAGTTTTTTTTCTTTTCTATAGTTTCGTTTCAGCAGTTGTAATTGCGAGTAAATTTAACGTTTGAACACAAGTATATGCCACGGACTCTTTTAACGCGAAGCATTATTTGGCCATGTCACCACCTCTGCGGTACCTGGCTATCTAGTCTGTTACGCCGAGCCGTCTACCATCGCTACGTGTACCTTTCCCTCGGTCCACCACCCCCAACCCGGACATTTAACGAGAGATGGAGGATATTTCTGTCCAGGGCCCACCCTGGAGGATCAGCTACGGCTGGCCACCAGGGCACAGGCGGCGAGAGCAGCATATGGATTCCCGTGAAGAGGGAACCACCTCCGTCCGGTGTGGAGTTCGCACAGAAGGCCTCTGGAATAAAGTTCATTCTCTCTCTCTCTCTCTCTCTCTCTCTCTTCGCGCGGAGCTGCCTTTTAATAGCGTCCCTACGCCTCCGTAGGAGCTTGATTGACACCAAAATGCCCCTCCCGTAGACACTGCTCATTCAGGGCGAATTCGAGCTGCACCGAAGTTGCTCAACCACATATATACCGTATTTATTAAAATATAAGGCGGTCACAATAAGGCGAGGGTGCTGTTTGGAAAGTTGGGAAAAAAAAAAAAAACATCGCCACACTATATATATGCTGGGCTTCGAATATAAGGCGGGTATGACTGAGACTACGGATTTTGAAAAAAAACATCGCCTTATATTCGAATAAATACGGTATACTGCCAACGTGCGCGAGGCTCGCGCTTCCATACAAGAACGACTACAGGTTTGGGCTGCAGAAAGTAGGTGGCTGTAGCCCAAACCTCGAGCAGTGGGAGATTGCGTTGTCCAGCGCACACCTCGCCGACCAGGTCATACTGGCGGACTGGGCGGAACGTGCGAAGACAGACTTGTGGACTGAGAAGCCACTCCTACGCTTAAAGGGGTCCTGAAATACCTTCCGCCGATGCGTGGATGTACATGTAACCAAATAAAGCAATGTATTAGCAATCTCCTCCTGCAAGAATTTTGTTAAAGCGATGAGTATTAGCTGAGAAATCGTAAATCAAAAACCGCGCATTATCGCCGAGCCGCGTTTCCTCCTCGTTTCAACGTATACTCTCCGCTGTTGACGGCGCGCGAGGCTTCCCTCTCATGATGCTGCGTTCCTCGGCGGTGACGTACTTCCGCTATTGCGCTGCTCACACTGCATGCCGTCTGCTACGGGCAAGCTTTGTTGACACCATGAATCCCGCACTACGCTAAAGGCTGGAAAAGCGAACGAAAAATCTGGCCGCATGTGTGCGGCGGCCTGGCCTTGCCCTTTCGCGGTATACGTTGCTGCAGAACTTTGCTATCGGCGGCACGTGACTTTTTATCGGCGGCGAACTCGCAGCCGCACGGGGGGATCGTGCGCTCGCTCCCTTGGATGCACAGCGCACTGTTTATCCAAAAAACGCCGTATCAGATGTGGCCCCGCTGGTGCCGTGTCTTATTTTGTGGCGGTGGTAATTCCTGACGGCGGCATGTGAAAAAGACATTTTAAACCGATACAGAACCCGTGCACAAAACGCCAGTTCAGCTTGGGGCGACGCGTGGTGGAGAGCGGCAACGTTGGCAAAACATGCTGTGCCGCGGCTCTGAGCTTTTTAGCGCTGAAGCGAGCGCCATTTCTTTACATCGGTTGCCCTGGCAACAAGGCACAAACCGCTCTAGAAGTCAGTTACGGTTGCGTGATCCCGGCTCAGCTTGGGGCACCACCTCGCGGCATATGGGCACTGTAGGCATACTACTCACTCTCATTTGGAAGTGCGAGATGCGTTTGGCATTACAGGAGGCGATGGTGTGTGTGTTGTGGACGCCTTTGTTTCGCGATGAAATGCGACGTTGTGCTTCTGCGGGTGGATAGTGCTTCCCATGGTTTGGATTATCTTTCTCGAGCGGCGTACGACTCAACCTCGCATGGGGTATGTGCAGTGTGCGTGGCTAAAAGCCATCTCGGCTTGCGCGCCAGAGTTAAGTGACTTGCTGTTCGTCCCCGCAAACCGCGCGCGAGGTGAGTGCCGAATTTACGACGGGCAGGAGGAGGCAACCTATCGTCTGTCAATCGCGGTTCAGACTTGCAACGCATGTTGTGACGTTGTGTTCGTTCGAAACACATCTCTGGATTGTTTTGAAGTGGAATAAAGTGTATCCGTCAAACCCGGGCATTCGGCTCAGGGCGTTCTCTGCGATTGCACGAAACAAGTGCCACGGGGCTTCAACGCTTTCTTTACGGAACGTACTCAGGTAAGAGAATATCCATGTCGTGTTATGGCCGTGTTGCATTCAATACAAACGGTTAAGCGTTTGTTTACACTTGTTTCGTTTGTCGTAAAATGCCCAAGCACTCCGACACTCCGCTGGCAGATCAGCCGGCGAGCCGACGCTGAGCAGACGACTCATCTATTTGCCGGAAGTGCGTGAAAAAGCCGCCCAATAGCAGGATGTCTAGCTCATGACGAACATCTGGGAATCGATGATGTAGACATGTGAAGATGGCGGCGTCCAAAAACACGAAGGAAAGGGTGAAAAAAAAGCGACAAACTTTGCAACGAAAGTGTGAGCTTTCCGCTGCGCGTAAAAGAGTAATACTTGGCCCAGATGACCTTGACGACCCAATCTAACGATTGCGCTACTTCATTTAGTGTGCTCAAAACGCCTTTCAGGGCCCCTTTAAAAATGCTGAATATAGTCTTACTATCTCCCTGTCTCTCGAATGGAATTGTGGCTTCCCTCGTACTTACGGCAAAAGCCTTATATTATCTTTGTTTAATGGAATGCGTTGTGAGGTACAAAAATGAGGGTTTAGGCCGCTGCCGCCCGTGCAATACAAGCCCTTGAGAGGCGGCGACACGGAAGCGAGAGAACGGGAGGCTGCTGGCGATGGCGAGCTATCGGAACGAACTTAATAATAATAACAATGGTGTTTATTGATTCCATAAACAGAATACCTTTGCGGGCCTGCCGAAGCAGGGCTTGAAGGGAGGAAGCTTCGGAGGGCTTGAAGCACGGGAGAGCGCTGTCCAGGGGGCTGGCCAAGTGGTGACGCGCGCGGGAGCAAAGTTCAACAGCAGCACTAAGCTTTCGCCTTCCCATTCTTCGAAAGTTCTAACCATACCCCGTAAATAATATTTCATTAAATTGTTTCAAGTGCAGAGCACTTAAAGACCACGCCTTGTCTTCGTAGCTCGCTCGCTGGACCAAAGTGGAGCCGGCGTTCCGTCGTAGCCGCTGTCGTCGCGGCGTAACCCAGAGGCCTCGAAAGCCAAGCGGATTATATAGTCATAAGCGTTCGAAACTCGTCAACCACTGGCGCTTGTATACATTTTCCCGTTGTTTAGCGCAAATAAAACTGCAGGTACATTTGAGGCAAAGATATACGTAATTAACCGCCAGCGCCCGCGTTCATTTTAGTTAGGAACGCTCGTTGGGTCGGTTTTTACGATAGTAAGCGAATAAAAGTGGCAGTGCAACGTCGGCACGTGCGGGAAGAAAAGCAGGCACAAAAAGAACAGAAATCCCGCTGGCGCAGCTTCAGAGGGCGCGCGAGCACTGCGAAGGCGGGAAAATTGAATTGCATGGGGTGGTAGCAGTGAGCGGATAACGGCGCCACAGCCCATTGAGTGGAACGGCTTTAATTTTCTTATTGGCACAACTGGAACTTGGTTTGGAATTCGCGCCCGTGTGCGGTATCCAGCCGGCAGCCACCGGGTGTAAAAAGAGCGGGAATGGCCTCGGCGCGACGGCACGCGGGGGTGACTGCCGAAGAGGCAAATAAAGAAGGAAGATTCTCGGTCGCCATGTTACGCGGTGCCTTTGAGACTGTTCAACAGCTTTCACTAGAGCCACTAGACTAGTTAGCTTATTTAGTGGCTCTACCCTTCCCATTATTGAATGGAATTCTAAGCATCCCGCGTAATTTTATTAAATGCAGAGCATTTCAGTAACTCACGATGTCACCCGCGTTGGCGTCCGATCCCTCGACCCTGCGGGCGGAACGCAATGTACAAGGTACTCTACCCACTGCGCCACAAAGCCGACACAGACTGGGGGGTGACGAACGCGCCTTATATCGTTGACTCATTCAAATTACTGCTGACGAGCGCTCTCTCGTCAGCAGTTGCCACAAGTGCAACAACATTAACGTAACGCAAACTGCTTAACGTCGTGCGCCCCCGGAAATGCTCTGCATTTGATCGTGCCCCTCGCGAGGGGGATGTTTGCGGTTTACGTGACGATTGCGCGCCTGCTTTGGCGCTAGTCACTGAAAAATTTTTCTTTTACCACAAAATTTTATTTTATCGAACATCAGGCGGCGGTGGGCTTGGGCGAAGCAGAGGGCAGCTTGTTGCCCAGGTAGTCCATGTCGTTGCGCAGGTGCTTGGTGTGCAGGCCCTTGACGAGCAGCTTCCCCGACTTCTTGTCGCGGATGTCGACGGTGAGGAAGGCCGTGCTGCCGCCCAGCTTCGTCGTCACAGCCTCCACCAGGATCGTGTCGCCCTGCACCGCCCGGCCCACGTAGCTGCGCGGTGGCGGCGAGAATAAAAAAAAACATCGACACGAATTAATTTATAAACACTCCGCACAAATCAACAAATAAAATGGCTGCGGCTTAGCTCCGCTTTTTCCCGTTGCAAAAGCTTGGCTTAGTCTACCTGAGTCTTGGTTTCGCTTGGTTAACCTTTGATTTAGCTGTATTGCCGACCACGTCTCAAAGCCCTTAGGTTATTCCGTGCAACGCTCACAGAAAGAGGCCGGGCGAACGCGGCGTTCATTCATAGCGAACGCACCGTTCCTCTTCGCCGGGCGCGAGACGAGTCACGTTGCCCGAAACGACCCAGCGCCTCATGCATGGGTGGCTGCGAGGGTGGTTGGCTGCCTCGGCCGCAGCGGCGGTGACGACCGCTGTGGGCGTCCGCAGGCGCCAACAGCGGGCCCGGCGAATCACGCGATGCGCTTCGAGGGGAGTGTCGCCGGGGGGGGGGGGGGGGGGTCTCTGGTCAAAAGGTCATTTGCGCATCCTCCACCACGAAATCGCTGGACGAAAGTAGTAAAGCTTTTCTTTAAAGGGACACTGAAGTGAATTTGTCAAGCTCCCGTTTTTGCTTGCACTGTGTAGACTGGCTCAAATTAACACACTATTCATCGTTTATCCGGTTGACAAATCGGTAATTATTTTACAAAGCGCGAAAGAAGAAAAAAATTGCCCCCACCTCCCCGAAGGGAATCGTGAGGAAGTGCGAATGCATTTCTTGCGCCGAGAGTACACGGCGTAGTAATTCTGACATCGCCTTGAGAGGCGCCCAGCCAGCGAACGGTCTAAACTGGAGCAGAGCGAGCAGGAGACTGTAGCGAGAGAGCGCGCGCGAGCCGACCCACGGAGGTCTGGCGGTTTATCGCTGCATATATAGGGGGGTACGCCGCGCCGAGCGCGCCGAGCCAGGTGGCTGAGAGAGGAGGCGAGCGCAAGGGGAGAGGGACAGCGGCGCACGGCAGCTGCAGCCGAGCGAGGGGAGAGGAGGTGCGGGTGCGTGACGTCACGGCGCGGGGAGGGAGAGTGACACACAGCGGCGCACGGCAGCTGCCGGGGAGAGGAGGTGGAGTATGTGACGTCACGGCGCGGGAAGGGACAGGGACGCGCGCGGCGCACGCCGTCGCGCCGCGAGGAGCGGTGAGGGGCGTGTCGTCACGTGGTGAGTGACGTCACTGCGCCGTTGCTACCGACGCTCCTCTCCGCTCCACGCCGTTGCTAGGGGATAGGAGGACTGCGGACGGACGGCGCCGGCGGTGGAAGGTTTGGGGTCGCTTATAAAGTGCATTGCACTTAAAACTACTATGCGCGGTTTGCGGCGGCCGCACCAACTAAAGGCTGTGACGTCAGGAGGGGGGGCACCGTGATTGGACGATGCCCAAAGTTAGCAATCAAAAGTTTCGGTTTCGGTTTCGGTTCTGTAAAACAACATGCTTGACATCTGATGGCGTTGTTGGATGGGCATTCTCGATTTCTCAATTATCGCCGTACCGCGCTTCTGCCATGTTGTCGGCTGTCAAATGTTTAAGATAAACCTCCCAGGGCGGCTTGGAATCGTAGAAATCACTAGACGAGGCCTACGCAGTGGATAAACGCCCTCCGCGTCACCGCAGACTCTCAAATGCCATGCGCTTTTCCCGCATATTCGGAGCTTGCCTCACTCATGTCTGTTCGTAAAAAGCTAGTTCGCACCAGGCCAAGGGTGTGCTGATTCAGGCCTGGGCCCACTGCCCGCAAGCAGTCGGTGCTTGTGGCAACAGCACGCCAACGAGAACTCGCTAGCGCGTCATTGTCAGTATGCGCGCGTTCTGCGATCTCGCTCGTGGAGCAGTGAACGTTACGGCCCAAAAATGGTGAACTCAGTTCAGAAAAGATCGGCCGCATACGAAAAAATCAACTTACAAAAAAAATATACATGTACCCTCGGGGATTCGAACTTGCGACTTTCAAAACAAATTCCAGCGCCTCAGACCGCTGGGCCACGAGCCGGCGCTGGCCAAGCTTGGATATATAAGGTTTATAATGTATGACCAGTTTACACTGTTATTTATTTTAAGCATTTTAAGTACTTTATGTGACTATTTGTTGTATATCACTCCTGCAGTAAGTGTCCCCCAAACTTCCACAATATCTCACGTCTAGCAATTGCATTTCTTTGACGGAAAAGCGTTCGCAGATGTGCGGTCGTGCTGCTGACCGCTGTGCTTGTTTACCCAGCGCAAAAAGTGCTTCCTGCTCCCTAGTTTTGCGCTGTACGGTATAAGTTTCAGGTGATTTTATTTTCTTAGTACCTATATTGACTTCGCTGACTCTTCTCCCGCCTTCAATTGGCCTTAGATTTTCCTACTAGCGTATGGTCAGCGAAGCGTCGCATGTGCACTTGTGCAGCGCTTGTGTGGAGCGACCCGGACTCTGAGTTTGACACAGTGTGCAAACTAACAAAGTAAGGAAAGGCACATTCTTTCATTCACAAAGGTGTTGTGGCTTAGTTTCAACTGAGCGAGCGAATAGCGACGACCCGTCGGCGGCCGGCGGACGAAACGCTGGGCCGACTGACTCGATCGGTAGGTCGGCTGGTCGGCGAACCGTGCAGTAGTTTTCCAGCTCATCTCCTGCTGACGGCACACGAAAACGCCACAGAAAATGGGCGAGCGTAAAGAGAGGAGGACAGCATTTTCGAATTGATTTTTCTACTAAATAAATTCGCGTAAACGCGGCCAGAGTGGTCGAAACAATGCCTACGGACTCCGAACTACAATTTGCGCTAGTAATCCCGCAATGTTTACAAATCACTTCAGTGTCCCTTTAAGTCATGAGTCTGTCCATCCCTTGTGTCGCGTGGTACGTGACCGCCGCATGCTTTCGGAGATATCGCAAAGTGGGCCGCGTTGCACGCGCAAGAACCGGCTGCAACCGGCAGCGCAAACTCGGCACCGGGAGCGCGAGCTTGTCTGTGTTCGCCAACGGAGGCGCGAGCGCACGTGCACTGCGAGGGGGAGATCACGCCAGGAACGCAGGCAGTCGTTCTCGGAGATCGAACGAGACGCTAGGACCTTTGCTCGTTTCCTCTCGTCTTGTTCGGGCACAAGTTCGTCCTAAATAAAAGTTCTTTCTTTACCGTTGTGTCCCATCCTACGTGACAAATTGTGGTGAGGTGCGGGGTAGTCCTCGATGGCGCGGGGTCTTTCACCAGGTCTGGGCCTGGGAGCATTGACTCCGAAAATAAAAGTTGATTTGTACAATGTACGCACACAGTCTTACGTCTTTCTTAATGATGTAATGGGCGAACTTTCACGGGAGAGTTACGGTTACCGATGATCTCCCCCTCTCGAGCTTCGCCCCACTTATCATGATTCATTCCGTGGATATGGCGTGCTTAATGCACTTTATAAGCGACCCCAAACCATCCACCGCCGGCGTCGGCGGCGTCGGCGTCCGCAGTGCTCCTCTATATTTAAAGAAGAAACAGCATCCGGCGCCAGGTTTCGATCCGAGGACTTTGCGGGCCGCAGCCCGACGCTCTACCGAATAAGCCACGGACGCGACGCCGATATTGTCAGTACGCGCCTTATATCTTTAACGCATTCAAACTACGTCGTCAGCGGCGTGCGTTGGCGACTCAGCGGCGTTATAGCGGCTTGATAACTGCGTGGTGTACACGTGATACTACAAACCCGATGGAAGAGATGGAAGAGAAGGCGGCGAGGCGGTGGGCTGCGGGGGCCGAGCGCAAGCGCCGCAAGCGGGCCGACAACCGTGCATTCGCACTTTCACATTCTCCCCCTCGGGGAAATGCGGGGGAATTTTTTTTTTCATCTGTTCCGTTTCTGTTCATTTATAATTGTTCTGTTCAGTTCATTTATAATTCTGTTTGAATTTGTGATAAACACGTACGACTATGTGTGTTGGCCGTCTTATCGTTGCCCAATGCTGTTTCGTGCGTGGGAACGCCACTATTCAGAGCACATGAGAGCAGGAAACTGTGCAGAAAACGGATTACATATAGGGAGTTGCGGTTGTCTTGTAGAAGTAGCGACAAAACCGGTACATTTAAAGGGACCCAGAAAAGCTTTGTGAAGGTGGCAATCAAATGCGTTCAGGTGATAGAAAACATAATGGGAGATTTTTGAGCCAAATGTGAGCCCCATACGTTGTACGGATAATTTGTAAACAATTTTTGAAGATGGCCTTTCTCAGCCGATGAGCGCGACGTCGCAGCGAGCCGATCGCGGTTGACGCAACGTCAAGGCGCCCCCTGATTCGCCCGATCGTCGGCCGCCGGCAACGTCACTGCCATTGGCTTCCGGCTGCTCTTCCTCCTTCCTGCGCGATCCCGAGGCAAGCAGGTCCGCAGCGATTGACTCGTGCCTAGGCGCAGGACTGTAGCTAGCCCAGAACGGAAGTCGAGCGCCGCGATGTCGCATGACTATTCCCAGTGTTTCCAGCTGCTTTGAAAGCAGCAGAGAGGGAGGAGGAATCGATCGGCAAGGGGGGAGAGGTGCATTTAATTGCTTCTGGCGCAGCTAATACTGAATGCAGATCAATAATTCCAACGGCATTGCATCGCTATATATATTGGTGCTACGCGACAATACAGGCCTTTTGTAACTGTTACAAAAGGCTTTTCTGGGTCCCTTTAAAGGGACACTGAAGTGATTTGTAAACATTGCGGGATTACTAGCGCAAATTGTAGTTCGGAGTCCGTAGGCATTGTTTCGACCACTCTGGCCGCGTTTACGCGAATTTATTTAGTAGAAAAATCAATTCGAAAATGCTGTCCTCCTCTCTTTACGCTCGCCCATTTTCTGTGGCGTTTTCGTGTGACGTCAGCAGGAGATGAGCTGGAAAACTACTGCACGGTTCGCCGACCAGCCGACCTACCGATCGAGTCAGTCGGCCCAGCGTTTCGTCCGCCGGCCGCCGACGGGTCGTCGCTATTCGCTCGCTCAGTTGAAACTAAGCCACAACACCTTTGTGAATGAAAGAATGTGCCTTTCCTTACTTTGTTAGTTTGTACACTGTGTCAAACTCAGAGTCCGGGTCGCTCCACACAAGCGCTGCACAAGTGCACATGCGACGCTTCGCTGACTATACGCTAGTAGGAAAATCTAAGGCCAATTGAAGGCGGGAGAAGAGTCAGCGAAGTCAATATAGGTACTAAGAAAATAAAATCACCTGAAACTTTTACCGTACAGCGCAAAACTAGGGAGCAGGAAGCACTTTTTGCGCTGGGTAAACAAGCACAGCGGTCAGCAGCACGACCGCACATCTGCGAACGCTTTTCCGTCAAAGAAATGCAATTGCTAGACGTGAGATATTGTGGAAGTTTGGGGGACACTTACTGCAGGAGTGATATACAACAAATAGTCACATAAAGTACTTAAAATGCTTAAAATAAATAACAGTGTAAACTGGTCATACATTATAAACCTTGTATATCCAAGCTTGGCCAGCGCCTTTTTCTCAAGGGCACATGTTTGCAATGCCGTGTTATACCCGGCCGTCCTGCACGTGGCCAGAGTATCGACCATCGACGCAGGCTCAGTGGCCAAGCTACACCGGATGTTCGCAGTATTCCTCTGGCGATTCACCTACGAGCCTATGCGTCGCACGAACATTTTCTGGAGTCCGGAAGCGGGTGGCCTCGGGCTTGTTAACGTGGAGCTCAAGCTGACAGTGCAACGTTTTTTGTTCTTCCGGGATCGTCGCGACGGTTTCCTTCGGGCTGCTCTGCAAAACGTAGGCTCCTCACATTTGGCCCCTTGGCTGCCAACAACAGCGGAGTTTACACATAGTAACCGGGCAACGGGCTTTTACCAAGAAGTGGCGGCAGCGGTGGCCCTTTTGCAGGGACTGTTCTCTTGGGAGTACCTGTGCGCAGTGGCCCCGAAGAAGTTGTACTGGGACCTGGTGGAACAGATTCTTCCACCCCCCATGTATCGCTCACCACCTCTTGGGCGCATGAAAAGTGACGTCCTCCGGCGAGTGCGGAAGCTCCCCATTCCTTCTGGTTCGAAGGATTTCTTCTTCCGCTTTCACACAGGGGTTCTACCCACTAAGGCAAGACAGGGGGAGAGGGGCTTCTTTCTTCCTGGAGGGACCAACTGCTTGTTGTGTGGAAGGAGGGAGACGGCAGAGCACGTCTTTTTGGAGTGCAACACGGCGTCGTATTTCTGGGACGAGCTGCAGTGCTCTTTCGACACGTACTGGCAGCTCACCTGGATGAACTTGAGGTTCTTGGAGGCGGCCTCGGAGCACCCGCTTCTCCGAGACTGCGTCCACGTCATAGGTCTCCACTCGCTATGGAGGGCGAGAGTCGACGTGGTTGAATGTGCCGAAAACCCGCGGCCAGCGTGGAGGCACTTTGTACAGAAGGCGCAGTGGGCAGTGGCCGCCCTCGACGGGCCCGATTCAGACACTGAACTTCGCGACTCACTGGCGCGGGGCTCACGAACCCTCATGGAGTTTAAGGTAGAACAGCAAAGGAGATGGGACTTGATCTGAGGGTCGGAAGCGGGACAGCACCATGGGCCACTTCTGCCCACTAACGACTTCTACGCCCAACCCCTCGTCCCTATTACATTACCGTATACTGTAAACAAATGACACCATCGCCCATTTGTAAGTGTTTCTAATAGGAACCACGCCAGCACTGCGTGGCTTTGCTGGCACTGTCTACGAATAGTTTCCACTTCCCTGGCGAAACACGCTGAATCTTGTCTCGGCTTGTTCAGCTCCCGAACGCGATTATTTGTCTGTGTGAGCAAAGGATGTTACACTGTACTCTGAAACCTCTGTAACCACTTCTTCTGGCCCTGTATGTATATTTGTAAATAAAGTTACTGTTACAAAAAAAAAGCCGGCTCGTGGCCCAGCGGTCTGAGGCGCTGGAATTTGTTTTGAAAGTCGCAAGTTCGAATCCCCGAGGGTACTTGTGTTTTTTTTTGCAAGTTGATTTTTTCGTATGCAGCCGATGTTTTCTGAACTGAGTTCACCATTTTTGGGCCGTAACGTTCACTGCTCCACGAGTGAGATCGCAGAACGCGCGCATACTGACAATGACGCGCTAGCGAGTTCTCGTTGGCGTGCTGTTGCCACAAGCACCGACTGCTTGCGGGCAGTGGGCCCAGGCCTGAATCAGCACACCCTTTGCCTGGTGCGAACTAGCTTTTTACGAACAGACATGAGTGAGGCAAGCTTCGAATATGCGGGAAAAGCGCATGGCATTTGAGAGTCTGCGGTGACGCGGAGGGCGTTCATCCACTGCGTAGGCCTCGTCTAGTGATTTCTACGATTCCAAGCCGCCCTGGGAGGTTTATCTTAGACATTTGACAGCCGACAACATGGGAGAAGCGCGGTACGGCGATAATTGAGAAATCGAGAATGCCCATCCAACAACGCCATCAGATGTCAAGCATGTTGTTTTACAGAACCGAAACCGAAACTTTTGATTGCTAACCTTGGGCATCGTCCAATCACGGTGCCCCCCCTCCTGACGTCACAGCCTTTAGTTGGTGCGGCCGCCGCAAACCGCGCATAGTAGTTTTTCTTATTTCGCGCTTTGTAAAATAATTACCGATTTGTCAACCGGATAAACGATGAATAGTGTGTTAATTTGAGCCAGTCTACACAGTGCAAGCAAAAACGGGAGCTTGACAAATTCACTTCAGTGTCCCTTTATGGAGCTTCGCCCCTAAAACGAAAGTGCGAGTTGTTACCTTACACTGCGAGTGCACATGCATGCATGTATATGGGTTGAAGGGTGATTTTCAAAGCTTCAGAACTTTCCGTGAGAGGGGTTTCGCGCAATATATATCCTTCCCACGGTAATCTTGTCGGTCAAATTAAAATGTGTGGTTGGTCAGCAGCAGCTTAATAAACTTTCTACAACTCTCGCCGATGACCAAGAATTCGTTGGGATTTTCAGACACCATACTGGTGTTTTAAGCATGCTTCGTCTGGCTTCGTAAGCTGCCGACGATCCGAAATCATCGCGTCAGAAAACTTCTTCAAGGCCAGCAGTCGCACTAGCTTCTGCATTGGATACCTTGCCGATCTTGCCGGTTTCTTTTCTTTTTTGTTTTTGAAGCTGACATCGAATTCTTGCTTCTCTTTTCCACGCAGGCCTTATGTACGAAGAGTAGTGCGGGAAAACACTAGGTACAGCATTTTACGTCTTTTCGTGTCACTCCGGAAGACTTCCGGCTGCAGTTCTTTATAGAAATGGTCTTTGCCCAATGTGTTTTCAGGGCTTCGCTCACTGGGAACTCATGGTAGGCGACATCCGGATCCTTTTTTCGCACGCTGCAGAATGGGACACAAAAACACCACGTTCTTCGGTTTTAAATTTCCCGAGCAAAACATCGTCGCTCAATTAGTTGGCAGGTATTACACGAATTTAGCGGCAGGTATGCTCGCAGATATTCTAAAAGATATGTAATATGAAGAGCCGTTCACTGACAAAAAAGCAGGAATGCTCAGTGCGTGGTTTGCCCACGGATCGTCTGCTATCATGCGACGTAGCGCGAGAGTATCGGTGGGTGGCGCCACCACACGGAATTAAGACGCAGTGGGAGAGGGCAAGGCGGGCACGTTTTGGTGTAACGCCGCAGGCAGTGAAATAGTAAGGGTGGCGATGGACTCCGTCAGCTCCGTCTGGCCAAAGCATGGCCAAAGCTCTCAGTCTGGACGGAGTTGACGGAGTGTCCAGACGGAATGAAGCGCTGCAGGTAACCTTCCGCCCAGACTGAATCCACACGAGAGAACGCTAGCCACAGCCATAAAAATAAAACACTCTAACCTCGTACTCATGTCGACGCTGACGTTTCGCACGTCTCGAAGCGTCAGGAGGGCGTAGGTGCTAATCACATCGACAAGGCTCGCAGAGAAGCTTCCTTGCATGGTTCCGAGCCGGTTGAGGACATTTTCGTTGATCGTGACTTCAGCCGTACACTTCCCGTCGCCAGCCGAAACTATGTTCACCTGGTTGTTTCAAAGAGAAAACCATTGGAGAAAACCTGAAGTTGGATAAAACTCTAGCGTGATGACATAGCGGTAACATTTCAGTCGCGACCGGCAATAAGTACAGTGCGGAATACAGTAATCACGGGGAAATAAGAAAGGAAATCACCGCATCGAAATGCCTCGTGAACGTTCCACTGCTGACGACGCGTTGTAACAACTGGCGAATTCGGTCCACCGTGTACGCGGCCATGTCGTTTATTTCACGCTGAATCGGTCGCTGGGCTGAATGATTTGTTGACAACGGGTGGCGAAGTAGAAACAGGAAACAGCTGAGATGATGGTAACTGCAGCAATTTCACGCTAGGGGTGCTAGGGGCGCTATTCGGTTTCGGTTAGGGTTAACTAAATTTAATTAAATGACTAAGATAGGCCAGATGGCGCATGCCGTCACCCCAATTCAAACAAAAAACAATTCATTATCATCATCATCATTATTTTTTAGGTAAAATAGAAGAAAGATATAAAAAATATAAATATTCATATAATTTCTTTGTAATGGTACTAAACTCTGGGTTTTTAACTACAGAGGACGAAATCAACGCATTTTTTTACATGGCGAGCGTTCCATATGCGAATGTTTTGAGTTGGACCATTTGGGCCATTAACTCTATGATTTGGGCCAACCATGGTTCGCACCTGGTGTTCTGCTGTCGCAGACGACCAGGTCCAGTTCGAAGCTGTAGTTTAGTAGGTAACAGCTCTTGCCAAAGAAACATATTTGAAGCGCACAGAAAAATAAACCAAAAGCTGCACCAATGCACATCAGTAATGTAGCGACACACACCGGCGGATTGTACAACCGAACGGGTCTTCATGCCAGGAGGCCCGCCGCTGTCCGTCTTCAAGAGCGCTACACGTGTTTTTCAGTAAACAATGTCGCCCCGCTGAGCGCTTCTCGGGGATACAGCCGCTTTTCCAAGACACAAGCGATAGTGGAGTCGAGCTGAAGGCGCGCGTCGCCTTCGCATTTTCCTTCAAGCGCTAACTGCGACGTCTGGCCTATCCGGTAAGGCCGGGAGCGTTGCCTCCTTCGCGCCCGGCGTTACACGAACTCATGACGTGCACGCGTTCTCACATTACTACCTCACAGACTGTGGTTTCAATTGTGCCATTCAGTCCTGACAGGGCCTTCTGTGTCCCTTTCAATCCCGCCTGCAGCTTAATCTCTGCAACGCTTGTGTTACGTAACGTCAAAAATTGCATGTGCTTCTCCTCTGTCCATCCGTCTGTACGTAACCGTCCGGTATGATTATTTTTCCGTCTATTTTAGGTCAACCGATGGGGCATTGTATTAGCAGGTAATTAGTTCATATTTTGCGTATGTGTGTGGGTATGTGTAGCTAGTAGCTGCGACTGAGTACTAATTTTTCACGTTTTGTTGTTCCGGCGAGTCATGTCGGCCATGTGATTTTTCCCGCCCCTTTAAATTTGAAGGAGTAACGATGCCGACCTGCCTCGCCAGTCAGTTAGATTCACTGCGCAGCAGCGAAGCCAGGTAGCGGATGAATGAACTGTTCGCGTTTTTTCTTTTTTTTTAATTGGCTGCCAACGTGTGCGCGGCCAACTCGATTGCCTCATTCATTGCCTTGTTTCGCAGACAACGCACCTCCTTAATTAACAAGTTTAGCATTAATTATTCCCGTAATCGTTTGGTAGCGCGCCAATCGATGCTTGCCCCGCTTTAATTGGGACAAACTTTTCTGCTATCTAACGACGTTTCACATGGGCTCGGGACTCAAAATACGCAGTGCGCAGTTGTGATTGGGTCGTAGTACGACTTCCCTTGGTTTCTGTGCCTTTACGTGCGCGAATATTTCAGATTGCACTGACTGCGCAGGAGCTGCCTTGCTGAGCACGCATCCATGGAGTCCGAGCCGGAACGAAGATGTGCGCGCCTTGTGCTAGAGGACGGGACGGAGTACAAGGGCACTGCATTCGGGCGCCCCGAGTGCATATCTGGCGAAGTCGGTGGGTTCACAGATTCCCTTTCTTGAACCCAGTGCGCGCTTGTAACCAGTGAATACTTATTTCAGGACTGAGACACTGGCAAATTATGGTGAAATCAGTGTCATGTCGAAGCCTGCTTTCATTCATCTTCTTTTTTAAAAATTTATTTATTTATTTATTTATTTAAAAAAGTATTGCCAATCTCTAGTACAAGGTCCTTGGCAGGAGGGGGCAGTAAAAAGACCAGAAATCAAACGCGACATGAACGCGAAAACGGAAAAAGAGAAATGCAGCTGTAGGCCACACCTAGACATTTATACGTGCAGTAATATCACTGCTGGCACAAAGGAAAATACTTATGGTCACTAAAAGAGTCTGAAAAAAAAGACAAAGCAAGATAAAAGCAAGAATGCAGCTTAGCGCACACACGCATAAAAAGTTAGCGTTGCACAAAAGTAACAACGTACTACAATGCGGCAAGATACAAGGCATTTTTTGAGCAGTGAAAGCGACCAAGCACAACGCAGCAAAGTGAGCAAAAGTATATACTGCCATACGACAACTTAAAAGAAAAAAAAGACGTTATTGAGCAAACCAAAAAATCCTACAAGGGAGCCACAAAGCACAACTGTAGTACACAGAGAGCACCAGGTGACAACTGCAGATGAAGACACTACAAGATGTGCAACGGGAAAGTAGTTTGACGCGGGAAATGTACTGAAGGTGCTGTTTTTTAGTGCAGTAAGGAATGATTAAACTGCCCTCCAGTCTACAATGTTGTCTTGAAGTCAGCTTTACTCGCGCGTGCTATGTGGAACTAATGAATTTTAAAGCTATCAGTCTGAATAAAAATTTCTTTGGTTTCTTAGGGTGTATTTTCCTTTAGGTGTACCTTACCCTAGCACCGCCAGCTTCATTTTTGTGCCAGCTTTGCGTTCATTTATGCCGAAGTTTTTTTAACAACCTTGCACCTGAAGTAAAGGCCCAACCACATGCACGCGTAAAACTGACGTACTCGCGCAACGACGTAAACCGGCGTACGCGGAATGCATTGCTACACGCTTGTTACACCCAAGTCAGACCCCGCCAGACATCGACGCAAACTTTCGGGTGCACGGTGTTGACGTGGACCTCTGGCGGTGATGTTATCTGTCATAACAAGACAGCGAATTGATAAATAAGCTAACTTTACTATTAATTATGCCATAAAACAAAGTAATTTGTAAAATACGGGGAACAACCGGACAAACCAAGCGAAGCAACGAGCAACTATGGGAGCAAGGCAGTTTACGCCAAATGTAGTGGAGGGTTTTTGTGCCTGGCAAGTATGCATACTAATCCTCAATGTTTTTTAATTTCCCAAGAACTGTTTTAGCTGATTCTGTAATAAATAAATGTACTTTTGTAAGAATAGGCATTATTTGTTTTATTTGAGTTGAAATGTAGTTGAACTGGTCGCCACAAAGCTGAGTCCGGGGTAGTCGAGCCACACTGCGCGGCGCATTGGTTTACGCGCGCGTTGCGGCGATATGTGGTTATTCGCCCTCTCCGATGTTGCCGGTTGGTGTAAAGGCAGCGGCGTATGTCGCCGGAGGCGTACGTCGTTGCGCAAGTACTTCGGTTTTACGCATGCATGTAGTTGGGCCTTAAGTTAGTCTCCGGCCTTCAATGAAGGGGCACAGTTTTTTTTGTCTCCTATGTTATGTTAACTTATAGGGGAAGCCTGGCATTCTGTTATATAACGTGTTTAATACATTTTAGCTATACCAGCTAATTCGATAGACATGCGTGCATGGCCTCCAATGTATTTTTTTTTTGTTGTAGGACTCAAAGCCTTAAAAAGAGAGTTGAACTTTTTAAGCTTTATTTATTTATTCATTTATTTTTTGTCTCCATTTGTGCAGTGTTCCAGACGGGCATGGTCGGCTACGTGGAGTCGTTGACGGACCCATCCTATTGTCGCCAAATTCTCGTACTGACGTACCCGCTCATTGGCAACTATGGGGTCCCTGATAGCTCGGAGAAAGATGCGCATGGCATTCTCGTCAACTTCGAGTCGCATCGCATTTGGGCTGCCGGCCTGGTGGTTGACGAGTGCGTCGACAAGTACAGCCACTGGAGCGCCAAGCGGTCCCTGTCGGACTGGCTTGACGAGTCTGGTGTGCCAGGAATATCAGGTGAGGCAGTGAGCTTGATCCATTGGAGTTTGCGTGTTTTAATAGCTCGGGGCAAAACAGTGCAATTCTCATGTCTAATAACTTTTTGACCAGGAGAGGGGAAGTGCCGCAAAGTTCCGAGAGAACGCTTTCCCCGAAACATCGCTCACTCCCCTTTATGGGTAAAATATTCGATTTACTAAAAGACCCCAAACATCGATCGTCCGGCCCCTAAGATCGATGGCTTCAGCACCGATGAGTGAACAAAATAAACGCGAATCATATTCATGGGTTTATTTTGTCACTTATTTGTCTTTTTTGCACTTGACCCCAAAAAGGTCAAGAGGTCACCCATCTCATATTTTTACTTGATATCTCTGCAGTTTTGGTTGGCGGTGTGGCCACTTTTTTGCTATTTTTTGCACCTGACCCGGAAGTTCGCCCATCCCGTATTTTGCACTTGATATCTCTGTACTTTGGGTGGGCGTTCTTTCAGAACTTTAAGATATATTTGTCTTTACAAAGCAGGGGGAGGGGGGGGGGGGGGAACAAAACAACACCAGTGTGTGTACATGAAGATAATTGCACAACCAGAGGTGGTTCGGATCAACTGTCCTTTACTTTCCTTGGACTTAGAGGGACCACAAAACACCCAAGGGCTCTGCGAAGCCTTCACCGGAACCTCCTCCCCATTGTTTCCTTGCCAAATATTGGTGGCAATCTAAAAAAAATGTCTTCCAAATACTCCAAAGTAGGAGTTGTTAGATAATGCATAAGTGTGCACCGGCCTCCTATGTAATGAGCTCCTTTAAAGCTGGCTTTGCTTCTTTACATAAATGCATTGCTGAGAAAGCCTTTCTTTAGGGGGTGGGAGATACAATATAAGGAGTTAATAATACCGCATTAAGTCCCCATGTATCACTATAGAGCACCAGTTATTAAGCCCCATTAAAGCCGGCTTCACTACCAAGTACAAATGTAATGCTGGAAAGCCGCTTTTTCAGGGGAAGATTAGCAGCTTTAGGTGAAAACAATAGCATTTTTTGCGCAGGGAAAGTATGACACGTCAAGCGTAACAGACGAATAAGACGAGTTTCCCCGGGTCCGCATATAAATGCTTACGCACTCAAAATTTCACCTTGCCGTGAGGCATGTGCGTTCTTTCTGCCCTGATGGGGCACAGCGCTAGCAAAAATTCTGATACAAATTCTAATACACGTATATGCTTATTGCCACTAATAGACCTATCAGTCTGTATTAGTCTATTAGGTCTATCAGTTTGTATTAGCCTATTAGTTCTATCAGTGTGTATTAGTCTATTAGGTCTATTAGTCTGTATTAGTCTATTAGGTCTATCAGTGTGTATTAGTCTGGTAGGTCTATCAGATTGTATTAGTCTGATAGGTCTACCAGAGTGTACTAGTTCTATCAGAACCAGTGGCAAGTTCGAACAAAGCAATGAAGCATGGAAACACATTTTATTATCAGGGTACACAGGCAAATTCCTCTGGCTGAATAATTTAATGATACATTAGTTCGTAACCTGATCAAGAACGAACGAATAAATTGCAATGCGAATCCACAAAATAGCTGCACCATGCAATCAGAAAAGCTCGTCAAACCTGTACGGTCCAGCCACAGTTACACATCGAGCGCATTAATGGCCGACTGAACACCATTCCCATTTCGATGCAACTTCAAAACGGCATTCACCCTTCCGCAACACGCGATTAGAATGGAGTCTTCTTCGTGAGGCATTCCCTTGAGAATGGACAAAGGAGTCCGAAGCGGCGAGGTGACGGGTCAAAGATGGGTCGGGCGGCGGCCCGGATCATATTTATGTTAGGCGGGCGCTAGACACATCGCCAACACTTCTGGATAACGTGATGCACACGCTTTCTTCGATGTCAGGCGTTCGTTACACAGCATAGCAGACAGAACAAAGATGTCCGGAGCCGCGAGGTGACGGGTCCATGATGGATCGCGCTAGCGGCCTGGTTAATACTTGCCAAAGTTATACGGGCGTTAGACACATCTCCAACACTTCCCGATGACGCGATGCACAAGCGTCTGATGTGAAATAACGCCAGAAGCCGCTTCCTTCTAACCGTCTCCTTCCCGAATGTACACACACGCCAGCAGCACTTTGATGTTGTCGCCATATTGGCTACCCAACGAATGGCATTGCTTGGCTTGACTTCGTTGCAGTTTTTCGGCTTAGATAGATTTCTTGCTGGGCCACTCTTCTTGCAGCCTCGCAGGTAAGGTCAGGTAAGGTGGCTTATCGCTGGCGCAGCACTCCCAGCTCCCATCAGCTCTCTTCATGTAGCGCATTTTTTTAGGAGCGAAAATGAAAAAAAAAAAAAAATGTTGACCTATTTTGCACAATAATTAGGTTGGAGATTTACGGAGATTTATTAGTGAACAAAACGCTTAATAATATTATACCAAATAAAATTATTGCTCAAGGGCGATCATTTCAACCTTTTGTCTTGTGATTTTCGGGAAAAACTAAAAATTCAGGAAATCGCACTTTGCAGGTTCATTTGTATTAGTTCTTATTTGAACCAATATGTCTCTATTAGTTCGTATTAGACTCAGGTCTATCAGATCTATTTGTATTTGTAAACTAATACAAACTAATAGGTGTATTTGTATTAGACTAATACAACTTGTATATTAAACTTATAAAACTGATACAAGCTTGTATAAGACTAATACATGTCGTATACACCTAATACAAAAATGTATAAGACTAATACAAGTTTCTATCAGAATTTTTGCTAGGGAGTGTACAATGTACCCTGTTTCAGTGCACCAAGTCTGTGCGGGAAAGCCAGACACACAGAAGGCCCGTGTAAAAGCGATTGTGTGAGTGACTTTAGCCACAAGAGCAAATTGTATTGGTAGCATGTCAACCGATAGCAGTGTGTCAATCTGCCATGCTTGTACCGCGTCATACTGTTTCCACCGTTGGACTTTGCGTAAAAGCCGCAGACGCAGAATAAACTTGTGGCAGCTATTTAGAAATCTGCTGCAACGTGCAAGGGTTTAGATGGAGGCCAGACAAAAAATGCTCTCATCAGCTGAGAAGAAAGGGGGGAAAAATAGTTTGCGCATTCCGTTAACACTTGCATGAGTAAATTTACACAACACATTTGCAGTTAAAAGAAAACAAGTTGATCCTAATGTCCACTTCATTGCAGGCATTGACACTCGGGATCTCACCAAAAAGATTCGGGAGGTTGGCACCATGCTTGGCAAGGTCAGCGTGGCAATTTCTACCTTCCCTAATGTTTTTCACATCTCGTGCATGTCTGATAGTTTTATATTTCCATTTTGTCTGAATGAAAAGAAAACAGCCGCTTTGATGGTGCTTGAAAACAGGCCCGGGTACTGTCGGTTGCAGATTAATCTTTTTGCTGCTGGGCTGTCTGCTCTTTATTGGGACTGCATCGAGCTGCTGTGTATTATGTACAGTCATGGACAAATCAAATGCGAGCAGAAAAGTATGAAAGAGAACGCACAATCTAAAAATACATTTCGTGGAGGTCTTTTAATGGTTAGGTTGGGGTAAATTTGGAAAGACCCTTCCTAAACTTTGTTACTGTTGTCAAGCCATGTGGCAGTTTTACTTGCATGGAATAAATCGTACTATTTGTGTGTTGCGGTTTGTATTTCCATGTTCTCATTTCTTTTGTCCATGGCTATACATGCTTCCCTAACTGGCTGTATGCTGTTCGAGGGAGATCTTACATTACTTTGCACCTGTTAGGGGCAGGTAATGAAAGGACACTACTAACGGTGGAAGCAGTGTGTGATATTCCTTTTTTTCTTCTTTTTTTATTTTCTTTTCTTTCTTTCTTTCTTTCTTTCTTTTTTTTTTGTTGTTGTTGTTGTTTGGTCGTTCCATAAGAAGATTCTTTGAGAACAGAAATCAGTATTGTCTATGTAGTGGCTGGTCCATGTAGGTTGAACACGAGTAGAAATGAAATACAGGGTGGTACAACAATAATTAGAACGCTAAAAAATTTTTTCCTGAGCGAACCACTGCTCGGATCGTGCTCAAACTTCATACGAAGGTCGCATCTTGTGGTCTATTTTGTTTGATACCGGGGACAATGACGGTACTTAACTGTTTATTCTGAAAATAAATAAAAACGATTTTGGCCCCTGGGAAAATGGCGGCCAGTTTGGACGCGCAGACCAGTGCAAGCTGATCTTGGAACGATGGCGCCACCTGGGGTGTGCAGAGCGAAACGGACGATGGGGATTCACGGTAGGAAGTAGCCAAATAGTGTAGCAGGCGATCAGAAAACCTCTTTTGTCCCTAGTTTGCGATGATCACAAATAGTTGTATAACGCCGATACCAATCATAATAAAATATTGCCACGGTTCATCGTTGCCAGTAAACGTTATATTTCTTTGTTCTTCTGCTTTCACATTTTCTGATCGTCTGCTACCTCTAGGTTTCTTCCTGCCTTGGAAGGAGCCAAATGAGGTAGCAGACAATCAGAAAACCTGCTTTCACATTTTCTGATCGTCTGCTCTCCCATTTGGCTCCTTCCTACCGTGAATCCCTATCGTCCGTTTCGCTCTGCGTACCCCAGGTGGCGCTGTTACAAGAAGAGTTTGCACTGGCCCGCACGTCCAAATCGACCGCCATTTTCCTATAGGCGAAAATCGTTTTTATTTATTTGCAGAATAAACAGGTAAGCACCGTCGTTGTTCCCGGTGTCAACCAAAATAGGCCATAAAATGCGACCTTCGTGTGAAGTTTAAGCGCAAACCGAGCAGCGGTCCGCTAAGGAAAAAAGTTGTGTTCCATTTATTGGCGTAGCACTCTGTACAATGTGTGTTTCTTCTCTTTCTTTCTCTCCAGATTATCGTAGAAGGTAAAGATGACTCTTCGCTCTCTTCGCTCTCGTTTGAAAATCCAAACTTAATGAACCTCGTGAAAGAAGTATCTCTAAAGGTGAGTAGCCAAGTTACATTTGTACATGTTCATTTTTTATTTACAATATACTGCATGCCCTTTCTGAGGCTCAAGCAGTGGTGTGGCACAGAATTCAGTTTCGTGGGATCTATGCTAACAAGGCAAGGAAAGCAAAAAGGAACGCAGAAAAGCAGTACAAGAAATAATAATAAAAAAAAAAAGCATACTGAAGGCGATGCCTGGTACATAAAACAGAAATAAGCAACACGAGCTGAAAAAGAGCAAACCATTAATATAAAACAATGCAATAAACCATTGAAAGGGGGATAAGAACAGGAGGCGGCTGAAATTCTACATGTTGAGGAAGTTTTAAACAGATCGGGGTACATTTTCTGACAGAAATATGTGCTGGGAAGGCATTCCAATCTGCTGCTGTTCTTGTCGCTTCTGCTGACCAGTGCAATGGGTGAGTGGCTAAGGCTTTGCAGTGCTGAGCGTAAAAACATGGGTTCAATCCTGCCACGGTGGCTGTTTCTGTCGTGAATGGATTGCCAGGAAATAGAACTGAATTTTCAGTCGCTACAATCAGTCTCTGTCGGGATCTACTGCAAATATTCATACTGCCTTATCGACCGGCATAACAGCAAAGCAGCACAAATGGGACAGGGAGTTTTTGACATTTTGTGCCTCTGTCCCTCTTTTTCTATTGTTCTGTTTGTGGTTATTGTGGTCGCAACTTTGCTGCGCACCACCGGTGGCGGGCTCTGTATGATCCTGGGCATCATCATTACAGGAGCCCAGGGTGTACAACGAGGGTGGCAGTCCGTCAATCATCATGGTGGACGTCGGCATGAAGTATAATCAGCTGCGCTGCCTCATCTCTCGGGGTGCACGTGTCACCGTGGTGCCCTGGGACCACCCTGTCAACCCGCAGGGTGAGCATAGTGTCCCTGTGTATGTACAGCCGGTAAAAGGCTTGTCTATAACACAGCTTTCCTACTCTCAGCCCTATCCTGCCCCGCCGGAGCGGGATTTGAATAAAACTACCGCGGAATTCTGAAGTCGTAGCCCTTCGCTTTTGCCTCCGACATGTTTGAAACGAGTATGTTTCGGCAGTTTTCGGTTGCAGCTGGTTGAAGTCGAAATCGCTGTTATAGACAAGCGTTTTACCGACTGTACAGTCGGGAGGGCTATTTTGCTAGCCACGAGTGCAGCTTCTTTAGAAAGAGTCTGCCCGACAGCTAATGTATGCATTTTTTAAGGCAATTTAGGACCTAAATTTTCACTCACTGGTGTAAAAAAAATTTTGTCGGCTGAAGAGGAATTTGCAGAAATTTGTGATTTCGTGCTCTGTAAATTTTTGCTCACGCTGTACATCATCGTTGCAGTTTGCTCATCTCATGTTTCTGATTTGCCTGAGACCGAATCAATACTAGCTCGCGCCGTCTAGTAGCGTGCTTTGAACGTTCAGTCTTTTTGGCATTGTTCATTTCTCTGGTGTTATTGCACTGTAGGCATTTTTTAACCGCCTTGTCATCACAGAATAGTGTTATTGTTTTTATTTGAAGCATTATGAGTTCCAGCCGTAAACCTGCAAAATTATTTCGATATTGGGTTACCGTAAAAACCCGCGTATAATACGGACCCGCGTATAATACGAGGTGTAATTCGGGGAATGCAAAATCAGAAAAAAAGTTTTCCTCCACATATAATGCGAGGTAAAGAGCACAGAAAACATTTATTTGCACTGCAGTTACCGTCCAGTCATTGTCAGTTTTCGCTGGCACTGTCTCCCAACGTCCGTTCAGTCATCGTCAGGTTCGCTGCTGCAGTCTCCTGAAGTCGCCTTGTCGGAAATGTCTTCCCACAGAAAGTGGTCCTCAGTGCCATCAAGGGCGTTCGAGATGCTGCGTTTCTTAAAAGAGCGACTGATGAGCTCATCTGAGATGCTGGCCCACGCATCTGCGATCCACCAACAAAGCACCGCTTGAGAAGCCCGCGTCAGCCATCCGGTAGCTGTCACTTACGGGTCTCCTGACCTCACCCACTCTTGGTAGCAGGACCTGGTGCAGTCTTTGAAAGGCTTGTTGATGCAAACGTCTAGCGGTTGAAGCTGGGATGTCATTCCCCCTGGAATGACAATTAGTTGGGTGTGGGGTTCGCGCAACAACTCCTTCACGAAATCGCCCAGGTGGCAGCGAAAGGCGTCCAACACGAGCACTGACGGAAACCCCCAACAGGGCTCCAGGCCGCTGACACCACAGACTTTATCCAGTCAAGCACCAGTTGCTGTCTCCACCCGCGAATGCTGCCTTTGGTGACGCCGAACTGCCGTCCTGCGGCGCAATTCCTGATGGTCTCGGCTCATAAAATAACTTTTCTTTTAATTGCAGCCGAATACAGCCTTCATGCACGTGACATCGTGATAGACTTGCGGTGAACGTGCCGACCCTTCGCGTGGTCAAAACAGTTAAAATGGCGCCGGCTGAGAGAAGCAGCAGCCAGCTAACACCACCGCAAGTAGGCACACACTCCGCTGAAACCGAAACTGCAAATTTTCGGCTGAAAACTTTGGGATCCACATATAATACGAGGCCCAAATTTTACATGGTAAAATTGGGAAAAAAACCTCGTATTATACGCGGGTTTTTACGGTAATTTGGTTCGCATCATCCTGTTGCGAAAATTTGAGTTGTGTCACAAGTTGAGTGCAGGAAAGTAGCTGGTAAGTTGCCACCCTCTCTTCTGTTTTCCTCTTTACTTTAAACTGATTTGATTGAAATTCGTGTTAAAATTGCCGTGTGTGTCATTTTGACGACGCAATCTTTCCACTGAAATGGACTTTTGTGGTATCTTCATGCCTCCTCTAGATTTTTTCTCAGTTGTGGGCAATTTGCTCCAGCTGCCTGCCGTGGCTGGAGTTTGAACTGCATTCTTATTTTGCTCCACCCTGGTCTTTGCAGAGTGCGACGGGCTCTTCTTGAGCAATGGTCCAGGAGACCCGATCCAGTGTAAGGAGACTATCAAGATGCTCCAGGGGTTCCTCTCCTCCAGCCAAGCCAATCCGAAGCCGATCTTTGGCATCTGCCTGGGCCACCAGCTCATGTCCCTGGCCATAGGGGCCTCCACCTACAAGATGAAGTGGGTGCATTTCAGTGGGCGGTTTGGTCCCGTCCGCTGGTCACTTGTCCGATCATTTTGTGGCAGTGTGTATTATCTGCACAGTCTCTGAGAAAAAGAAACTGGCACCTGTCGCAAACTGTAGGGGAATTTGTGGGTGTGCACTTAACGCCTGTTGTGGGTAAAATTTAGATGAAGCATTGATCTTAACATTTATATCCCTGGCATTCAAAGTTTTGAAGTATTCGTAACACTTAACTTCAACATTGAGCTAGATCTATGCTGTGTTCAATTTGCAATTCCCGTTTACACGTATACAGATCTCCAACTCTTTCATTGGTCCAATAGAAGGGGTACAACTGATTCATGTCCTTTCGCCATAGTGCAGTGGTGCATTCAGAATTAAGTGGTCAGATTACTAAAAACGATGACAAGCACTAGCTTCCTTTTATTTCCTTTGTTTTCCTCACCCATCCACCCTTTTTCGCTAGCCCTAAAGTTCTGAAATAGCAGCTAAAATGTCTTGTATGGCTTGACACTTGGTGCGGCAGCTTTTTAGCAGTTTCACGGGAGTGTTGTTGAAATTGCCGTCCTTTAGAAAAGCGACACAAGTGTTACCATGCGTGCTTGCCCGCTCTCGTCTATTTCACCGCTTTGTGCCAGGATAAAGTGCCTACAAACCAGCCAGTTGACTCTCCTGCGATGTGTTGTACGATATAATCAGCCAGCCATACCGCCCTGCTCACCATGTTTTGCAAATTGTTCGCCTCAAACCAATGCGTGTCGTGCCCCGCTTCCAGGTACGGTAACCGCGGCCACAACCAGCCGTGCCTGTTTGGCGACAGTGGCCGCTGCTGCATCACGGCACAGAACCACGGTTTCGCGGTGGATGCCACGACGCTTCCGGCCGAGTGGTCAGCGCTCTTCACCAATGCTAACGACCACACCAACGAGGGCATCGTCCACAAGAGCCTTCCCTTCTTCAGGTCAGTCCGACACACTATGCGCACTTTAGAAGTGGGGTATGTGATGGCTCATTCAATGTTGTGTGGTTTAATGTTTGTGAAATGTCATTACATACGGCATTGCTGAATGCACTTTAGTATTAATGCCTCATACCCAAAATGCGAGACGGTCCAAGGCTTGCTGAGAGAGCTAGTGAAGAATTGTGGATCAGTCAGTGAACTAGTTTTAACAAAACAATAATTTCCGTCATATTATTAGTTAATGCTGACGTTCGCAGCTCTCTCTCTGTTGTTTTTCCTCCAATTTCTTTTCAAGCCTTCCTTTTTATCAAGCCTAATGGCCTGTAATTGTTGCTGAGCACGTTGTCTTCTCTTATCGTTTTGCAGCGAAGCTGTTAGCCTCTCAGTTTCGTGTCGTAAACAAAAAACCCAGGCAGGGCCCAGCAATTTTTGCCCAAGATGCCGAGCGTGTGTGTTTGGCTAATCAGGTGTGCAGTATAGAGCTCAGTATTCATCTAAAGAAGGAAAAAAAAAACCACAAAACAAGCATGGAAACTGCATGATGGATGATAAGGTGCTGGTGAACAATGGGAACACCCCCACGTGTTCTGTAAAGATTAGGTTTGCAGCTGTTCTCGAAAGGGGAGGGCAGTTGACGTCATTTGAGGACTGGCGCATGCATCAGGATAGGCAGGACCGAGCATTTGCCACCAGAGAAGCCAATTGCAAGCGACAAGCCCACTGAGATGACAAGGAACATTTCGTACCCTCCCCCCATCAGCATGTGTGGTGGTTTACAATAGCTGCACTGGACAACCACTTTCGCTGGGCAGGATGGCATCTGTTTGTTTTTAAGCCTGCACCACTGGGAGCGGACACCTCTCGGCATAATTTATCTACTAACACTCAGGACTCTGCTCACATTTTCAGCAATCCCAAACGTTTATAGCAGAGTAAGATGAATTGAGTTCCATAAACTATTGACCCCTCAAAGGTGCTCCTGGCATTGCACTGTCCAATTATTGCCTGTAACAACCTAAAGAGTGGTCGTTTTATGCCGCGGGTTTTCTAAGCGTATCCTTGATACCCCACGCTGGTGTTTTTCATAGCCCCAATTTGAAGATTGGTGCTGCATGCTAACGATGCACTGCTCACACTCTATGATCCATTTCAGCGTCCAGTTCCACCCGGAGCACATGGCTGGTCCAGCTGACCTGGAGTTTCTGTTCGACGTCTTCCTCGATTCTGTCAGGGACTCTCTGGCCGGCTCAGCTTGGTGAGTGACGTAGGGGTTGAGTGAATTTATAGTTAGATTACTCATCTCATTTTTGCTTGCCGTAGTTGAGGCGCATTTTTTCTCCTAATGTTTAGCAGCGGAAACTAGGCACCTTATTAGACACCTCGAAAAACAAAGGATTGTAGGAGTAATGCTAGGCGAAAGGAAATCAGTATCTTGAATCAGGGAACAAGCTTGGTGGGAAGATATTGTAGTCTAAATGACAACTGATTGATTGATTGATTGTGGGGGTTTAACGCGCCGACGCAACGCAGGCGATGAGGCGCGCCGTAGTGGAGGGCTCCGGATTAATTTTGACCACCTGGGGATCTTTAACGTGCGCCGAAATCTCGTACACACGGGCGTTTTTGCTTTTCGCCTCCATCAGAAAAGCGGCCGCCGCGGCCGGGAATCGAACCCGCGACTAAATGACAACTAGTGAACCCAGAGGGTTGCAGAGTACAGTCGAACCCCGCTACAACGAACGCCGCTTCAACGAAATTTCCGCTTCAACGAAATATTTCCAATTCCCCGTCAGCTAGCCATAGAAGTCAATGCAACAAAGTCCTCGCCACAACGAACCATTTGTCTCGCTTGCTTTCGCTTCAACGAAATTTTAGATGATTTGGGCTGAGTTCGAACAATTATTTTACAATAAAATAAGCATAGCGCCAGCTATCTGTAACTTTTTATACATTCAGGACGCTTAGTTTCACCGAAAACATGCGCGTTGCGACCACACCGCCGCACAAAACAAAACAAAAAATAACTCATAGGCGCACGCCATTGCTTGATGGTGATAACAATGTGGCTAGCCGTCTTTACACGAGGTGCAGGCCCGCTTCGCCAAGGCGGAGCCCCAGAGCTACAGCCAATCCATATCCAGTTGAAATTGCATGAATGTGCTCCGCTGCTGGCGCGGTGCCGTCATGTGTGCGTTGTGAGCAGCTGTCCTTGCCGTTTTCCTTCTACCATTCTTCATAGCCAAGAGCAAAAATCATGTTTGCGTGTTTGGCCTTGAAGCCTAGTCATCCTATCTTAGTCGCGGGTGCGCGGTCTTGCCTGCCAAGGTCAGTAGCTGCCGTGCCCTGTCCGAGGATAAGATAATGGCACTGCTCCTGCCACAAG
The DNA here is from genome assembly GCF_048455015.1 of Haemaphysalis longicornis. Taxonomy (NCBI): domain Eukaryota; kingdom Metazoa; phylum Arthropoda; class Arachnida; order Ixodida; family Ixodidae; genus Haemaphysalis; species Haemaphysalis longicornis. Next base: position 128,926,831 of record NW_027526204.1, on the reverse strand, counting down.
CGAGAGGGGGGCTTCCCACAGCCTAGCAGTTATCTGCAAGTAATCAGCTCGGTGGGCACGCCTTGTTGTACAGCGATACGTTTTGCGCCTGCATATCTTCACCCCCCCTCCGTAATGCGTTCTTTGGGTGGTGAAAAAACAGATAACCATTGGTATGTTTGTTATCCGAATAAACATGAGTTATTGCGCGTCACTCCTTTTTCTAAACATTGTATTATGCTGCCAATGTTGCGGAAACGCACGGGGCTATTTTTCTGGCCTTTCCGTGGTGTGTTGGGGCAGATTTCGCCTCAACAAATTTTCACTTCAACGAAATTTTTCGCACGTCCCATCAATTTCGTTGTAGAGGGATTCGACTGTACTTAGATACCGAGAGGTGGGAATAGAAGTAGGGGAATGCCATTAACTTTGAGGGATGAATTAGGGAAATTTGGGGCAAAGAATGGACTCTGGCTGCACAGGGCAGGAGTGGTTACAAGTTGTTGGAGACACCTTCATCCTGCAGTTGGCTTAAATAGGATGATGATGGTGGTGGTGGCGGTTAATTCAAATCAAAGCGTTTGGATCCCGCGTCAGCTGAGCCAGCACACACAACTTTGTTGGATTTCCCCTGAACACGAGGTCGCGGGTTCGATTCTCGGCCGCGGCGGCCGCTTTTCTGATGGAGGCGAAGAGCAAAAATGCCTGTGTGTTCAAGATTTCGACGCACTTTAAAAATCCCCAGGTGGTCAAAATTATTCTGGAGCCGTCCACTACGACGCACCTCATCACCTGTGAAGCGGCGGCACATTAAACCCCACAATGAATCAATCAGTCAATCTTTCGTGCATGCCCTGTTCATCCTAGATAGCAAGCGAAATTTGACTGCCGTATTAATGAACGAATGCTAGTACTGTTTGGGCTTGCAAAGCATGTTGTGACGCTCCTATTTTTTGGCCATGAATACGGAGAAAATTTCTCGCCAAACGCATCTGAAATGTCCTCGTGAACCCTGCTTTCCCCTCGGGCAGCGTGCCCATAGAGCAGCGCATTGCGGCCAAGTTTGAGGCCCTGGCCCCACCGACACCCGTGCTGTCCAAGCGGCCACGCAAGGTCCTCATCCTTGGCTCGGGAGGGCTCTCCATTGGCCAGGCCGGCGAGTTCGACTACTCGGGCTCTCAGGTGAGCCACCTCCTCCCTCCCGCCAAGAGCGTATGGCTGTTTGTGTAGTATGTCATCTCAGTGAAGATTTTGTTGTTGCTCTGATTGCTTGTCGGTTGAGGCTCCGTTCCACTCCAATAGTACTTTGGTCAAATCTCCTGCCTGGAGTAGTCGCATGTAATAACTTCTCTGGAATGAAATCTTCTTTCGTCTCGTGCACGTAATTCATTTGAAGCTCATCTGCGTTTTAAAACTCTGTGCAGCAAAAAAGATTAGTATGTTTGTTGTTCGAGTGAGCGTGCCATTGTTAAAAACGCATCCACCCAATGGTGCTTATTGTTAGTGTTGAGCACGTCAGTATAGGTCTCTCTGTTTTCAGTTAACTGATTCAGTGGTGTTCAGCCACCAGTGGCAGTGGTAAAGGGGCTCCGTGAAAGAATACTGTAAGTCTGTGAGATACATCAGTGGAAGTAACACAAACGCTTGTGTTACTTCCAGCAGGGAGCACATCAGCAGTTACATCCTGATTGAGCCCGTTGGTATGGGTAGCAAAGAGAGCATCGGAGGCGTGTGGGACAGTGCATGGGGAGTGTGGTGTGGTGTGGCACTGCAGGAGTGTGAGTGAACAGCCATGCTTTGGGGACTATGAAGTGCCAGAGTAGTAAGAGGCAACCTGTAATTCCCTTGGCAATACTGTACTTTCTTAACACTCATTGTACACACAATAAAATACATCGCAACAGGCTGAAAAGCCAAGCAGGTGTTAACTGGGAAACTGAACTTCTATATTCAGTCGATAGAACAAGGCGAAAATGTGCCTCGAGCTAACTAGGTTGAAATGAAAACGAACTACCATGTAGGTTTAACTTAAACTTTGGAAAGGCCATTTAAATTTGACAACGGAGCAGGAGATTGTGAGGTTTGAAACGGGCTTACGTCAGAACACAAAGGCAGCAGCGCATAATTTCCTCATGTGTAGCTTAAAGGTGTTGTGCCACCAAATTTGTTGCTTGTGCATTCTTTGTTGCAAACGTTTTATATTTCATTAGAAAACATGATACATGCTCTCACATGCACATATTCTGAGTAAAAAATTTATTATCGCACGATTCATGTGAACAGGATTCGGTTTCGGTTTCTGGGCGCCGATTCAAGCAGTGACGTCACAGCGTTGCGCCATAGCCTCCTTTAGTAGGTTATATAGGAGGCTATGGTTGCGCGGACGCTCTGCCACGCGTGTCTACCATGCGGCGCTGCGGTACGTTGCGACTTTACTGCGGCGTCTGCTCCCCCACATACGTGCTTCACCACGGAAGTAAACACGCCGACTCGTCACGTCAAGCCGCGACAGCTCCGACACGGATTCTTTGTCTGCATCCTCGGATGCAGACAAATGAAAACCATGGATATGCAAACCATAAAAATGCTAAAAAAAAACGCTCAAAAAAAAAAAAAAGCAACCCTCCCCGCGAATCGAACTCGCAACGTTGACCGGGCGGGCGCGACGCGCGAAACCACTGAGCCACCGAACAACAGGTTTGCCAGTACCGATATAGCAGGTGTACTAGATGGAGGCCCATCCTTGGAGTCGAACGTCGGTGTTTACTAGCTAGTTTACAGAATTCCTGACTTGTAAACTCAAATTTCTTAAATAGCGCTTGCGCAGCAAGGTTTTGCGAAGCCCCCGCAACAGCTTATCGCCATCAACTCTGCTATTTTGCGAAAGCGCTCGCAAAAATAAGTGTGCCCGGCTGCGACTGCGATTTTGCACTAAAGGGATAGTGCTTGCCGTACTTTGGTTTTACGTTTTACGTTAAAAACCTTTGCCGATACTGATCTCTTATTACCCAAATTACCCTACGTAACTCTTCTTCTGCACGAAACTATTTTCTACAGGCGAGCAGATCGCACACGCATTCCGGGGTCGCGGCGTCGCCGAAGAGCACGGCCGAAGCGTCGAACGCCAAAATACGGATCGCATTAGCGCTAGTGTTGAGTTGTATGGGCTTCATTGAACTTACTGAGTTTATTACACTCCAGAAACTAACAAAATAAAGCCGCGTTCATTGCGGCACGAATGTTGTCGGGGCGCAGTTTCTCTCGGTCGATTCCCGACGACGCCTCGGGCGACCAGTCAGGCGACCGGTATTGTTGGCGTCTTCGGTCGGCGAGTCAGTCACACTACGGCGACTTTCCATCGGCCGACGTGTTTCTGTCGCCGTCGGCGTAGTGTGACAACGCGGTCTGGATATTCGGCAGTTGGCCGATGGTTTGGCGACTCGTCGGCGTCGCGTCGTCGTCGTGTCGGCATAGTGTGTCTGATACGACCAAGCGACCAAACAAACTGTGGTAACTGGAGTTCACGTTGACGTCGCTCGAGTCGCTAACGTTGTATGACGTCACAAACTTTGTTACGCTGGCAATTCCCTGACGTCATGGTTAGTGGCGCTAGCGATGGGTCCCGATTTCGAGAAGAGCATTTAGGTAATTTTTAGAAGCGAATTAAAATATATATTAAGCGCTTGCTGTACCCAGCACTTCGTGTTGAGGGTCGTTGGATGCAGAGGAAGCCTACAGCAGGCTTTTTACAGAGTTAAAATTTGGCGGCACAACACCTTTAAGAGGCGTTCAGCTGTTCTTCTCTGAACAGCTGAACAGCCGTAGAGAGCAAGTAGGAACATTTACAGGGCCAGCTAACCTCGCCAGGCACGCATGTCTGCAGGGCTAGCTAGTGTGTCCGTTAGGGAAAAATTCACCTGTCAGGGTGTGTGATCAGGTGGTAGGGGGACAAGATGACCCCCTTCCTCTTCACCCCTGTGTACAGTTGATGGTATAAGGAGTTCATTGCCCATACCACATCACCTTGGCCCCCTCTTTTAGCAACACAGGGCCAGTTAACCAGCATGTCTGTATGTCCCCTGCTGTGATGTAATTTGCGAAGGAGTAGCCCTTAATCAGTTAGGGCAAGGAGGGGAAGGTGAGTGAGCTCTTCCTCCTCTCTTTCAGCACATGATGGGGAGTGTTGTCCCCTACCACGTCGCCTCTGCCCCTATAAATTCACTGTGGTTGTGAGCACGTCACGGCATCCGTGTCTTTCCTGCAGGCCATCAAGGCGCTGCGAGAGGAGAAGATCCAGACGATCCTGATCAACCCCAACATAGCGACGGTGCAGACCTCCCCCGGCCTTGCGGACAAGGTCTACTTCCTGCCAATCACACCCTACTACGTGGCCGAGGTGATCAAGTCCGAGCGGCCCGACGGCGTGCTGCTCACCTTTGGCGGCCAGACGGCGCTCAACTGCGGTGTGGAGCTACAGAAGAATGGCACGCTGGACCAGTACAAGGTGGCTGTGCTGGGCACGCCCATCGAGTCCATCATCCACTCCGAGGACCGCAAGCTCTTCGCCGAGCTGGTCGAGGAGATCGGCGAGCAGGTCGTGCCCAACTGCGCCGTCTACACCGTCGAGGAGGCAAGTCTCGCTGCTTCTGCTGTTGGGATGCCTGCTGGGTGATGCGGAAAGTGTTGAGGTGGATTGGCTGCCTGTGATGTCGCTGAATTAGTACTGCAGCCAACAAGCTCGTCTACAGCAACAAGTCGTCTTGCTTTAGCTGGCCTTTACTGGGGAGCACTGTTGGAAACTCATCGTGCAGACTGCTGGCTGAAGTGTTGGGCTTAGACTTCAGAGCAGTGCAGTAATTTTCTCTAAACGGTGTTGTGCTAGGACAACAAAAGGCAATAAGTTCAAAAAGCAGTGTAATAAGCTAGTCTGTCGACTGCTTTGCATAATGATCTGTTTGTGTGACGGTCAGTTATGCTACGTTACCACAAGGAAGAACTTGTCAACAAACAAGCTCCAAGGTAGCACATTCAAAATTTGTTCATTGGTCACTGAGACTGCCCAATTCAGCACAGGGTCAGTGCGTGGTTTGGTTTGTTGTTCATTGTCAAATGGCACCAAGCTGGAACCAGATTTTTTAGAGAGAAGCTTTAGTGTCCTCGCTGATGTCGTTGTATGCCAATAAACCCTGCAGGAAAGCCAGCTTTCTATGACGATGATGATTAATGGTCGTGGGTGAAGTGAGAGAAAAAACTCTTCTTGTGGCCAGAATCGAACCTGGGTCCTTCGCGTTATGAAGCCGGTGTCTATCCAATTGCTCCACTTCAAAATGGTCGAAGTGAACGCCAAGCAGCAGGTACCGATTCACGTTGTACACCCCAAATGTTAGGCCTGCGGAGTGCACACCCGAGAGTGGCTGTGGGTATTTTAGAAGAGTGGTTTGTACCTCCAGAGTAGCACATACATGCAGTGTGAGAGTGGCCAACCAAAGAATCCATCACGAGAAAGCTTCGCGTCCAACTATCGTCGTCGTTAGTGTCCCTGTGTATGTACAGCCGGGAGGGCGATTTTGCGGGCCACGAGTGCAGCTAATTTAGAAAATTTATTCCCCGCGAGTCTGCCTGACAGCTAATATATGTATCTTTTTAAGAAGATCTAGGACCTAAATTTTCACTCACTGGTGTAAAACAATCTGTCGGCTGAAGAGGAATTTGCAGAAATTTGCGATTTCGTGGTCTGTAAATTTTTGCTCGCACTGTACATCATCGTCGCAGTTCGCTCATCTCATCCTTCTGATTTGTTTGAGAGACCGAGTCTATAGAATGCGCCATCTAGCAGTGTGCTTTGAACGTTCAGTCTTTTTGGCATTGTTCATTTCTCCAGTGTTATGACACTGTAGCCATTTTTTAATCACCTTGTCATCACACAATAGTGTTATTGTTTTTATTTGAAGCATTATGAGTTCCAGCCGTAAACCTGCAACATTATTTTGTGCATGATTTTTCGAAGAGCTGATTGAAGTGGCTAAGGATGGTCTAGATGAGAATTCAGAATCTTGCAAAATAGGTAGAGATGTGTCACTTGCATACTCAGGTGGAAGATATGATACTTCAAATTACGAAACAGAAGTGTACTTGTGCTGGCTATACAAGGAAACAATCACATGTGTTGGACTGCCAGGGTAACAGAGTGGCGGCCGATAGATGGGACTAGAAAGAAGCAAGGGAAGACCATTAACTCGATGGAGGCACGAATTAAGCAAATTTGGAGGCAACAACTAAGCTTGCGTAGCCCAAGACAGGAACGGTTGGAGATAGGCTGATGATGATGATGGTGGTGGTGGTGGTGACTTACCTGCTCTTGTCCTGATTGCGCACAGGCCATGATCGCTGCGGAGAAGCTGGGCTTCCCGATCCTGGTGCGGGGCGCCTTCTGCCTGGGCGGCCTGGGCTCGGGCTTTGCCCACAACCCGGAGGAGCTGCGCGCCCTGGTGACCCAGGCCCTGGTGCGCTCCAGCCAGGTGCTGCTCGACAAGAGCCTCAAGGGCTGGAAGGAGGTCGAGTACGAGGTGGTCCGCGACGCCCTCGACAACTGCATCACGGTCAGTGGCCTCGTTCACGTGCACCACCACGGCTGTTTGTATTGCAGCGTCTTAGTGGGGGGAACAGCCCTGCATTTTGATCCCAAGTCACTGCCTGCTGGAAGTGTAGATGTACAGATAAGGCTATGCCGGTTTGCGGGAGGCATAGGAACAGTATTCTTGGATGGTGGATATCTTGCACAATTGGAAAATGGGGGGTTTTCTCCATCTGTCATGTTAGCCTAGTTTGATACGCATGGTTTTAAACCGACCGGGTGATGAAACAAATCTTGTGTAGCAGATAAAGTGCCTTTAAAACATAGTGTGTTATGTAGTACGTTGTTGCATTCAAAACTAGTGCTTGTTCTTCTTCTTTTTTTTTTTAAAAAGTTGGAAATAGTGTTTTTTAATGTAGTATGCAGCTGCAGTTAAAAGCAGCTCTGACGCGGGTCTTAAATAGAATGAAAAGGCGGGCATCATTACTGGGCACAGGACAAAGCTTTCCTTGCAAAGGAAATTCTGTGGTTGCTTTCGCTGTAACAACCTTGACACGTTACCAGATTGCGTAGGCGTTGTTGCACAAGCTACCAATAAGCTAGCTTGCGCAACAGTGCCGGGATGTGGCAAAGGGCTGGGAATTGCCGAGTGTCTGGTCTCGCCGTCCACCCAGTACGGTTTGCTGACCTGCCCTCAGTTGCAACGAAGAAGGTGTACGGAGCCATATCTGCCGGGCACCGACTTCTTCCCTCCTGACAGGTGTGCAACATGGAGAACCTGGACCCCCTGGGCATCCACACGGGCGAGTCCATCGTGGTGGCGCCCAGCCAGACGCTGACAAACGAGGAGTACAACCGGCTACGCACCACGGCCATCCGCGTGGTCAGAAGGCTGGGCATTGTGGGAGAGTGCAACGTCCAGTACGCCCTCAGCCCACACTCCTTTGAGGTGGGCTGCGCATTTAGTTGGAAGAACTATTTCTTTCACTTGCACTGACTGCACTGGTGCAAGCAGTGCAGCATACGCTCTTTTTTTTTGTACGGTGAAGTTGTATACGGCTAGGTTCCAACCAAACCTGCATCCGTCTTCAGAGCCGTGTAGAATACGAATTTCCTTCTCCAAAGCTATTGTAAAGTGCTTTATAGCTCCCAGTCTGACCTTCTGAATTGTACTCTAGCTCCCAGGTATCTCGGAAAAAATTGCGCTGAAATTTATCGCTAAGACGATGCTATCATCATGCCGATTTTTATTTCCCTATCGTGTTACAGAATTCCTGTCTGCTGTCAATACATGGCGGGCTACGGAGGTGACACAGACAGTCCCATGTTTTTCCCCCTGACTAATACTCTAGTCTTTTAAAGTTTCATTTAGCGAGTTAGCTAGGAAGTATGCTCTATTGCAAATTACAAGCAAACGTGTCTTGTTTCGTCCACTCCTTGTACTGTGCCCAAATCATTCTTCTTCGCTGAATGGAAGGGCGCCCAATTTTGTTTCACTTGCCCATTTTCTTTTTACTAGTGTAAAAAAAAATATAGTTCCAATAGCCCTCTGCACTTGTCTGCATGACACTGACCCTCAATTCAGGTTAAAAAGGACGTCTCTAGTGTACAGGTGGAGTTTGGCGCTTGAATGAAGGAGGAACGCACTGCTTGTCGTTGTCTCGTCTTTCCCCCGCAGTACTACATAGTGGAAGTGAACGCGCGCCTGTCGCGGAGCTCTGCGCTGGCGAGCAAGGCGACGGGCTACCCGCTGGCCTACATTGCGGCCAAGCTGTCCCTGGGCATCCCGCTGCCGACACTGCGCAACACGGTCACCTGCCAGACCACCGCCTGCTTCGAGCCCAGCCTGGACTACTGTGTCGTCAAGATCCCCCGCTGGGACCTGGGCAAGTTCCCACACGTCAGCAACAAGGCAGGTCTTCCATAGAGCATTGGTGGAACGGGGAGAGGAGCGGTGGGGAGGTGTGGTTCCGTCTCTTTTGGGTTTTTTAAAGACGATAGTCTTTCTTGGGCTGCTTAAACCCAGAAATTTCGGTCTGTCTGTCTATGTCTGTCTGTCTGTGACTCGATTCGGCCACCGGGCCAAAGTGAAACGAAGTCTGCGCAATAGTCTTATATACTCACAGCCAAATCTAAACGTCTGAGTCCGGTGTCAACGTTCATACTTGTCAACATTGTTGAACAAGAACAAGACATTTTGCAAATATAAGACAGAAATTAATACACAAAGGGATATTTACAGTGTTTCTTTAAAAAAAAAATCATGGATGCTTGATTTTTGCGAAATGAAATACAGTACTGCATCCACTGCAGAAAAAGAATTCACACTCTTGCCCGCACCACTAAAGCAAGCTTCTGGTGGCATTTTAAGAAATCAAGCGGCAACAGTTACGAAAGGTTCCACTATATATGTTCCACACTATATATGTTCCACATTTTGCTTCGAACGCACGTGGACTAGGGCAACGCGGTTCTATAAACATTGAAGTAGGACGCCTCGATTCAGGCGTATCTCCGTCGTACGGCAGCACTGGCATCGAGGCACCCGGCCTGGAGCCGTGGAAGAAGGCGGTAAATTTAAATTGACTTGAGCAAACCTTTAGCGTGTTTCCCTTGGGAGAGGAGCATGACGGAAGAGGAACAGCATGAGAGGTGAGTGGGAAAACGAAGGGAGGCATTTACTTGGCCAATGTCGACAAAGACGATCGTCTTTCGTGGACATTTGCAACGAAAGGAGCAGATATGCGGCCAATATTTTTTTTTTATTTGGAAGAAGTAGTTGTTCGTGTGCATATAATGCCTCTGGAGTGTTTTTTTTTCCCCCTTCTTTTTTGCTCTGCTTGTTTTATATTGGTTGTTGTATTTTGAGGCGTTACCCTTCTCCCTCTCTTGATGCACTGTGTGTTTGATTTGGTTCATTTTAATATGAAAGCACCCTTGCACGCTACTGGCATCACCAGTAGCATATCCTTTCTCTCTCCCCCCCTTTTTTTTTCACTAGTGTCTATTACGAATATCGGTAAGGATTACGTTTTCCTTGTGGAATGCCTTTATGATGATTGCAGAGGGCCAAGTTCGCTGTCTCGTTTAGCACTTCTTGCGGGTTGATGTAAGTGCAAATGCCGAGACAAATACTGTAGATCCCCGTTGATATAGTTCTGTCTGCAACATTTTCCTGGCAGTTACAATGTGGCCGCTCATACCCGCTGTAGTTCAGTTTTGTCAGGCCATTTGTTTTTACAGAATAAAATTTTTCTGGTCCCCCACAGTTTCAAAAAATGTGCCAATGATGTTTTACCATGTTTAGGATTCGGTGCTCACTAATCCATAAAACAACTGCACGAAATGTAGCAACAGTCATGGCTTTTCTGATTGCAGCGGTGATGTTGTTTAATCCCTCTACCCCGCTGGAACAGATTGGCAGCTCCATGAAGAGTGTGGGCGAGGTGATGTCCATAGGACGCTCGTTTGAGGAGGCCTTCCAGAAGGCAATCCGAATGGTGGACGAACACGTGTCAGGCCTGGATCCTTATCTGAAGCCCGTCAGCGACCGGGTAAGAGTCGGACAGTTTTATATCAATTGTTTTTCATTCCTGCTGGTTGATGGCACTCGGTATCTTCGGACTACACTATATGACGCACCGCGGATGGTCCGTGGTTATTCAGAGGATTCTGCATGACAAAGAAATGTGAAAAAAAAATTAGCGGATTGCTTCTCAGGGAGTTTGCAGTGAGCCCGGGACTGATCATTGTAAAACCGTAATGTTTTCCAGCGTACAGGAAAGATGTTCAGACAGTGTCGGTGCGGCAAGATGTTGCTGCGCAAATCCCTGAAATTAACCTTCCATGTTGTACTAAGAGATTGTTAGCGGGTTGTGGTTGAAAGGTAAAAATGTAATTAACCCAGGTCAGAGTTGAAATAACGAAAAAATTGCACCATCTTCCCGTGGGGAACCATGAGGAGGATGCGAAGCATCATGGGGGTTCTGTGTAGGTTCCATTGTGTTGCCGTTATGTTGTTTCATTTATTGGAGCACGAATGGGAACGTAGTGTGAACCCTCATGTAGAGACAGAGAAATGTAGAGACAGCAAAGAGACCGGCACCTGCATTACCTGATCGAACACCTCCTGGTTCTCGTCTTTCTTTATTGTGTGCTCACGCTCCTACCCCGCTGCTCGCCCCCTTCGTCCTCTTCTCTGGTTGAGCTGCAAGGCGCGTGGCGCTTCCTGCCACAGCTTTCCCACGGGAAATTCAACGTCCTCCTCTAAAGTTTTCAGTTCGTCGTTTCCGTTGACGTTCAGCTTCGCGTGCCTTCGTTGTATCAGTAGCTGCTTGACGTAGTTTGAATGAGTGAAGGACATAAGGCGCGTTCGTAGCACGTGCTCCCGTCTCGGTTTGTAGCGCAGTGGGAAGAGCGCCACGTACCTCCCGTTGCGGCCACAGAGTCGTGGGATCGAAACCGGGTGCCACCTAACTATTTCTTCTTATAGTGGACTGCGCTGACGTCAGCCCAACGCTGACGGGGCTGAAGAGACGCGCATGCGCAGTAGAGTGCGGACAGCGGACAACAACGACAACAAGGGAGAGAGGGGCACAGCCCCGAGCATGAGATGTTTCGCATCTAATAAAATCAAATTAACGGAGGCAGAATTAACAAGTGTCTAATGTGTGCCCTCCTCCCGTGTGGTGCAACTATTGTTTTGTGTCGCTGTGCCCCTCGCAGGAGCTGGCGTGCCCGACGGACAAGCGGATGTTCCACCTTGCGTCGGCCATCAAGGCCGGCTACACGGTGAAGCAGCTCAACGAGCTCACTCAGATCGACCCGTGGTTCCTGAGCAAGATTGTCAACATCATCGAGTACCACACCTTCCTCGAGGGACTGCACAGCAAGGTGCAGGGTGTTTCTGTTCGTCCTTCGTAAAAAGCATGCGCTGTTCCTACCTTTGTACCTCACCAACAAATAGTCCAGCGTGGTACCCTTTTGGGAGGTGAAGTGTGGCACTTCACTGAAAAGGGCTACACGTGTTGCATTTTCTTGTGCACACCAGTGTGTGGTTTGTTTCATTGATGTGCAGCTTTTATCGTAAAACATGACTGGCAGCGAGCAGAAATTTGATCGTCTGCTTTTCAGACTGAGGTGAAAATCAAAAATGTCTGTGTTGAAATTACGGCACTTGTTAAAGATTCGCAGGTGGTCAAAAATAATTTGGAGCCCACCACTACGGTGCGCCTCAGAGCCCATGTGTAGCTTCTCTGCATTAAACAGACAAAATTTAAATTTTGGAAAATAAAACTTGTCTATCTTATCGCATACCCATTGTTGTCAGTATCACGACCCGCTAATCTCTTACCTGAGGAGCCGAATGAGCAATACAGTGGAACACTGTCTATATGACTTTCTGAAGACTGCACGAAAATGTATGACTGGTGGTGGGTAGATATTGCCTTAGTACATGCTCGCATGCAATAGATGGGCTGGGAACTTATGTGGGCTTAAAATTTGAACTTTTGTAAGAGGTTTGATGTGTTTAATTTGCAGCCGGCACTGCTCACACACGACGTTCTCCTGCGGGCCAAGCGTCTTGGGTTCTCGGACAAGCAAATCGCCCAGTGTGTGGGGAGGTCAGTTTTTATTATTTTTTTTTTTTATCTGTTCTTCGAAATTTTCTGCTCATGTGAGCTTAAATGCGTGTTTTGTATTTCATCATTAATCAGAACACACTGTACTTCTAGCTTTGTTTATTTCGCATGCCACCAAATGTAGAAGTGCCTTTACCGGGCCTGCTCTGAAGATTGAAAAGTAAGGGGGGTGGGGAAAGGATGTATGATAAGTAAGTCATCCCCAAATTCTGAAGTGATGCAGTGATTCATTGTTGACATATATTTAAGTTCCCTTTTTTTTTTTAATGTAATGAGCTTGTGCAATCACTTTTACGACCCTTTCTGCAACCCAGCACTGAGTAGTTTTTTGAGACTGAGTCGTTTCTTTTCTTCTTTTTGTGTGTATTCTACAATCCTTTCTTTAAACCAGCACTGTAGTAATGTGGAATCCCTTTTGGAATCTCTTCTGCAACCTCTTCCACAATGTTCCCAGCACGGAGTTGGTTGTGCGCAAGATCCGCGAGGAGCTGGGCATAGTGCCCCGTGTGAAGCAGGTGGACACGGTGGCGGCGGAGTGGCCCGCGGCCACCAACTACCTCTACCTGACGTACAACGCCGCCACGGATGACATGGAGTTTGAGCACCAGAGCGCCATCATGGTGCTGGGCTCGGGCGTCTATCGCATCGGCAGCTCGGTCGAGTTCGACTGGTGCGCGGTCAGCTGCGTCCAGGAGCTCCGCAAGGTTGGTGTCTAGCCCCTTCGCTGTTTATTCCACCATGCAACCGTTGTTTCGAAGCCTTTTGAGGTTGGTAGTTTTGTCGTAGTTACTCATGCAAGCGTTGGTCCCGTTCACTTGTCCTTTGTCCATAGCCACAGAATGTCATTGTCGTCATCATCATCATCATCACAATCATCATCCTCCTCTGTAGGTTCACTACAGGCTGAGGGCCTCCCCCTTAGATCTCCATTCTGGCCTTTCGTGCTCTTCCCGAGCCCATTCTTTGCCCCCTAGTTTCGTTATTCCCTCCATTGAGATAATGGTCTTTCCCTACGTAGAGTCACGCCTCTCGATGGCCGCTCGATTGCCCTGGTGGTCTACCTGTTGTCATTTCGTCGCATTACATGTTGTGGGCTACGGTGGGACTGAGAGGGCCAATGGGGGATACAGGGGGTTTCACCACGCCCGCAAAATGACCCATCCAAAATGGTCCATGGAGGCTCGCGGCGTCCACGAGGGAGACGATGCGACGGGTTCGACTGGCTGACAAAGGCAACGACCGGCTCCAAAGGGCCAGGATGAACCAGGAGATTTATTGGCCGAATGATACAGCGCATACTCAATGCCAAGACAGGGCTAAAAACTACACTGTACTGACGCGCGTCTTAAGACCCCACCCAAACCCCACCCGGCTACGGCTGAGGTTGCAAGTGGGCTGCTTGCAAGGTAGGAATAGGCCTACCTGGCACGTCCGGTAAGGGTCAAAAGCAGGCCTTGACCGAATGTCTCAGCGGAGAGGGAATGAGCAGCGTCCCGGTTCTCGAGCTCCGACCTCCTCAAGCCCCATCTCTGCTACCCAAGAGACCAGCGAAGTGTGCACACTGCGCTTATGAGGCGTGGGGGAAAGGAGGCAGGCTCCTGGGCAAGGAGGAGCGACAGCGGTAGCGGGGCGGTTGGTGCGGGCAGGCATGTCGGCCTGCGAGTCGACGCAGGGTGGGACGTAGGTCGTGGGCGTACGCGCGCGCGGCTAAAGGTTGTGTTTGTGGGGCGGGGAAAAAGGGGATCTAAAGGATCGCCACAATGTCTAGCCCAAGTCCATTTCTTCCGCTTAGTTTGAAATTACGTAATATGTTATCTTCTACCGATCCCATTTCGCCGTTCACGATCTGTGAGTCACGAAATGTCGCACGGGAAAATGTATGGAGTGGCGATGCCTGTTTTCACGCTTTTGTTTTTTTGCTTTAATAACTGACTACTGTTGCTTTGAGTTGTACATTTGTATTCACCACACTTTAATCGACCGATAAAGGCTGCCTTGCTTTTGCACTTTCATGTCCTTTTAAATGCACATAGGTCGTGGTTCAGAGTATCAAGATCACTAGTGCTTTCATCATTAGCTCTAGTAGTATCCAAAGGCGTAGAACAAAAACATGGCGCACATGTTATTTGCTCATCTTGACCATCATTTGCGCAGCTGGGCAAGGGGACCATCATGGTCAACTGCAATCCCGAGACTGTCAGCACGGACTACGACATGTGCGACCGCCTGTACTTTGACGAGATCAGCTTTGAGGTGAGTCCTGTTGGCCACTTCCTGTTCAGTTCTTGTCTGAATAAGAGGACCCGTTGCATGCTGCCTGTGCTAACCTCTTCTCCCTCTTCCCTTTGATTGCAGACAGTGATGGACATATACACTCGGGAGCAGCCGGAGGGCATCATTCTCAACATGGGTGGCCAGCTGCCCAATAACATTGCCATGGACCTGCACAGGCAGAAGGTGAGGAGGTGGCGGTGCACACTCAACTTAATATAGCATTTGTGTGTGATAGCTGCTATCGTGGGTAGTCTGTTTTAATCGGCCTAATACACGTAACCTATTAATAACTTACCATCAGAGGGGCAAATGGTACTAAGAAAGCAAAGAGGCAGGGAAAAACATGGCTTAGTGAGACGAAAGCTTGGGGCAGATAATTGCAGACTACGGACTAATTAGCGGAGTGTAAGACAGATTACAATGCACAGTGTATATAGGGGATCATGTTGCAGAGCACTGCATTTCTGTTGTCTGTGCCGTCTGTTTGAAGATTTTCGTACGTGTGGCTGAAAGTGAATCGGTCAGTTTTGGTGCGTTCCAGGGCCGACTTCACAAATTCATAGCAGCTTCACAGCTTTATTTCAAGAAGCACTTGTTGCTCGTATCCCCTATAAAGCTGCCGTCATGAAGTGGCTGCTGTGAAGTAGTTTATACTGAAGCCTTGCCGGAGATCAGGGACCATTATTGGGCAAGGTATTAATGCTGAGTAATTCTCGTACGAACAGTAACATTTCTTTTCCTTTACGGTGGTCAAAGCAGTAGACTCGCTCATCACCTGTGAGGTGCACAAAGTAGATGCGTTCTCTGGGGCTGTGGATTGTTGTGCAGCTGATGTTACGAGTATTTACAGTAGTGAGCTCTGCCTGCCTTTCTCGCGCGATCACCAGGCCCGCATCCTGGGAACGTCCCCTGAGTCAATTGACTGTGCCGAGAACCGGTTCAAGTTCTCGCGCATGCTGGACTCCATCGGCATCTCTCAGCCTCGCTGGAAGGAGCTCACAAACTTGGAGGTAAGCTGGCCTGAGAACTTGGTCCCCAAAAGCGTGGGCGCCGTAGTGTGTCATCTAGCATCTTCCCACAAAAGTTGACTCTTTTTAAGTGCGTGGTTGTTATAGGGCTGTGGGTTCACGTTTTGCTAGCTATTGTCTGCAGGTATTCCTGTGCTCAGACGGAAAAGTCGACTGTGGTGTGGCGCACGCAGTTTCTAAATGCATTTTCGTGACTCATTCTTCGTACTTCCATGTTGGTTATGCTTGCTGCTTCCCAGAGCCTTTCTCTTCTATAGTTTTATTCCTTTTCCCAGTGGCTTGAAAGGGCTTGCACAAATGTTTGCACGCTTTTGACACACGATTGGCGGAAACGGTTGGCGGAAACTCCGATGTCCGATTAGCTGAACTTGGCAGCCAGAGCCAAATGGTTACCAACATCATCAGCCTTGTTCACTGACTAATACTTGGTTCTAAAGTAAACGGATTATGGTTATTTTTGTTGGGTGGTAGTTTCTGAAAAGACCTTGGCAAAGGGTTAGTCGAGACGAAGAAGCGTACTAAGAAGCGGTCGTGAAAATTGAGCTCTGTTTATCGACCGATAACTTTCTTTTTCTTTTTGGGCTTGTCTGGTCAAAATTAATCCGGAGCCCTTCACTACAGCGCGCCTCATCGTCTGCATTGCGTCGGGGCGTTAAACCATACAATCAATCAATCAATCTTTGGGCTTGTCGCCGGCGTGCAGAACATCAAGTCGTTCTGCGAGGAGGTTGGCTACCCCTGCCTGGTGCGGCCCAGCTACGTGCTCAGTGGCGCAGCCATGAATGTCGCCTACTCGCACCGCGACCTCGAGGGCTACCTCAGCGAGGCCAGCGCAGTCTCCAAGGAGCACCCCGTCGTCATCTCCAAGTTCATCTGTGAAGCCAAGGTACCGCGTAGCGAGCATCTCATGCAGCACCAGCTAATGGGAACATTAGGTGCAGCGGCGTTAGCCAGTGAAGGCAGCTCATGCTCTCGGATACTGTCCTCTGTGTCGTGCTCACAGAAGTAGGAAGCAGGCGGACTGGATTTAGAGTGGATGCCCTACTATGCTAGATCTTTCAAGGTCATTCACTGTGTCACAAGTGGCCTTCAGCCACCCGCTTGCAAGCTGTGCCTTTTGTTCTTATCGCTTCGCTCGCTCGGAGCCTCGGCATTGTGGTACCCAATTTCACTAGGCGACGGTGAAACAGCTGCTTTGCCAGGCTTGGCCCCCCAGTCTTGCCATCGATGGCGCGTGCCGGCTGGGCTGGTTGTGTGTGCCCTTGAACACAAGCGAAATGGTGAATCCAGTCATCCAGTAGATATAGCTGAACTGCAGGCTTCGAAATCTCTAGCAAAAGGGCAAACTTTCGCAAAACAGTGTGCATATTCTTTGCCTTCGCCCGCAATAACTAGGTTTCGAAGCGTAAAATGCGAGCCTTTTTTTTTCTTCAGAATCCGTTGTGCTTGCAGGCAGTGCTAATCTAGTGAGGAAGCTGGGTTGAACAATGGTTGCAGGAAATCGATGTCGACGCTGTGGCCAGGGATGGCATCCTGATGGCCATGGCAGTCTCGGAGCATGTCGAGAACGCCGGCGTTCACTCGGGCGACGCCACGCTGGTGACGCCACCCCAGGATCTCAACTCTGAGACGCTCGCCAAGATCCGCGCCATCTGCCAGGCTATCGGCGAGGCGCTCATTGTCAGCGGACCCTACAACATGCAGCTGATCGCCAAGGTGCATTTCCGTGCCTTCTTTCCTTGCCTGCGTGTGTCCAACTTCACTGGATGCAAACGTAAACCTGCACTTTTGTCACACAGAAGGGGGATGTGTCTCGTTAGGATAAGTCTTTTCTCACAGGCAAGGATTTACAACAAATTATAGAAATTGTCAAATAAGCGCTTTATAAACCACTCCGCATTATAGTGAGCCGTATTAAAGGCAGCCTCACTGCTGCACGCACGTGCGTTGCTTGAAAGAAGTTTTTCTAGGGGCGACGTAAGATGTCACTTATGAAGATATGAAGTCCCTGGTGCTTTATATCGAATACTTTCATAAAAACCACTGTTCAGTGTTGTATGACAGCTGCATATGACCAGTACTCATTTACGGGGCAGAAACTTGGAGGCTCACTAAAAGGGTTCAACTTAAATTGAGGACGACTCAGCGAGCAATGGAATGGAAGATATGTGTAACATTAAGGGACAAGAAGAGAGTAGAGTGGATCAGGGAGCAAACGCGTGTTAAGGACAAATCAGTGGAACTTAAGAAGAAAAAATAGGCGTGGGCAGGGCATGTAATGTGGAGGCAAGGTAACCGTTGGTCATTAAGGCCAACAGAGTGGATCCCTAGAGAAGGCAAGCATGGCAGGCTGCGGCAGAAGGTTAGGTGGGCAGATGAGATCAAGAAATTTGCGGGGATAAACTGGTCGCAATTAGCACAGGACCAGGATAATTGGAGATCTATGGGAGAAGCCTTTGCCCTGCCGTGGGCGTAGACATGATGATGATGACTGTTCACTGACCCCCTAAAGTCAGCTTCAATGCGATGATATGTCTTCAGGGGCAGTATAAGAGGTGACGTGTGAAGGCTCTAGAGGTGACGTGTGAAGGCTCTAGGGCCTTTTACGACAGCATTTTTTGTATGTGGCCAAAAGTGGGACACATCAAGCCAGGTAGGCGGACAGACGAGTTTCCATTTTGAGTGCGTGTAGACATGCTTAAAGGGACCCTGCAGCACTTGCCATCGACTACTCGGAATGTATTTTGAGGTGAAGTCTATTGTCCCAGCAATCTCTTCCCACAAAAATGATGAAAATCCGTTCACTATCACCAAAACTACGCGCGATGAGAAATCGCGTATAATCGTTCCCTCTCAACTCGACCGCAGACAACGCGACCAAAGCGGCACGCTCTCTACCGTAGAGGGGGGCGGCTCGCAGCGTTCTCTTCGACGGTGTTCGATATACCGCGGGTTGGGAAGTTTTCTCCTTTCCTCTGCAACGTGGAGGGGTCTATTTTCGGTCTGGTGCCACGAAAAAGCAGGCATGGCTGCCTGCTCGCAAGCGTGCGCTCAGGCTGGTAGGGCGTTTTTGAAGCAATAAACGTTTGTTGTCGAGCGGTCTCGTTGAAAGGAGAGTGTTGAGTTTGTCACTCAAAGTCAGCGTGCACTCAAAAAACGAAAGAAACGCCAAAACTGTGCATACAGGTTCAGGCATAGAAGAGGTTGGTACACAGCACCGACGACAGTGGATCGTCTCAGGAAATGTGCGAAATAAGCCACCAAGTTGGCCAGCGACAGCCAGTAGGACAGCCATGGCTGCAATGACATCGTTTAGGCCATGCCAGGAATGCATAATGAGGGAAACTGAAGAGATCGTGGCTGGTTTTTCTGCGTCTTTCACAGCAATTCGCGCGCTCACTGCTTCACGTGCACGTGTAATATTTGACTCAGCTATTCCGGGCAATGTAATCTAAATGACACGCAGATTTACTTGCACTGCTCAAAGGGTGTTGCAGGGTCCCCTTTAAGGATTTCAAGAATGAAAACACGCCCTAACCAAAGCTTTTAAGCAGCCATGCATTCTTGTATTTTTTAACCTCGTCTTCTCCTTTTAGGACAACCAGCTGAAGGTGATCGAGTGCAACCTCCGGGTGTCCCGCTCCTTTCCCTTCGTCTCGAAGACGCTCAACTGCGACTTCGTCGCCTTGGCCACCCAAGTCATCCTCAAGCGACCCGTCGAGCCCCGAGATCGGGACGTTACATTTGGTGGGGCCAGAGTCGGGGTCAAGGTAGGTCAGAACTCTGGTGCATGCAGTTGTCTCTTGGCCGCATGTCAGTAAGTTTGGTGCGCAGCTGTGAAAGACACGGTCACCACTGCCATTGCAGTGTGGCGGCAGATTGCTTTTACTTTTCATTGCTTTTCGTTGTTTTGTAGCCTAGAGATATAGGGAAAAGTGAAAAGCAGCTAGGTATTTGCACCATTCGTGCTCTGTAAAAAGCGCCACTGCTGTCAGTTGATGTTATTTGGAAGTGTGCTTTTGTTGGTGATCAGTGCTTGCAGAGTTAGCCGTATGTGCTAGTGGGTGGTAAAAAAGCAGTGCCTTGTTTACAGTTGCAATGCCACCAACTTTCATGCGGCGAAACTTTGTGAAACAACCATGCAGTGCTGTACTGCTTTCATGTAGTGGCACGGCTCACTCGTATCCAATTTTTCTATAGATCTTGCCTGTAGTGTGCCACATTGGAGGTGGAGGTGTAAGGCACTCCTCTGGACTCTTGTATCATTTGTACGTTCGCAATGCAGGTGCCTCTGTTCTCGTACTCTCGCCTGGCGGGTGCCGATATCCGGCTCGGGGTGGAGATGGCCTCGACAGGTGAGGTGGCCTGCTTCGGAGAGAACCGCTACGAGGCATATCTGAAGGCACTCCTCAGCACGGGGTTCTGCATTCCCGAGAAGAAGATCTTCCTCTCCATCGGAAGTTACAAGGTGACTGCCTGCCAGTGCATGTTGGGAGCCGGCATAGAGCCATTAGTTGAGCCGAGGCGTTGATGCTGAAATCGTCTCTCTCACTGGATCCGTATAAACAGAATTTTCATTCAGTTTTCTTATAGTTACAACTCGGTTCTCAACTGCAGCTTTATGCTAACAATTTTGTGCCAGATAGCGGCTTTCTGCCAGACAGCGGCTCTGTGCCAGATAACGGTTTTGTGCCACATGGCAGCTTCGTCCGAAAAATCTTTCCTCTTACATATGTCTTGGTCGGCCGCTGTCGCACTTCTGTTCCGACACAGCACAAGGCGGAGTTCCTGCCCAGCGTCCGAACCCTGGAGAAGATGGGCTTTCAACTGTATGGGAGCCTTGGCACCTCGGACTTTTATATGGAGCACGGCATCAAGGTAAGTGTCTCTGTACAATTGTAGGCAACCACGCTTAGAAGAACAGTTAATGAAGTGTAAGGGAAAAAAAGTTGTGCTACTGCCTTGATTGCATTTAGAGCAATGCTCAGCGTCCTAACATAAAAGGAAGCTTTTGATTTCAAGGCCCCGATTTACTGCAAATTTGGCAGTGGATGTAAGTGTGGCCCTTGGATTTTACAAATTTGTGATAGAAATTTTTAGCTTAGATTGGAACGCAAGCGACAGAGCAATTCAACATTTGCAATCTTTACAAATGTGTGGGCAGCCAATTTTGCAGCCAACAACAGCCAATGTTGTTGCCACGTTAAGTATTTTTGCAATATCAAAGAAATAAATTGCTGATGTCTCCTAAATGTATCAAAATGGCTAGTACCACTGGCTGTGCGGTCGGGAGGACAGTATTAACTTCATTTTAACGTGGTTCAAAGTAGTCTGCATTGTCGTAGGCGTATGTAGTTGCCTATTTTCGCAAAAAGGTTGTGGGTTTGATCCCTGGATGTGGCAAATGTGTTGTTGGTGGCGGAGAAAACAAAAGTGCCCACGCTTTCAGGTGTACGCCGGAGAACATCAAATGAGCTAAATTAAACTGTAGCCTTTCGTAGTATCTCCTCTCATTGCCAAAATGTAGCTTTGGTGCATAAAACCCAAATTTTGTATCCCAGATGTGGATTTGTGACCCAGGTGCAGATTTGTAACTGAGTGTGGATTTGTAGCCAAGGTGTGGATTTGTAGTCGATGTGTAGATTCGTATCCGGGGCCTGGCTTTGTAGCCGAGGTGTCAATTTGTAGCCCAGGTGTAGACTTGTAACCAATTTGTGACCCTGTAGCCAAGGTATGGTTCTGTAGCTAAAGTATGGCTTTGTAGCCAAGGCACGGCTTGGTGGCAAAACTAGAGGTTCGACGCATAGGGCCCCCAGTTCGAGCAGTCCCGTTCATGGAGAAGGGCACGAGACATACCGTATTTACACGATTGTAGGTCGACCCCTTTTTTCAAATTTGACAATCCAATGTCGGGGGGTCGACTTAGAATCGAACTCAAACCGTCTACCGCTAGTAACGGCAAGAGAAACGAGAAATCGGAGGTGTTACGAGGTGGGGACAGCTTTGCACCCTCGTTCCTATGGTTATGGTCTAAAGTGTGAACCGCATGAGGCGTTTTCTGCCCGCGAAAATGCGCCGCGCTGATGCTGCTGCAAATACCACGCTAACCACGCGCATGCTGCGAGGTACGGCGGCGGCGGCAACATGGCGGCATCACCAGCCGCGAAGAGGTGCACGTAGCTCCAGCGACCGCTTCTAACCACTCCCTAAGATATCACTGAATGCACAAACGAAGACGTTTGTGCAGGAAGGGATCTGATAATGTGGTTGAAAACGAAACTATATAGCATTATCCGCGCCTCGAGGGAAAGCGCCAATCAAATATCCGCCGCCGCGTGGTAGAACTTAAAGGAGCCATGAAGACAAAATGCAAGTTTGTGTTATTCGAAAGATTTCGTGTTTTATAGTGCCCCCAGCGCTTGTCCGAATGCAAACGATGCTTTATTCACTGAGAAATTAATCAATTTAGGTAAAACTTTTGATTTTCCCGCTCACTCGTGCGTTTTCGTGGTCCCAAATGACATCACAGGAGCCGACCGCTCTGCAGCCTAGGGTCCCTTGATTCACACATCCGCCGTACAGGGTGGAGACACGTATGCACTGGCGCCGCCATTTTGGTCCACTCGCTCGCTGCCGAAACAAGTCATTGTATCAAAACCGCGCTAAAATTATCGCCGCAACGGGGTTAACTGGCGAAGTTTGAATCATCTTATCTGTTTTGCATTGCTGGGTCTCGTGGGAAACGAGAACAACGCGTTGTGCACGTTGACCCAACTGCAGCGGCACGGGACCGTTCAAAGGGTGTCTCCACCCTGCACGTTGGCACTGGCACTGAGGTACTCGCGCGTTTGTTTACGTTACTGAACCTAGATGGTGCCACCATACCGTGGCGTGTCGTTTTCTGCCTTTTTTTTCGTTCTGGGAGAAAATGGTTTCGTGAAACATAGTGCTCACTCAACAAATATGTTCACGTAAGACACCGTCGCGTCAATCAATCGGCCAGTGTCGTCTGAGACAACCCCAAAGCCCCGCAGTTCTGTGCAGCTAAACAAGCATAGTGCGCGCAGTACCAACAACAGCAGTACGAAGCGGTACTTCTATGTTTACATGTGCTTTCATAACTTACACTTACCACAATGCTTACGGCTTTAAAAAGAATGTGCCCCATATTTAAGCGCAAATAGCTCGCTCGGCAAGCTTGTAAGCTCTGCCTAATTTGTGTTTACTTTCGCCGGCCTCCGCCAATCGCAGAAATGGCTCGAATGACATCATAGGTTCTGTTGCGGGAAATGAGCTAGTGGGTCGCATGGCCATTTCCTTTTTTCCTAATTATGTAGCTTATTTGAGCGAAGTTTACGTTAAAAGTGGTGTCAGTATAATTCTAACGAGGCAGTTTTTTGAATGAACCAAACTTGTGTTTTCTCTTCATGGCTCCTTTGCAGTAGAAGCTGCCGCGTGCGGAATTGTCGACGCGGACGTGAAAAAGTCGCCCGCGCAACGCCGACACGCACGAATCGCGTGCAAAAACGCGTCAAGAAACATTTTATTCGTCTCTAACAAACAAAATGAGTATTAGTGAATCCCTTGAATCAATGCGCCGCGCTAACGTAGCCCAAATCGTATCACGTTCAGTACACTTCTGAACGCAGTGGTGGGAGGTTAGTCGCTCAGAAGTAAATCGCGCGCGCCGCCACTTCTGTCAGCCGCCATGTTGTTTGTTTTGGTATCGCGCGGCAGTGGCCGCGCCACTTCTGTCAGCCGCCATGTTGTTTGTTTTGGTATCGCGCGGCAGTGGCCGCTGCCGGTTGCTTCGATGGTTGTCATCTCGCAGCGAATGTGTTCTTCCCGCTCAACCCACAGCGCATGGTTATTCCGGGTGCTTATACAAAAGGTTTTCTTTTTTAACATCTACCGCGCATACCGCGAGCGCACGGCTCTTGTGAGAGCATCGATGATGGTAGAGCCGCCGTGTGGGTTGACGGAAGAGCTTCTCTTTGTGATACAATTTTCTATGCGGCACTCGCTTTTTTTTTTTTTTTTTTTTTGAAAGATGCAGTTTTTGGGGGTCGACCTACATGCGAGTCGACTTACAATCGTGTAAATACAGTAGATGGCTTCATTGTAAGTCGTGGGACCTTAGTGGGACGTCTGTGGGACCTCTTGCAGATTGAGCCGATGACGTGGCCCTTCCACGACCACGACGTGGACGATGAGTCGGCCAACGGGGGCTCGGAGAACAACGGCAGCGCGTCCTCGCAGCAGCAGGGGCTCAGCATCGCCGACTTCCTGGAGCAGAAGGAGTTCGACCTGGTGGTGAACCTGCCCATGTGCAGCAGCGGGGCCCGCCGCATCTCCACCATGTTCACCCAGGGGTACCGGACGCGCCGCATGGCCGTCGACTACGCCGTGCCCCTTGTCACCGACGTCAAGTGCGCCAAGCTGCTGGTCGAGGCGAGTGGTGGTAGTAATCGCAGAGAGTTTGTGGCCGAATTAGTTGGCCCGGTCGTCCACAAGCCTTGCCAGAACATCAGTTTTCGACTTTAGCGTAGATTGTCTGAAAAATTGTGACCAAAAACTGTTCAAATGGATGTGGAGGACTTAAGTGTCCCCATACCCATCAGAGAAATGCAGCAGTTGTAACTACATTACCTTATGCAAAGGCAGGAGGAGACGATAATTGTGTAAAGCGTTGCTATGGCGGGTGCCTTGAAGCGCTTGGGGATGCCGGCTGGCCCCGCCAGAGACGATTAAGCTTTTCACCACGAAGGATATTTGATGGGCGCTTTCCTAAGTGGCACGGATGCCATTTTGCAGTGCAAATTTGGCCCACATTAACAGCTTCATGCCCGCATGAACAACTTCATTTGCCGCTTTGTATAGCGTTTAAGCAGGCGGTTCGAAGCAGTTGCTGGAGCTACCTGAAACGCGCAAGTAATCTTTTCCCCGGCTGCGTC
This sequence comes from Haemaphysalis longicornis, assembly GCF_048455015.1. Classification (NCBI taxonomy): domain Eukaryota; kingdom Metazoa; phylum Arthropoda; class Arachnida; order Ixodida; family Ixodidae; genus Haemaphysalis; species Haemaphysalis longicornis. The sequence goes on along the minus strand of NW_027526204.1, from coordinate 128,902,380 downwards.
AGCGCACCTGTGGCTCGTGAGGCACGTTTTTGCGTGCAGAAAACACTCCATGTGGTTTACGCTGATGCCTGCATAGACAATTAAGCTCCGACAGAAACAGTGTGCCAGCCGTGTATGCGCGCCATGTTTTTGCTTGTGGGAACTGCTTCATGCGGTCAACACTTCACTTTAACCGCGAATTTCAATGCAACAAAGTAAATTGTGAATTTTACCGACTTCGTTACGTCGAGGTATGACTGTAATATATACTGGAGGGAAAATGTGGCGTCTATGTCATGGCGAGCCACGCTTCAGCAAGCATGCTGTCTGAAGTCATGTACCGGGCAGGAATGTTCCACTTGTCCTTGGCATGGCTCGTAAACAAGCCGTAGAGTTGCCTGCGGCTGCAAAAAAGCAATTGTTAAGAGGTTATTTTAAAGTTGTTCATTGTTAAAAGATAGTGTAAAGTTGTATGGTCAACAGAAAAGTGGAGCTGCAAAGGATTAGTTCGTGAGTGATTATTTAGAAGCTTCATGCGTGTTTCCCTTTCTTGTTCATTTTGTCTCAAAACTGAAGAGGAACATTGCTAGCTGCTAGGCTGATGGTTATGTCAGGCTCCACTAGATGCCAGTACTTGTTCGTGCTAAAAGCACACAACGGTGTTTGATGTTCCAAACTGTCCCCCACCGAATGCAAAGTAATGCCTCGACCCTAGTGTGAGTGCGATTAATAACATCTCTTTTGACACCGCTACCAAGAATTGGATTAAAACAAAACAGACAACGCACGCCTTTTTTTTTTTTTTTTTTTTGCGAGGGTGCGGCGGGCGCAGTGGCACAAGCCGCGCCATGTCTGTGCTCAAGCGGCACAGACATGGCTGTTTCCAGAGTTGCCAAGCGAAGAGATTGACCACTACACTTTTCAGTGAATACCATCTATATCGCCCCTTCTCGTCGTTCATGACAGGCCCTGCGACTAGTCCACAAGGCGCCGCCAGTCAAGACCCACATCGACTGCCTGACGTCGCGCAACATTGTGCGCCTGCCGGGGCTCATCGACGTGCACGTCCACATGCGGGAGCCCGGCGCCACCGAGAAGGAGGACTACGCCTCTGGCACAGCGGCAGCGCTGGCCGGGGGCTTCACCCTCGTCTGTGCCATGCCCAACACCCGTCCCCCGCTCTGCGACGCCGAGTCTCTGCACACTTGCCAGGAGGTGAGAGGACACCCTGTCGTGCGTCGGAGTGATGCATTGTGTTGTCACCAGCCTCTGTACTGCTATTTCACAGTGTCTTTGATGCTAAAAACATTTGCAGAAGGGTGAACGAAAGGTTCTGCTATTCAATTTTAGTGTTTTCTTGTTACTGTGTTTTGTTTGTTGGGCAGGAAACGACTGCTGCAACTGCACTTTGTGTATCGGGGGTAGCCTTCATTTCAGCCATTCCCTAGTGTTATGCCTACGGGGCTTGGACGTCTCAACCCAGAAGTGCCCCACACAGTGCGTACGTGTTGTGTACGGCACTTCTAGGTGGAAAAAAGGGTATGTGCAGGGCTGAGTCTACAAAAATGATACGTCCCTCAAAAAAGTGCAAAGGAAGGTTCACAACTGCGCGGATTGAGTAAAGCCAGCGGGAAGCATAGAGAAAAAAGGGGGGGAACTAGGAAATGGCCGCCAGTGAGCACAATTCGCACCACCCGCCTCGGACGCAAAGTGTCAAATTCATGCTGCTTGGTGTCTGGCATGTAAACAACGTTGGGCCACCCGTGAGGCAACGTGCATTGTGACGGCCTCATTAAAGGGATTGTACGCACGCTGCTTTCAGTGCCTTCTGCAACACTGCTGAAGGAAATTAGATTGTGCATTTGCATGTTGCGTCTTCATATAATTCACACAATAAACTCGTGTTACGACGAAGTTTTCAGGACTGAAAACTGGATTTGTTATAAGCGATCATTCAGTAAAATCGCCTGTGTCCTATGATTTGCTGTCTATGCACTGTAATCTGAACTGTGAAACACTTTGAAGTAAGCGAAAGCAATTCATAATAAACAGGTATGATTTACTGTCTATGCACTGTAACCCGAACTGTGAAAAACTTTGAAGTAAGCGAGATTTTGAATAACGCAATTCATAATAGCAGGTGTTTATTCTATATCATTGGTTGTTATTACTTGTAATTACTGTTTGGGGGTTACAAGTGCCAACCGTATGCTGGAATGCCGAATTTTGGGTGTCGTTGACGCGCAGGCAGCCAAGTCGGGTGCTCGGTGTGACTATGCCCTCTTTGCGGGTGCCAACCAGACCAACGCGGAGACCGTGGTGTCGCTGGCATCCTCGGTGGCTGGTCTCAAGATGTACCTGAACGACACCTACGGCCCCCTCTGCATGAGCACTGTCACCGACTGGCTCAAGGCAAGTCTCCCGGGGTGTTCGGAAGCCTAGGTGCTACGCGTATCTTCCAGCAGTTGTTCTTCTGTGGACTTCTCACCTTTGGCCAGATTAGTCTGGAGACCTCCACTACGGCGCGCCTCATTGCCCGTGAAGCGTCGGCGCGTTAAACCCTACAATCAATCAATCAATCGGCATCTTGGGCCAGTGTGTCAGCTGGGAATTGGAAACAAGCTTTGGGCAGGGATCTTGTTCAAAGTAAAAAACCAAAGCCGCTTTGTTAAGAGAAAGGTGGTCAGAACCAGGGTGTCGAACCGGAACCGGAACCGAACCGAAAACCGGAACCGAACCCGAATTTTTGCCCGGAACCGGAACTGAACCGGAACCGTATTTTTTCCGCCATTTTGGAACTGAACCCGAACCGGAACGAATTGAAGGAACCGTTCCGAACCGGTTCCGGGGCCTAAAAACTGTGATTTCTAGTTTTCCATCCCGGTACCCTACCTTGCATCCGAAGATATTTTTACCATTCGCCAGACGCCACCACGCAATATTTTGCATAGTCTGCAGTTCCCAAGGACCATAAGGTTCTCATCTTATTATTACCCTAAATTTAAAGGGGCCCTGAAAGGCATTTTGAGCACACTAAATGCAGTAGCGCAATCGTTAGATTGGGTCGTCAAGGTCATCTGGGCCAAGTATTACTCTTTTACGCCCAGCGGAAAGCTCACACTTTTGTTGCAAAGTTTGTCGCTTTTTTCTCACCCTTTCCTTCGTGTTTTTGGACGCCGCCATCTTCACATGTCTACATCATCGATTCCCCGATGTTCGTCATGAGCTAGACATCCTGCTATTGGGCGTCTTTTTCACGCACTTCCGGCAAAGAGATGAGTCGTCTGCTCAGCGTCGACTTGCCGGCTGATCTGCCAGCGTAGTGCCGGAGTGCTTGGACATTTTACGACAAACGAAACAAGTGTAAACAAACGCTTAACCGTTCGTATTGAATGCAACACGGCCATAACACGACATGGATATTCTCTTACCGGAGTACGACCCATAAAGAAAGCGTTGAAGCCCCGTGGCACTTCTTTCGTGCAATCGCAGAGAACGCCCTGAGCCGAATGCCCAGGTTTGACGGATACATTTTTTTCCACTTCAAAACAATCCAGAGATGCGTTTCGAACGAACACAACGTCACAACATGCGTTGCAAGTCTGAACCGCGATTGACAGACGATGGGCTGCCTCCTCCTGCCCCTCGTAAATTCGGCACTCACCTCGCGCGCGGTTTGCGGGGACGAACAGCAAGTCACTTAACTCTGGCGCGCAAGCCGAGATGGCTTAAGCCACGCACACTGCACATACCCCATGCGAGGTTGAGTCGTACGTCGCTCGAGAAAGATAATCCAGGCCATGGGAAGCACTATCCACCCGCAGAAGCACAACGTCGCATTTCATCGCGAAACAAAGGCGTCCACAACACACACACCATCGCCTCCTGTAATGCCAAACGCATCTCGCACTTCCAAATGAGAGTGAGTAGTATGCCTGCAGTACCCATATGCCGCGAGGTGGGGCCCCAAGCTGAACCGGGATCACGCAACCGTAACTGACCTCTGGGGCGGTTTGTGCCTTGTTGCCAAGGCAACCGATGTTTGAGATCGTCAAAGAAAGGCGCTCGCTCCAGCGCTAGAAAGCTCAGAGCCGCGCCGGAGCATGTTTAGCCAACGTTGCCGCTCTCCACCACGCGTCGCCCCAAGCTGAACTGGTCACATGATTGAAGCGTTTTGTGCACGGGTTCTGTATCAGTTTGAAATCTCTTTTTCACATGCCGCCCGCAGGAATTACCGCCGCCGCAAAATAAGACCCGGCACCAGCGGGGCCACATCTGATACCGCGCTTTTTGGATAAACAGTGCGCGGTGCATGAAAGGGACCGAGCGCAAGATCCTCCCCAGCGGCTGCGAGTTCGCCGCCGATTAAAAGTCACGTGCTGCACTGCAGCAACGCACACCGCGAAAGGGCAAGGCCAGGCCACCGCACACATGCGGCCAGATTTTTCGTTCGCTTATCCATCCTTGAGCGGAATGCGGAATTCATGGTGTCAACAAAACTTGCCCGTAGCAGACGGCAGTCGGAGGAGCGTAATGCGGAAGTACGTCACCACTGACTAGCGCAGCATCATGGGAGGCAGTGCTCGCGCGGCTCGCGCGCCGTCAACAGTTGAAAAGAGGAGGAAACGCGGCGCGACGATAATGCGCGGTTTTTGATTTACGATTTCTCAGCTAATACTCATCGCTTTAACAAAATTCTTGCGGGAGGAGATTGCTAATACATTGTCTTATTTGGTTACATGTAGATCCATGCATCGGCGGAAGGTATTTCAGGACCCATTTAATGTATAGTCCGTATACACTATTAGTTTGCTTTAGGTATTGCCCATCTCCCCAAATTATCTTTTTGCATTTACAATAACTTAAGTTAGAACGCATATTCCGTGGCAACATATCATGGGGTATTCTTTATGGTTTCTATCTGCAGTGTGTTTAAAATCGTGTGAAGTTTTCACGTTGTTAATTCGAATGCATCCGTGTCCGCTTGTGAAGGCCTTCAGGGACCCCATCAACAATAAATCCGTATCTTATACTTATTTTAGTTTGAGTGGACACTTATACAAAAACAGCACTGAGACACAAACACTCTAACTTCTCTACGTCACCATCACTTTTTCTTGTACAGTGCCGTTGTGTCCTTTGGTTACTGCCCTAGGAGAACATAAGAATTGAAAAAAAAAAAAAATAAGGGCCTTCTCATTTTCACTTTTAAAGTAAATGCGATAGCATTTCGATGCATGGATTTAAGTCGATTAACCCCGATTAGTGGGTAGACTAGGGTGGTTTAGTGAGATGAGTGAATGAACTAATGTGAATTAGTGGGACTGCGGTGTCGATTAATATGGATTAGAGGAATTAGCGGGTCAGTTAAGGCGGATTAGAGGGTTGGACCAAACATGATATATTTGGGGTCCTTTGCATTTCTAAATTTTGCAGCGTTCTCTTTCTCGACCAATCAGGAAATTTAGTTACGCACAAAATAGCCGGGAAGTTATGTGTCGATCACCTGAATGCTATAAAAGGCCTTTTTTATGTACGTATTACGCTCTTATGTAATTTCTTGCGTAAGATTTACATCTCGCAATGAAGTTAAAAACTAATTGCCTAATGCATGTCTTATATTCACCAAAAGGTTCTCAAAATGTGTATATATATGAGGTAAGACTAGGAAACAACTAAACTGAAAGAGAAAAAAAAAAATCGCGCCAATCCACCCCGTGAATGTGGTTGGAAAGCAAAGCTGTAAACGGCACCCATAACGATTACTCATGCGACGATAGGAAAACCAGAGAGAAGTGAAATGCACTTAACCACACAATTTATTACTTCAAACAGATATTCTTGGTAAGGTTACATCAATGCATGATGCTTGAACGGTGTTTGGTTGAGTTGTATTGGTGTAGCAAGAGTGGAAACTTTTTTTTATAAAATCTAAGTAAGCTCCTACCCGGTGTTAGACGATCTGACTTCTCCGTCTCTGCGCCGCGGACGGAGGCGACGAGACTTGCGGCTGAGAAGGAGGAGGAAGAAATACTTCTGTTCAGATTTCTGAACGGCCCAGGAGTGCAGCCTTGGGGAGTGGTTCCTTCTTCTGTGGGGCCCATATGCAGTACGCGCGGCCTGTGTTCTGACCACCCACTGAAGCTGGGTCGGTAGAGAGGGCCTGGACAGCAGCATCTCCCATTTCTCTAGTTGGGTAGTTGACGGAAAGAGAGGAGGGTGCTCAGGGCTAAAGTCGCACACCCCGATTACGGGGCGGAGTATTTCTACTTCTGAGAAAAATTTACATTCAGCGTCGTAGCGATTCGGATGCATTACGTGAAGACGCGTAGGCTGTGGGAAGGAGCCCGGATTGTATGAGCCGTAGGGTAGTTTGTTGTTCTCTGGAAAGGTCAGGGTAAGGCGAAGGTACGGTCTGTCTCAGAAGGCGATAATGCTGGATTATCTCCCTGGACATGACAAGCGGGTGACTGTCCTCGTGCAGCTCCATAGCACGGGAGGTAAAAGCGCAGGCTAGTTGGGTGGGCGTATTTGTTGCCCTCCATTGAAGCGTGAGGCTGTGTCCAGATGAGCTGAATGGAACCGTTTGGGGAGTGGTTTTTTAGCACGCACAGTGCAGGTCAGGACACCCAACCCGACTGGTAATTCCAGTAGGCTTGCTGGGAATCGGTGACTACCCTCCGAACCCCTGGTTGAGTGAGAGCCAAGGTGATGGCTGCGTCTTCTGCTGCCGTCATTTGGTGGGTCCTAAGCGAGGTACACGCAAGGAGGTTGGTTCTGGAGGTAGCCACGATGATGGCGTGTTGCTGCCCTCGATTTTAGGAGAAGTCTGTGTAGATAACTTTATGAGCCCCATCGAGGGTGGTGTTTAGCGCTTGAGCCCGTGCTTTTCGTTGACCCTCGTCATGTGAGGGGTTCATATTTCTAAGCAAAGGCAGCATCTTTAGTTTTAGTCGCCAAGAGTCTGGGAGTACGTCAAGCGGAGTGACATTTTGGGCGGCCCAGCCAATCTGGTGAAGCATGCGTTTACCCACCTCAGTTCGGAGTCGCGGACCTTCTGGTTAGAAAGATGGCCTTCTATCAGCTCTTCCACCGTGTTTTGGAGCCCATGCTAAGCAGCCTCAGTGTGGACGCATTCATGAGAAGACCAATCGCCTGCTCAACCGCCTTTCTAATCATTATATAAAGCATCTCTATGTCTTCCTCGTCGAGAAGAAGATAGGGGTTTGTCGTAAGTAACACTCGAGAGGACAAAAGCTTCAATTAATCGAAAGGTACCGTATTCTTTTTGTCCTCGATTCTTGGTGGCAACTCGCCTGATCATGTGTATGATTAGATTATTGCTGTTTTTGAAGCGCTGCAAGGAGACGTCACTCTTGGTGTTGGCCTGGAAATGTAGGCCCAGGATCTTGATGCTGGGGTTTGGAGTGATGGCCTGGTCATCAAGGAGTATTTGAATGTATTCCTTGATTTGGCGTGAGGGCGGACGACAAGGAGCTGTGATTTTTTACGTGAACACTGGAGGCCCCAGGCCTTAGCACATTGGCGTACTAGAAGAGAGATGCCATGGATTGGTGTCAGCTTCCTTTAATTTTTGTAACTCTTAGTACATGAGCAAGGTGCGCACAGGGCCGCTAGACGGGCGTGAGTGGTCTTGTGACGCTTTCACGTGGCATTCAGCGAGAAGGCAGGGGGTAAACACGTAGATGTGCTTGGTGAGTACACCATTTGTCTTCCCGTGTTCACGTGGGCCCGTAGCTGAATCGGTAAGACAACGGGCTCTCGCTTTGTTAGGCTATTAGTTGCAGGTTCGATTCCCGGCGGTGCCAGTAAATTCTTTTATTTGTTCGCTGGAGTTTTCTGGTGACACCAACGGTCGCGAAAGAACCCTTGGGGGGTAGAGGTAGAAAGCTTTGCTTTAAAATGGCACGCAATTTAGTGCAAGAAAAAAACTCGAAATAAAGTTAAGGAAAAGAGATAAAAATTGAGCGAATGGAGCCCAGGAAGCGCAGAGCGCCTAACAAGAAAAAGGAGTCAAAGCGCACACGACGACGCAAACGCGTACAGACGTAGCCATGCGCACAATGGAATAATTACAAAGTTTTGTCTAGTCCTGAATCTCGCAAAAAAACGCAGAAGAATTTTTGTCCCTAAATATGAGTCATCGTTGTTGTCCCAGGGTCAAAGAAAGTGACACAACTGAAGGCTTGCTCCGCGTCGAACACGAGACAGGCAGCTCGCCGCTGTAACTCGCGGAGCGGAAAATCGCGGGCATATACACAATAAGTGCTCGGTATAGTCTCGCGCACAGCGCACGTGGGGCACAGTGGTGAATCCTCCCACCCTATTTTGAACTTGAAGCTTCGGGTGTAAGCCACGTTGAGACGCAAACGATGCAGTACACCTTCAGACGCTTTGCTTAGGTCGGGTGGAACACGGAATTTACAGAAATGGTCAATTCCATGTAGAGATGGATATCCGCTGCGAGGGTGCTGCCACTTCAACATTTGCTCTCTCCAACCAGTTCGATAGATAAGGGCACAACCATCCTCTCGAGAGAAAGGAAGCTGTGTCGTGTTACGCAGAGAGTGGCCAGCGCTGGTGGCTGCATCAGGTATTATATTTCCTTCTATTCCCGAATGACCAGGAAGCCATTGAAGCACGATGTAATGGCCCGCGTGCACTACCGCTGTGTGGATTTCACTGATTTCACACACAAGCTGACTGCAGTGGTTGGACAGCCTTCTTAGAGCTTGCAGAGCACCCCGCGAGTCTAAGAAGATCACCCATAGTCGAGCTTGATGTGCACCAATGAAATGAAGGGCAGCCCTTACAGCCGCTAGCTCAGTAGCGGTGGATGATGTTTTATGGCTCAGTTTTTTCCTGATTGTGCACTGGACCGACGGAATCCATACGCCAATGGCAGATGATTCTTCGGTCACTGAGCCATCTGCATAAACGTGGGTGTGGCTTGCGTACGCGGTAAATAAATACTCAAGTGTGAAAAACTTCAGTGCAGGTGCGGGCATGGACGACTTTTTGCTTATTCCGGGAATTGTCGTTATTATATTCCATGGTGCAAGTAACCACAGTGGCAATGTTGGCTTCACAGGTCGCTGGAAATTTGCTGGAAGCGAGTCTTTTACATGGGATGCAGTGGTGGCTGCCATATGATGCGCATGGCACCGAGTGCCGTGGCGTAGTGACGTTCGAAGGCACTCTTGATGTTGAAGCACTGACGCATAGAGGCACCGAGCTTCCCGCAGTGTTCCAATTGTCGACGTGCATTTGGGACGACCCAGGCACACGCGTAGAGCTCTCGCCAGCACTGAATCTATGACCTTAAAATTTGTAGAAGACAGTTGATTCAGGGCCGGCAGGCTGTAGCGGAGAAGGCCGAGAAAGAGTGCTTGATAGAGTCCAAGAAGAGAGGACACGGAGCATCCCCAAGATTGTCCACTCAGCATACGCAAAATGCGCACAAAAGACAAAAGCCTTTCTTTCAGCTGCCGGATATGAGGAGTCCAAGTCATTGAGCGGTTAAAGACGACGCCGAGAAATTTGTGACATTTGACATAGGGTATCTGCGTACCTTCTACACTGAGCGTGTATCGTGAGACGTCACGCCGAGTGAACGCAATCGCTGCACACTTCTGAGGGGAAAAGATCAACCCGCAGCATCTCAGGTACTTTCGCATCGCCAGGATCGCTCTCTGAAGTACGGCACGAATGTTTCGGCGGTTTTTGCCTGAGGCCCAGATGCAGATGTCATCTGCGTACAGCGAAATATTGACGCCTTGGGGAAGAACCGTTCGCAGGCGTATAAGGCATATGCTGAAAAGGGTCGGACTCAAGACGCCGCCTTGAGGAACTCCATGTGTGACAGGATGCTCGGTCGTTGCGCCATCACTGGTGACCATATAGACGTACCGATGTTGTAGGTAATCGCAGAACCACTGGAACATACGTCCTCGCAGCCCTACGAACGTCATCTCTCTTCGGATAGCTTCGTGTGCCACGCTGTCAAACGCTGCCTTGACGTCCAAAAAGACAGCTATGGTGATGTTTCCAGCTGCTTTTTGTCGCGAGATATCCACCGCCAGGGAAAGTATGTTATCCGTGCTGCTTCGTCCTCTCCTGAATCCAGACATCTGCGATGGATAAACACCTCGATTTTCAAGGTCCCAAGCAAGCCGTTCTAACACCATCTTCTCCATCACCTTGCCAATACAACTTAAAAGTGCAATTGGCCGGTATGAATCGATATCGGTTGCCGGCTTGCCTGGCTTAAGGACCGCAACGATCCGGACGACTTTCCAGCTGGCCTCAAGGCGCCCTCTCTGCCACGATTCGTTGTACACGGAGAGGAGCTGATGAAGAGCTTTTGGGCCCAAGTGGTGTAGAGCCAAATACGTGGTGCCATCAGCGCCAGGGGAAGAAGACAAATTGAGATTATTCAACGCCCTGGTAAGCTCTTCAATGGTGAAAGGTTCGTCCATCAGCGTCGCATTTGTGGTGGAGTGACAAAACGTGGACACCTCCGAGATCACAACGTTGCAGGGAGAAGTGGTGATCTTCATGCAAAATTCTTCTGCAGAAGTGGTGATCTTCATGCAAAATTCTTCTGCAACACTCACTTCACTAACGCCCTTCTGAAGAGCAACCGTCGAGAACGGGTAAAGTGGACTTGACGGGGTTCTTAAGGTGCGAAAAATTTGCCATATACGTGTTAGTGGCTTTCGTGGATCCAGCCGAGAGCAGAACTGGCTCAAGCGCAGTTTAGCGAGCTTGCGGATGTGCTTTTGGACATGTTTCTGCGCACGTCTAGCAGCTCGAATGTCGTCCGGAGACGACGTCTTGCGTGCTCGCCGCTCTGCTCTCCTGCGAAGGGCGCGAAGGCGCTCGTACTCACTGTCTATCGCTGATACCTCTTTGGGAAGCAAACAACGTCTCTCGGACGCAGCCCTCGCGTTAGAGATAGCGTCAGAAAACTTTTCATGTGTAGTAAAAGTCGCACTGCCATCCTCCAGGATACCTCTAAACTTCTCCCAATTCATGCTGCACGCTGCGAGTTTTTGCGGACCACCACCAATTCCCTTGATTATTGTGTAACTTGGAAGATGGTCACTGCCGAAGACCATCCAGGATTCTATGGGCACCAGCTCATAATTGCATCGCCGGCAGACAAGATCACCAACGTTGTGGCTGGACATTTGACCCGCTTAGCCAGCGCTGATGAAGCCAAGGCCGAGCGCATGCATCCTGCATACATACCAGGAAATTAATTAGCACTATAGACTATCCCGTAGAATGTATTCCTTCCCGCACAAATCGCTAGCGAATAACCAGGAAAGATTATTCCCTGCACTGCGGATTAACACCTTCCCACACATCACCAGTCTTCCCCTCTTTGACCGGACACAATTCTCTCCATTTCGTCGCTTCTGTGGGGAGCCTGGGAACCTCATACACACAGTAGGCGGCTGCGACAAGTCCACCCTAGATCCACCCAACATACACGTTTCCATAGAGATTCGGGAAAAAGCCTTGGCCAGCTCCGGCCTGGAAGATCAGTTTCTCTTGATGGAAACGACTGTCGACTCTACTCCTTGAATGAGGACGCCTCTCTGAAACTTTTCCTCGATTTATTTAAAGTTCATTTTCCCTCTCTCTGCGAGGGATAATTACTGCTGCTTGTGACTTCACTCAGCTATTATCTTTCCTAGAGCTCAACCGCTCTCACCTGTCGCTGAAGTGCCATTTAGCAAGTTCCTATCTCCGGTGGTTCCCTATCCAATTCCGTCCTGTACACGGTGTCCAATGAGTCATTAAAGCCGTTCTTTCTTTCTAACTGATGCGTTAGCATATGAAAGATGAGCAGAAGGAAATCGCTTTAAACGCCACCAGTCACGCTTGACAGTCGGAGGTTGACGCCGACGCGGGACTGTTTTCGACTTCTAGCAGTGCTAATGATTTCGTGTTAAAGCTAAAGCGCCGTTGAAACAAGGGGTACATGAAAAGCGTAGCAGACCAATCAATTTATTTAAATGCAAAATTATTTGGCTCATTGTGCAAAAACGGGGGTGCATGCGCGCGTGCGTGCCTAGACATTTGGTGGAACCAAAAAAAATGTTGGGCGCTCAGGCTGTCCTGCGCGCCAAAAAGACTTCCCACTCGCCAGTAAACTACCTGCCTGCCTGGCTGCCTGCCAGGCAGGCGATTCCTGTGAGGATGCGTGATTTCGGGACGAGGGGCGGCCCGCCACTAGAAGCCCGGGCGGAGAGGGGAGGCGGCGGAGACGCAAAATACTGTGCCATGGCGACACTCCAGGGTACGAAAAAAATTCTGCAGAAATTCAAACAAGTATCTACTAATGCGTTGCATTCCTATACCGCTTGTCCTCAGTGTGAGTTTCTACAGCCAATTTTTTGGTCTTTATAAATCCTGTCCGACCAATTATCTCAATTGACGCTGTTATAATTACAAATGGAATATTCGCGAAATCTCCAATATTGTGGAAATGCAGGCAGTTTTACGGTTTCCCATTTTCCTTAATTGCTTAATATTTTTCTTATTTTATAGTTTTTCAAAATTTCGTTCGACCAGTCATTTCCATTTGCGCTATTATAACGATTACATTTGTAACTCGCGAAATCGGCCTTATTGTGGAAATGCAGGGTGTTATACGGTTCGCCAGTTTCCGCAATTATTTTGCATTTTTTAATTTTTTACATTGATAAATTTTGTTCGACTAATTATCTCCATTTACCTTATATAACGATTACAGGTGGAAATTTCCCGAAATCCTCATTATTGTGCAAATGCAGGGTGTCACACGGTTTGCCAGTTTCGGTGATTACTTTTTTTATTTTTTAGTTTTTCATAAATTTTGTGCGACCAGTTATCTCCATTTACCGTATTTACCCGATTCTAACGCGCACTTTTTTCCCGACAACATAGGCCGAAAAATTGCATGCGCGTTAGAATCGGATACAAAACCGAAACAAAACCGTGGGCAAAGAATGGTGCGCATTAAAACGATTGTGGACGGACGGGTCGTCTGCTTAGTAGGACGGGGCAATAGGCAGTCTGCAGGGAGGCTGCCCATTACCAGAAGATTCTAGCGAAGATGCGCCGAGTGGGAGGCGTCGGAGGAACCCGTGTGCTGCCCACAGGTCAGGAGGCTAACTGTTTGCCTTCCAGAAGACTGTGGTGAGAACGCATTATTTGGAGACGATGTGCGGCCCGTCACTTGTCGGCGAAGGGAGTGGATCACATGGCTGCACAGTGGCTACGTAGAGCCATGCGTTAGAGCGCAGCCCTTAAGCACCCGCTCCTGTGGTTTCGCGTAGTCCCTCAGTGTTGGACTCGTAAACGAGAGAACGAAGACGCCACCGAAGATAGAGCTGGCAGGAAAACGGAGGTTGCAAGTATGACGAAAGTGTAAGGGGGAGGGCGTAATTCCGTGACCGTGCGAGACGTGCTTCACAGTGGCGACCCCTTACGAGATAACGACAGAGTATGCCGCGCGCCGTCGTGCATTAGCTGATGACGCGATCACTTCCTGAGGCACAGCATCTATGCGCCGTCGCCGAGAAGACTACAGTTTGCGCTGCACTCAAATTTCGCATTAGTGAGTGTCGTAATCGTCCGTCATTTTCTTCCTCAAGAAAACAACTGCGGGGTATAAAACTGCAGTTTTATTATCCAAGAATAAATTAAATTAAATTATAAAAATGAAAGAAACTAAATCAATAAAAATAAACTTGTGGCCATAAAAAGCAGGGATTTCAAATTCATACAAATATGCAGTCTTATGTGTCCGAGCGAATTTTTGATTTCGCTTCATTTAATGTTGTAATCCTGGACCTACTATAGAAAACATTTTGCAGTACATTTTACAGTTAAAGGAACTCTTCAACACTTTAGATCAACGCTCTCACTCTTATCTTCGCATCTGGAAGCACTGCAAAAGTTATAGCTATTGCCAGCACAGAGGAGCAGTGCTCGTCCTAGCAGACACGCCTTCCGTTTCTGCTTCGCTGTTGTGGTTTCATTTTAATGTCGCAACTTAAGGAAAGCCGGCATATAGCCGCTACATGGCTGTAATGACGTCATTCCAGCGGTAGAAGAACGCCAAGACTGGGGAAGGAGAAAAATATTTCAAGCAAGTTTGTAAGTTATCTGATGGGGACAGAGCAGTACTTTGGTCTGAGGGACTTTCCGACTCCCTGATATAAGTACTGGATGTGTTGGTTGACTACTTTCTGCAAGCATTCACGATTTCGAACAAAGTTGAAAAAAGTGTTGCAGGGTTGCTTATTTTCGGCCAAAAGAAAACATTTGCACAAAAAAAACCTACATTATGGCTTCGTTTTTGAGAAGGAAACCTGACAAGGAAATGAAAACCCAGCACAAAAAAATTAACAGAAAAAAAACACGCTTGCTTTTTTTTCCCCCGAACCCGTTTGAACCGGTTCGAACCGGTTCGAACCGGAACCGAATGGTGCGCCGGAACTGAACCCGAACCGAACCCGAAAGGCTTGAACCCGAACCCGAACCGAACCCGAAAAAATTCCGGTTCGACACCCTGGTCAGAACACGAAGCTTTTTCTCATGCAATCCGAGTCAAAGTCAAAGTCCAAAATTCAAACGGCTTCGGCGCATTCGGGTAGGCGTTGGCTTCGTAACGTGAGGGAGCACGTTTGATCACAACCGTGGCAAGTGTTTTTCTTGAGGCGCTTGTGCCTTTGTGGAAACTTACTGTGTAAGTTGGTTTTCCTGCAGTGCATTTTGGGTGTAACGATTTGGATTTCGGCCTGTGACTCGGAACTTGAAGACATTGGCTTTCGAACAGAGAAAGCCTCGCGTTTTGACCCGTCACCCACGATGATCACCATTGTCTAAGAAGGTTGGCTTTCCTGCAGTGAGTTTTTGGGCAGTGTTGCCATCAGTGAGGCATAGAGAGCTTCGCTTTAAAAAGGTTTGTGTTAGCGCTGGTTGTACTTTGAAAACAGCACTGCTTAGGGATTGCACAAACGGTAAAAGAGAAGATGCCTCCCCTCTCCCCACTTTAAGCACTTTTTCGCATGTTAATTCACAGATTTAAGTGTAGAACTTGAAGACTGACTAAGACTCCTCCCATACTATAGAAAATATGGCAGGCTTTCCCTGAAACTGTTACACTAAAAATCTCTCTAAACCATAGACATGCTTTTTAATTACAAATCTTTGTTAGCAATGTTAGGCATGAATAGGCAAATGATAGTTCTGAAGGTTTAATCTAAGTAGCAATGCAATTTTATGCAGCAAATACTAATTTCAGCAACGATTTTGGTAAAACCTGTAAAACTGCTCCAGTGTCTTAAAAGAGATCTTTTTTTAATATGCAAGCACATGTTCTGCTGTTGAAAATGTTCTGCTGTTCTGCTAATATGCAAGCACATGTTCTGCTGTTGAAACAGTGTGGTGAAAATGAAAGCCCTAGCTACAAAAAGAAATTCTGCTGTACCTTGCAACTTGGGGTCATTAACAGTGATAGTGAATGCTAGGAGTCTGTCCCGTTATCTGTCAAAACGCCCCTTTCATTAGGCTGGTGGCAACTACTGAAGCAGACACCTTGTAGATAAGGCATATGGCATTGCAAATGTGAGGGACATACGGGAAAATGTGTTTTAAGGTTTTCTCATGCAAGGCACCCTGCATTTGTTGGACATCAGACATCACGGATGGTCGCCCCACGGGCGTGAACCTTAACCACCTGTGTGCTTTGCGAACCAAACACTGCAGCACTTTGAGAAGTGGCCGAGGAACGTACCGCTGTGCTGCCACGCCGAAAGTGTGACGACGGCTGCCGTGATCCTGCTCGCCAAGTTGCATCAGCGACCGGTGCACATTTGCCACGTCGCCAGGGAGGAAGAGGTGAGCTACGCCTGTCTCTCAGTTTTTTTTTATTATTATTGTTATTATATTATTATTTTGGGGGCGAAGTTCCTTAGGGGCTGTTGGCGTCTCCTGTCGTTATTGTAGTTGTCATTTCATGTGGGTACTAAAACGCCGGGCAACTCGTTTACGCCTTGCTCTAGAACGTAACGCCTACTAGAAAACACCAGGACACTCGTTTACTCCTCGCGCTAGAATGTAATGTGTGCTAAAAAAACGCCGGGAAGCTCATATGCACCTCGCGCTGGAGCGCTTCAAAACTCATGCTAAAAAAACACCGGGACACTCGTTTACACCTTGTGCTAGATAGCTTTTTTTGTGCTTCAAAGACAAGAGATCTTTAAAGCAAAGCTGTATACCTCCACCCCTCAACGGTTTCATCTCCGTTGGCAAAAACGCTGAGGCACCAAGAATACACTTACTTACCCGCTGCATGCCTCGCCCCTCCCTAGGTTTCACGTTAGTGGAGATGGCCCGGGATTTTTTTTATCCATCTAGGGACGGTGTTGCCCAATTCTTTGGGGCTGAATGTCGGACCTTTGACAGTTACGCACGACAATTGATGGATACAGGTTGTGTGATTGATGGTGATCTCCTCTCCCCCACCCGTGCAGATAGCGATAATCAAGGCGGCCAAGGCCCAGGGCCACCCGGTGACCTGCGAGGTGACCCCGCACCACCTGTTCCTCACGGTGGACGACATCGAGCGGCTGGGCCCCAACGTGTCCAAAGTGAAGCCCCCGCTCATGACCGCCAGGGACCAGCAGGCACTGTGGGACAACATCGACATCATCGACTGCATCGCCACCGACCACGGTGAGGGGTCCGATTCGTCGTCGCCGTCTTGGCTGTTAGTCTGGCTGTTGAAGGAGCGCCAATCACACAACACGACTCTGCGATGTCAGAGAATTCGCCGTAAAGTGACTGAAGAGTCGCCTTTGCTTCATCTGTTTTTCTTAATAGACCATTTATAATGTAACCATTTATAGTGCGGGATTGGATATAACGGGGGTTTTTGTGACCACTGGTGTGCCTCCCATAGAACTCGCTGCATAAGCATGTCGCTTGAAACGCAGTTGGGCAAAGCACAATACCATTTCGTAGTGCGGTTTTTTTGGCGGGTCCGCTGATTGATAGGCGCAGCTGGAGCATCATTTAGCGTCGCGAGAAAGAAAGAAAGAAAAAAAAAAGACGGAATCAGCCATCTAATGCAGTGCACGCTCCCTGCTCTTCTCTAACTTTGACACACCAAGGAAAAAAATAGGCACCCTTTGGTTTGCTGTACTTGTGTGATAACCACAACTGCCCTTGCTTGATGCACTGCGAACGATAGCTAGCTCCCCTCACGCGCATTGAGTTGTTTCATGAGAGCATTGTGCAGATAAGCAACCGGCCTTTTCCTTTTCGAACTTCTGGAGAGATAGCGATCTGCGACAACGGAGGTTTCCACTACCCCTACGTTGGGCTGATAAGCAACCGCATTCGGCATCACGAATGCAAGCGGGGTGGGGGTGTTGAAAAAAAATCCTGCTTATCAAATTGTCCAGCGGAATTGGTTCATATACTCGGTGACAACTTAAGAACGGCACCGGAAGTTGCCGCTGTGCCTTATCACCGTAGCGGGATGTTTCTCCACGCGGCGCAACTAGGGCGTTACTGGGAATATTTTGAACATAATGTGAGCCGTTCCCCTGATTTTTTGGACTTAATATGCGTATAAACGACTCCAGTGACGACAAACAAACTGCGTGAGACAAGGCAGACGATATCACGCATTCATAGCAAACCCCTTTCAAAACGTGTGCGCACTGACGTCACAGGTCTGGTGCTTTGGCGGAGTGATACACTACATGAGGTGGTGCCGTTCTTGAGTTGTAACCGAGTATAGACGCTGAAACACAGCCGTGCTCCCTCAAAAGGCAAACACAAAGCGAAGACAAAGTAAAGACCGCGCCTGTTTTTAAGACACCTTCGTTTGAGTGATGATAAACAAAGAATAATTAAAAGGGATGTGGTTGGATTTGCACGTTTTGTTTATGATGCGGTACTCTTGTAGTGCGGATTTTCGTGGCTATTGCGACATACATTATAAGCGGTCCACACTGTATATTGGTTAGTTGTTGGAAGCTGGTGATAAAATTTGTAACATTGTTATCGGAACAAAGCAGCCTTTCTAATGAACTAAACTTGTATATTGTGTTCATGGCCCCTTTAAGCTGGTTGGCACACTCGGTGAGCCACTTCGCTTGCTTTTTTTTTTTTGTGATCTGTCACCCATTACTTAATTATATTGCACCTTCGTTTTTTTTTTTTTTTCTGGTAAAATGCACTGCTAACACTGGTAATCTCCAATGCAAGTACTAGTGGAAACTGCACTAGTGATTGGTAGTCATTTTCCACATAGCAGGGCGACCATGGGCAATCGTTTGCAAGATCCAGGCATTGCTAAAGTAAAGAAAAAGTGGTTATTTTTTCTCACAGTATGAAGATGCCTACTGCATGCAAGTTTCCCTTTCCTTCTTCGCAGCGCCTCACACCTATTCTGAGAAGAACCAAGACAATGCCCCTCCTGGTTTCCCTGGCCTTGAGACATCTCTGCCACTCATGCTTACGGCGGTGGCAGAGGGAAGGATAACCATGGAGGTGAGGAGGAGAGGCATGCTATCGGACAACTGATCGGATCGTGCGAGCACAAGGAAGCTGGTTCTGGTAGGAAGTTATGTGGGGAGTCATTTGACACCTCTGGTAGGGGGTTTAGATGTAGGAGTCATTTCACACCTCTGGGAGGGGGTTTAGATGTAGGAGTCATTTGACACCTCTGGTAGGGGGTTTATATGTAGGAGTCATTTGACACCTCTGGGAGGGGGTTTTGTGTAGGAGTCATTCGACACCTCTGTTAGGGATTGTGTGTAGGAGTCACTTGACACCTCCGGTAGTGGTTATGTGTAGAAGTCATTTGCCTCCTCTGATTTGGGGGTTAGGTCTAGGAGTCATTTGCCGCCTCTGGTAGAAGGTTATGTGTTGGAGTCATTTGGCACAGTTGTTGCGTTTGCTCTGTTGCCCAACACCAGGCCCTGGTCAAGAAGATGTACCACAACCCGAGGCAGATCTTCAACCTTCCCATCCAGCCGGACACCTACATTGAGGTGGACCTCGACGAAGAGTGGACGATCCCCGAAAAGCCGGCGTACAGTCGTGCTGGTTGGACACCCTTTGCAGGCCGCAAGGTTCGCGGCCAAGTTCGTCGGGTGGTCATCCGTGGCGAGGTGGCCTTTGTCGATGGACAGGTGCGTGTGTCGTCTCAAATCGCTTCACTTGGTCACTGGAACACTTTTTCAGATAACACCATACCTGTGGACAAGCTGGTAGTTGCCTCTGCGTGGGGTTGAAGTGACCTTGTGTGCAGCAAACTAGTGTGTCACGGTGTCGTGAACTAGCGTTGTGTCACCTTCAGAGGCTACTTGTGTGTCATGCCCATAAATGCTAGCTTGGTTGCGCTATTTCGACCATGTATAGCTGCTTATCATGGGTAAAATGGATTACAGTAATTGAAAATGTCCTTGTGACTGTAGAATGTAAGCCTAACTTTGGCCTATCATGGAGTGGATCGGAATGTTGAGCCATTAACTTACCAAGCAAAGTAAGACACAAGGAAAAACAGCAAGCAGTCTTTGTCTTTTTTCTTTTTTTTTGCTCTGGTGTGTTTTTAAGCTTTAAGCCGTAACTTGTAACTTTATTAATAAAGTTCATAAAGGTATTTGAAACAGATGCTGCATTCATAAAGTGAGAACTAATTCCCTTAAACTAATGACCGTACGATCTTAAACAACAAACAGGGCTTAAATGAAATTTCTTGCCATGTGTTGCAGTTTAAAGTCCAAATAAATGGAATAGCACCTGTTGTCAAGTTCAGCACATGCCTTCCTGGTCTGAGTTTCTCATTATTCGGCATAAACAGAGAATAGGCATTTTTGCGGTCTTCGTACTAAACTACTTTTTTAAGAAAAAAAAGTTTAAAAATCACTAGATATCAGTAGGAAACACTGCTGCCTAATTTAGCTGTCAAACTGCCACCAGTAGTTATCACAAACTAGCAAACTAGCACAGCCACCATTTCTGCAGGGTCTGCACGTTACAGGGCACTTGAGCTTTGTATTTTCTTTAACAGCAGAAGCTTCTTTAAGTTTTTTTTTTTTTTTTTTTTTGTACAAAAACAAATGTACCCCAGATAAGCAATAATGGAGCCATTCTCACAGTCTGTGCATTTCCCCAGTTTTTCCTTCTTTTTTTTCTTTTTTTCATGCGCCATTTATGGGCATTATGTAGCTGAATTTCTCATGGGATTACCTTGTGCCTGTGAACCGTGCCTAGTTACTGCTTGAGCGTGGCCGAAGCCCTCGTGTGACCTAGTTACCTTCTTGTTCTTGTTCTTTGCAGGTTCTTGTAGACCCTGGCTTTGGTCAGGATGTCATGGCTGCTGCAGACCTCGAGCGCTGTACAAGCCTCCAGAGTTTGACACAGGTTTGTCAAGCCCTTTTTGTGAAGAAAAGGGTGCATGGAACAGCGTGTGTGCGAGAGGGAAGTCTTGGCAGAGGCTTGAAGGAATGGCTTGAGTTGAAGACCTCTGGTCGGCTACTTTGAGCTGGCAAAAGCCAAGTACTACAGCAAAACCTGAATTACGCAACCCTGATTTATTTCTTTTGTTTATTTATTATTGCGGTGTTTGTTGAAAGCTTTTGCGTGTCGTCTAATGGTGGTGTACAGCAGATAAGCTCGAGAACTTTCCGCTGGACAATAGAACGCTGTCAAGCCTTACCTAATAGGGCGGGAAAATTACTAGTATGTGCAGAACCCCTGTCCTGCACACCTGTCTCACGGCAGATCGACAATCGGTTTGGCCGTACGGGTCTGCATGGCGAAACAAATGTCATTTGATAGTGATAGACGTGACGATTAGCGAGCTCGCAAAATTGGATAGTTATAGTTCGAGTGCTTCTGGAATGTTTTCATGCATATTAGTTTTTTTTTAAACAAATAATTCTTTGTTTAAAATTAAAAAAAAAAGAACATTGCTGTTTTAAGTGACATCAGTAAACATTGCAAGCCGAGACAAGTCCGCAAAAAATCCGTGTCAGGGTTAGGGACGAGATTTTTTTTTTAAGTACTTGTCTGTCTTTCTTTATTTTAAAAACAATATGAAGGGGGAAATATAAGCAAGCTAACAGTCTTTAGGAACAATATTCTCTAGTTTATTACTGAACTTTCTTTTTCTTGTCTAGTGACGCGCCACTGCTGTCGAGACTACTCATTTGGCCGCTGAATGAGCTCCCCAACCTCATTTAGCTGCTAAATGCCATTCGCCTCGAATATCATTTTGTATTCTCGCGCAGCACCAAACTAACGACATTTAGAGCGAATGACATTTGCTCTAAATGTCATTAGGTCTGCTGTGTGATGGGTACTAGTTTGGCTGGTCGCACCAACATTGAAAATGCCGGCAGGATGTTCAGTGTAACTGTTTTTTAGCGTTAAACTATGGTGTGGCTCAAGTGCATCCGTGCTAGTGGGGTTTTAAAGTAAACGCTCGAGGCCACGGCCTGAGCCTTGCTGCGGAAAAGAAGAAAAAAAAGATATTGGGGACGGAAATGAGCTTCACTCTCCACTGGTGCGGAATCCCAAGAGTGCTACCTGCTGTCTCCCGATTGCAGGGCAGTCCCGAAAAGGCTGGCTCTGCTGTTTCGGAGACGTCGTTCTCCGTGTCGGGTTCGAGGGTCACCAAAAAGGCCCACTGGCGCAACTCTGTCAAGTCTCTGACCACGGGTGAGTCTGAAAAAGAGAAAGGGGAAAAAAAAGTTAAAGCCGTTCCACTCAGTGTGAACACTGTCGGAAGTGCAGAGCAGTGATTCGCCATAATGGGCTGCACCGCCGTTACCTGCTCACTGCTACCACCCAATACAATTCGAATTTCCCGCCTTCGCAGTGCTCGCGCGCCACCTGCCTGAAAAAGCGCCAGCGGTAGTTCTCTTCTTTTTGTGTTTGCTTTAATTTCTTATGCTTTAGCTGTTTTGCATCATTTCGAATGCGTAATTTTGTTCTTGCGCGGCTGGAGCCTTTCTGCATCATTTCGAACGTGCCATTTTGTTCTTGTGCGGCTGGAGCCTTTCTGCGCCATTTCGAACATGCCATTTTCTGACTGCGCGTGGGGCTAGCCTTTCGGCGTCATTTCGAACGTGCCATTTTTTTTTTTCTTGCACTGCCACTTTTTTTTTGCTTACTAGTATAAAACCCAACCCAATGAGCGTTCCTAACTAAATTAATGCGGGCGCTCACAGTTAATTACGTATATTTTGCCTCAAATTACTTGCACTTTTCTTTGCGCTAAATGGGGAGATGTAGGACAAGCGCCAGCGGCTCACAAGTTTCAAATGTTAGTGACTATGTAAACCGCTTGGCTTTTGAAGCCTCTGGGGTACGCTGCAATTACAGCGCTACAACGGAATGCCCTGTTTCTCAACTTGGGTCCCGCGAGCGAGCTACGACGACAAGGCGAGCGCATAAAGTGCTCATGAAAAAAGTGGGCATGAAAAAATCGCTCTCGCATTGCCGATATGCATGAATTGCATGCAATAATTCATCTTGCGGTTCACGCCTTAAAGGAGCCATGAAGACAAAACACAAGTTGGGTTTATTAGAAAGACTGCTTAGTCCCGATAACAATGATACCTATATCATCGCAATCTTTGAACAAATAACGGAGATATTGAAGGAAACGTGCGAAACAGTCGCGACCCCCTAGCCAATTTCCCGCAACTTTTCTATGACGTCACGGAACCTTGTTTGTGCGATTGGCGGCCGCCTAACTGACCTGTCGCGACGACACATGACTGGACGCCTGTAATGGGGCCTCTAGTTCCATTTGACCGCATCACTTGAATGCTAACGTGCAGCTAATGCACTGAAAATTATGTTTTATTTTTGGCCTGTATGACGTAATTCTTGCTCATAACACGCCACTGTGGCGCAAAATTTGAAAGTTCTTAAATACTTCTTGATTTTTTTTTTTTTCGTTAGAAAAAGCATCTTTTGTGGCTGTAATGGAGCTGAGTGAGATACTGAATCCTAGTTCTTTCAAATTACACGAAGTTGTATTTTCTCTTCATGGCTCCTTTAACTGTTGCGGCGTGTAGCGAGTTTAGGCACCATGAGTGAGGAGGCGAGTGTGAAGTTTTACGAACTCCAGAAACAACTTCTTCGCGACATGGAGGTTTAAGAAAAACAACAAAGCATCACAGTTTTTTTCACGTGGAAGTGAGAAGAGAAATAAACAAACTTTTAGTGCTCAATTTCTTGGTCTGTGTTGGCTCATACGAATTTGGGATGATACAAATATTTTTCGCAGTCCCATGAGATTCGTATCATAGAGATTCTACTGTACTGTGCCAGTTTTCATCAAACTCTACAAAGAAATAAGAAAGTTGATTTCAAACACCCTGTCTCCCCTAGACTCTTTTGTAATGGCGGAAAAATGGCCGATTTTGGGTGCTTCCACAAAAAAAAATTTTCCCACTTGCCAAGTTATTGAATGTCGCCAATAACTTGCACATGTTGGGGCATGGTCCCAATTGAAACGTCCTTTGGCCAAATGGAGGATCAATCATTGAAAATTAACCGTGCATTGAAACATGGACAAAAAAGGGAGACAAGTCTCCCTTTCTTGTCCATGTTTCAGTGCTCAATTTTCAACTATGAATGCCTGCCAGCTAGGTTGTCTCTCCACTTTAATTCCAAGCAGAGGAGTGCCGACGGAATGCAAACAGTGTTCCTGCGTGCCCTCACCTTGCAGAGATGTACAACAAGATGTTCCAAGAACTGGGCCTTCCGGACCGCCTGCTGATGCCGACCGGTGGGGCGGTGGCGGGGAGTTCGTCGGAAGAGCCGGCAGCCGCGACGGTGCGGCCCGGCGTCGGGGGCAACGGTGCAGGGTCTCAGCGGAGCGTGAGCCCGCTGCAGGCCGGAGGCGGCGCCAGCACAGTGGCCCCGGCTGGTGGCGGAGGGGGAAGTGCAGGTGCCCCCGTGCTGTGGAGCCTTCCGGACGTGCCCAACGTGCTGCAGGGGCGGCACATCCTGTCGGCCAACATGTTCCACAAGGACCAGATGCACGCCCTGTTCAACCTGGCACACTCCTTCAGCGTCTTCGTCCAGAAGGACCGGCCACTCGACCACGTGCTAAAGGTGCGGGTCTCCTCCTCCTCCTCCTCCTCCTATGTATTCGTATGACTTTCCACGCTGTATAACTTCCCAAAAGTTGTGTTTCTGCTCGCTAGTTCTTTTGTAGTTCACATTCCCCCCCCCCCCCTCTCCGACCTGCAATACAAGTTTTACGCTCCGGGCACATGATGAAAGTACTGAAGTAATATCCAAAAAACCTTTCTCAGTGTTTAATAAGGGTAGATGTTTTGGTGTGAATTTTTCGTGGTGCTTAAACAGCCTAAAAAACGGGCATTAGTTTTTCCAAACTGCTCCAAAATTGGCTTTTGGCTGCTCCAAATTGTTGAACATGAGTAGCATCACTGGACAGCAAGCCACCAGCAAGCCACTCTTGCTGGTGGCGCCCCTAGCAGCCCATCACGGTTTTCATTACTGCGGTGACCTTGCTGCCTCCGTTGTTCCGCCCTGCGGATGACATACCTGCCAATATTCGCCTCATTCAGTATGGCATGGTGATGCCCCGTTTTTCCCCCCGTCCAGGGCAAGGTGATGGCGTCTGTTTTTTACGAGGTGAGCACACGGACGTCGTGCAGCTTTGCGGCCGCCATGCAGAGGCTCGGGGGCTCCGTCATCCACATGGACCAGGCCACCTCCTCTACGCAGAAGGGCGAGACCCTCGAAGGTACGCTCCGCCTGCTTACCCTAGCAAGCGTGATGACTCTCCAGCAGCAATGTCGGTTCGTCAGATTTTAGTTGTGAAGACAGTCGCATTTAAATACCAACTGCACTCGAAATTTCAACCTCTTGAAAACACTATTTTCATATAGCCTGCCTAAAAAAAAAGCAAGATGCAAAATACAGCAGCTGAAATACGTGCATGGATGCCGCAAGCGGCCAGCAAAGATCAGCGATTTTGAAACCGAAATCGAGAGGAGTGTGGCCATTGAAGGGACATTGCAGCCGTCCAGCGAGCGGCCGGACAGTAAGCAGCTCGGGAGCAAGCCTGCACGCAAGCTCTACACGCGCAAGGGGCAGCAAATGGGTGAAGCGTTCGCAGCAGAGCTTGACCGGTTCTCCAGCTGCGTGGCTGGTCAGAGGAAGAAGCCCCGGAAAGCAGGAGCGTCACAGGCACGTCATGGCTGTCTACGCGATCCACCGGCAGGTGCAGCGTGGTCTGCAGCGGAGCTTTTTTAAACGCTTCAGACTGATTAACGAGGTGTTTCACGGGGCTACCACTCGTGTCCCAGCTGATGTGGTGGTACTTACTACACATTAAAAATAAATTTGGGCAAGTTGAAATTTGAGTGCAGTTGGCCTTTAACGGCCTCAGACTTCGACAAGGGCTGGGCGTAAGGTTCGTTTTTGACTGTGCGCTGCATTTATAATCAAAACGTTGTTCTTATCTGAGACTGCAGTTTTGCTTTCATACTTTCATGTGTGAAGTCTGGACAACGAGCTGCAGGGATGGGATGTTTTGCCAAATACACCGTGCCATATTGCGTTACAGTAAAACCTCGTTACAAGAGACACTGTTACACGAGACACTTGGTTATAAGAGACATTTGAATGAAAGCGGTTTGGTTGGTTTTCCTATGTCCGCCATGTTAGCAACATTGCATACAAGAGACCTTGTTTACAAGAGTCACGTTTTTTGGTTCCCTTGAGTGTCTCTTGTAATGAGGTTTTACTGTACCACCTTCAAGATAGCCTGACGCTCATGTCGGAGTAGCGCTGCAGAGCACCGCGCGCCGCTTCTCAAGAGCGCAGGATTTTTTTTTTTTTTTCTTGTTTTTTAGCACTGCAGTGATTAGGATTTTGTGTGAGAACACAAACAAGTATGCTTGGATGCATATTTTTAGAGAGACCAATTTAATCTCAAGTGGTTTCGCGGAGTGGCACAGCCGCCAGGACCCCTAGGTTGATGGGCCTGCAACAGTCCAAAACTTGGTGTACAGCATTGATCTATATATTGAATCACAGCTTATTAAGAACGTAGAAGCAACTTGTATATCTTAGAATTTCTAAAACAATTTTTAGGCTCAGTACAATCACCGCGATGTATTGTGTGTATACATTTTTGTGCACATTTTTTTGTTTTGTTCACCAATAAACTGTCCATAATTGTACCTTTCACAAAACTGCTGTTATGTGTTTGAAAGAGCAATTTGTAAGCTACAATTTCTTGCATAGCACTGCTAAATGTTCCGAGTAGCTCAAGAGAAAAAAAAATTTTGTGAAAGCACTCAAAATTGGCTATTTTTTGGCCATAACGAAAGAGTCAAGGGCCGTTAGCAAGTTTCAAAGGAGGATAGTAAGCAGTGTAACATGTCTCTCTCTCTCTCTCTCTCTCTCTCTCTCTCTCTCTCTCTCTCTCTCTCTCTCTCTCTCTCTCTCTCTCTCTCTCTCTCTCTCTCTCCTCTCTTTTTTATGAGCAAAGTTCCAATGAGTTGTTAATAAAGGACTCTTCTTGTCCTTGGTCCGCAGACACCATTACTGTCATGTCCAACTACAGCGATGTCGTCGTGTTGCGGCATCCAGAGCCTGGCGCTGTCATGGTGAGGACAACACTTGTGACCTTCGAGTCTCTTGTTTAACTAAGGCTGTTAGGGCTATCGCTTTTAGAATCTTTCGGGTCCATTATTGACGTAGACAAAAGCTCAGGCGCCATAAATGTCCCACTTGTCACTGACGTCAGGGTTGGGGTGACACCCTGCAGTTCGCCAAGGATAGAAGGAATGTAGTTAGGAGTAGAATGGCCGTCGCTGCCTCCTAGATTTGCACATTGAACTGTTGGGATTTTGTGATCAAAATCAGCGGTCACTTTCGTGAGACCGTCGATCCATTGCAGATTAGTGGGCACCATTTTCTATAGGACGACTGATTATGTTGGGACAATTGTAGCGAGTGAAGAATGAAATGCGTGACTCAAGATCTCTTTTACTAGTTGCAATTCTTCATGTATGCACAAGTCCAGTTCTTTTTTGCTGCTCCCTGACATGCCCTGCCCTGCGTAAAATCGCCAGATGCAGTTACTATGGCTAGTAGGCCACACGTGATATTACGACTTGTTTTCCTGGTATTCAAGATTGGGTGCTCTGCAGACATTTGTTTTTTCATCAAAGTAGTGGTGTGGGGTGACTGAAACTAATCACACTGGCGGGTGTTTACGAGAATTGTTCCGTTTCTGCAACGCACATGGCAATAAACTTGGGCCTGCCCTCTGTTTTTCAGCGAGCCTCAAAGCACTGCCGTAAGCCCGTCATCAATGCGGGCGATGGCATCGGCGAGCATCCGACACAGGCACTTCTGGACATCTACACCATCCGCGAAGAGATCGGCACTGTCAACAACCTGACGGTACGGGGGTGATACTCAAAAGTGAACTTATCTCTGCCGTCTCGGTGCAGTGATTTGGTTTGACATTCAGCTTAAAAGAAGGAAAGTGTGTAGGCTTATTGCTTTTTTGTTAACACACAGCCCATTCTTGATGCAAGTTGTGGTGTGATTGGGAGCATTGTTTTTACTGTGCTTGCAGCCGTAAACTGACAGCAATGAGGCCCAGGGGATGACCTAGTACAGTGGAATCTCGATGATATGATTCTGGGTGATATGAAGTTCGGGATGATACGAATTTCGGGATGATACGAATTTCGGGATGATACGAATTTCTGATAAGTCCTGGTGAAATTGCATTGTTTGCAATGGGGAAAATTTCGGCTCTTACAAATGAACCTGCGCGGCCCGGCGGATGATACGAACGAGCCGGTGAGGCGCCCGACTGCCGAGCGGGCAAGCGATGGTGACGTACGGGCTCTCTGTCCATTCTTTGTCAGTCTTTCTCCAGGAATGGCCGGGCTGTTGTTTTTTGCTCGCGAAAATTTGCGGTGCACTCCTCAGGCGCACTGACGCCGCCGCGAAACCACCCGCACGCTGCGCGGGGCGCAGCCGGCCACGGCAACCAGGCGGCAGCTTTGGTCGCGAAGTGGTGCAGGGCACTCAAGCCACCGCTTCTAACCGCTATTTAAAATGCCGTTCAAGGCACACACGAAGTTTCTTGTGTGGAAAATGAGCTAATAATGTGGGCAGAAACGGTACTGTAAAACATCATCCGCGCCACTAGTGAAAGCGCCCATGAAGTATCTGCCGGGGTGCTAAGCCTAACCATCTCCGGCGGAGCCAGCCGGCTGTCTCGAGCACTTCGAAACTGCCGCCCTGAGGTGCACGCCTTCCCATTTGCGCAAGTCGTCAGGCTCCTTCCACTCCCATGCGATTTGCGCGTCATTTTCTGACCAAGGCACAGGCAGCCGTGGGCACGAAATCACCGATGCGAGCGTGAAAATATCTCGCGCGCAACGCCGATGTGCACGAATTGCGTGCAAAAACACTCCTGTAGTGAGCTTAGGCACCGCGAGTGAGGAGACGAAAGTCCAGAAAGGACCACTCGGCGACATGGAGGTTTTAAAAAAAAAAGCAGGAAAACGTCACAGATTTCTTCAAGCGAAAGTAAGAAAAGAAATAAATGAAAACTTCCTTTAGTGCTCAATTTTTTGGTCTGTGTTGGTTCATAAATATTTTTTGCGGTCCCGCGATATTCGTATTATCGAGACTGTAATAGGCTTGCATTCTTTATTGAATAAAATGGTCTTTTTTTTTTATATAAAAACAACACAGTACCTCTCATTCGTTATCTACTCCATATTCATTTGTGAACCTATGTGAACACCATCCAAATCATTATTCAAAAAATTTCTTTACTCTCATATATACAAAGTTAGTGAATTAAAATCATGGCTTATGGTGTAACAACATTTTTTTATAGCTTTGGGACAGACGGCACAACTGTGGAGATATATATTTTACGTATCGACCTTTTTTCCCAGGAATATTTTATAAATTTTATTTTGAAGTAAGGCTAGTAATATCCAGTATTGAATTCGGTATTTGAATTGTTTCCACTAATTGCTCAAAACCATCCTATTTGAAATTGATTCAAGCCAAACCTCTGCTGAAATAGAAGCCATGATTATATTCTTGCGTGAAACGCAGAGAAAGGCCTGCTTTCGGCATTGTTACGTCTAGTGAAGCATTGAATGGCTTTCAGGGCGTATGTGTTTTCAGCATCGTGAATGAAACGCGATGCCTTTTCCTGCTTTTGTACCCTGAATTTACATTCAACTCTAATCATACCCCATTGAAGCTGGACAAGTACCCAGCACCAGAGAAACTTTTAATTCAGCGCTAACCAAATTTCGTAGATGTTAGCGAGACACCATACAACATAGTCTGCATTTCACGGGGCCCAGATGTTACGTGCTGCATCTCACTGGACATTTACGAACCAGAAACATGTATTCATTCTGTCGAAGCCTGTTTCTTTGCTAATGCAGGAATTTTTAATGAAAGTTTCGGCTGCAAAGCACCTTATCGACTGCGGTTCATTTTACCTCAAGGGGCAGGTTGCAAGGTGACCTGATGTCCCGGTCTTGAAATTTCTCTTTATGGGGAAACTGTGCAGGTGACTTTGGTGGGCGACTTGAAGCACGGTCGGACAGTGCATTCCCTGGCGCGACTGCTGACCCACTATGATGTCCACCTTCGCTACGTGGCGCCGGCTAACCTGGGCATGCCGGAGTCGGTGCGACAGTTTGTGGCCTCCCAGGGCCTGGTGCAGGTGAGTTGGGGATAGTGGTGACGTTGAAAGTTGTGTCAGCAAGTGTGCTGAGAATGTCGCACTGAGACAGGTATTACTATGATGCCCTTATCATGGGGCTCACAGTAATGTAGCAACTCGGACATTTTGGTTCGCTGTGAATGCGTTGTTTGAAACGAACCTGTGGTGGATGCCGTTTTTTCGATCGAGGTGAATCGTGCGAGGAGGGTGGGGAAGTGGGAACGGCCACTTTCGAACTCCAGAAAATGCCTCTGAATTGTTCCAAAATTAACCTGGAACACCGGCAGCCCACTCTAAATCTTCACTCTTTATAAAGTGATTTGACATCTTGAAATCGAATATTGCAGCCATTTTTACCAGTGCTGAAGTCGGGAAGTGCAGTACCCAGATGCCATGAATGTGGCTTCATTGTTTGTAGTTTGAAAAGCAAATTCATCACTGTAGATTAGTTAAAAAAATTAAAAAGTTTCTTTTTTATCTGATACGATTGTTTCAGTTTCTTGCTTACAAGTGCCATGTGCCCACAGAAACAGCGGAATTATTAGCTCAGATCGGTTGGGCACAATTGCAAGGATACAGGAAGGCTAGCACCTGTTTGTCCGCGTTGTGTTGTGTTATTAAAAATAGTGCTGAGACAGGGTTTGCCTTAATAAGGCTGCTTGCGCTCTTCCTTTGTGAAACTGGTTTCTCATTTATCACTTACGTACGTCCTTTGCGTAAACCTCGCGAACAAAGATATGACATTGGCCAGCATGCGCGCACTCCCCTTCTATTGTGTGTGCGACCAACAAAACCATTGGAGCGCTTGTACATAACGGGAGCTGAAGAACGTGGCCTTTGGTTGTAATAATCAAGAGATGGATGGCAAGGCCTCCAATAGACAGGCGTAGTACAGTTTTGCATTTGTGGTGACACCATGCTAGCCATGCCTACCTCTCTGCACTGCTGATCTTTTTGTTTTCCCCTAGTATCGAGGAAGTACGAATGTTGGTGACAATCAAAGCAGACTCAGAGTCGGACTCCGTGTGGTCGGAGTCCATTTTAATCGTTGCCGTGTGTTTTCTCGGTTAGACGAGCTTCCGTTCAACTCCTAATTTCAGACACTGATGTTGTGGGAAATGTTCCGCAGGTGTGAAGGTCCAATTTCTGTGCATGGTCCAATGCAGAGAAATTGGACTATGCAAATAAATGAAGGTGCTTCCCCCCCCCCCCCCCTTCCCCCTTTATGCCTGCGTGTACAGTGCTCTTGATAAACGGAACTTCAAGGGACCGAAAAAATTAGTTCCATTTAACAGGAGTTCTGTTTACTATGGGAGATGTGCAAAAGTGCAAATTTATGTATCTCATGGAACTGTGAGCACTAGAAGGTGGATGTAGCAGATAGATATCAGAAAGCAAGGAAACTACAAGAGATTTAGGCACAGCATTCACAAAGTTTATTTGGGAACAATTAGTCAGTGTGCACTAAAAATGCATCAGTTTGTTTTGTTTGAGACTTTACAGCTGCATCTTGAATATCAGGATCTTCAGCAGCTGATGCTCGTGGCAATGGGCCTGACAAGAAGTTCCATTTTCGGTTCCGTTTACGTGATGATGCGGAAATTTTAGTTCTGATTACCGAAAGTATCTTTACGTTATCTGATTATAAAACCAACCAACTTACAGGCTACTGTTCTGTTTAAGCGGCAATTCCGTTTAAACGATTTACGTTTTCCGTTTATCGTGATTCTACTGTTTTTGCTGGTCAGATTTTCTTTTGGACGGACTTGTGACTCGGGGGGTGCCCCCTCTTTTTCTTTTCTGCCCCCTTGGAGAGCAGGAAGAAATGGAGAGCCTGGAGGCTGCGCTGCCCGACACAGACGTGCTGTACATGACCAGGATCCAGAAGGAGCGCTTCAGCAGTGCCGAGGAGTACGAGAAGGTACCAACAATGCCGAGGGATGCGCGGGAGTTCTTGGCGCTGGCTATACGGTGAAACTTGTGGCACTTACCGCTCTTCCTTCTCCTCTTCCTCCCCTTTGCAGGCTTGTGGCCTGTTTGTGGTGACGCCGCAGCTGATGACCAAGGCCAAGAAGCGCATGATTGTCATGCACCCCCTGCCACGGGTCTTCGAGATCAGGTGCGTGCTCTTTTGCTCGCGCGCCTTCGGGGTCCAGAATCGTTGCGTCGTCTTTATCGTGGTGCGGGCATCGTAGTATGCACCGTGTTGTGCACGTGTCCTAAGGATGAGAAAGGGTGTCCCTTTCCACACACATGCTGCATTATCGAATGAGATGGGAGCCTAACTCGAAATAAAGCTTTGTTGTTGCATATGATGGAGCATCATCATCATCGTCATCGTGGCCCCCCTCGTGTTAGTGAGGAGTGGAAGGATGAGAGGTATCAGTGGTACCACTTTTGACTGGTTATTTTCCCGGGAGCTGTATCGCAGTGAGTGATTACATTCTTCACGAACAACTAATCAAGGATCATAAGGGTGCGGTCATTTTCCCACCAGATGAGAAAGATCGTGACTCCTCCCCTCTAGGGAAAGGGTGGTGATGTGACACCATGCGAAATGCAAAGTTTCTTGCCAATTTTGCCCTGTCATGCCCAAAAGTTTGGTTTTACAGGCAATGTACTTTGATTGAATTGCAAGCGTTTAGGGAAAAGTGGCCTACAAACTTCATTTGTGTCCCCTTTGTAAATTGTTGCTGATGTTTGTGCCCTCGTTACCTGTTGTGGTTATCGAATTACTCTCGTGCTGTCATTTCGCTGAAGCGCTGGTCGCTGTTTGTTTACCAGCAGGTTTTTAACAAATGCGGGCCCTGCTTTATACACCAGCCTGTGGCATGCTTGAAGTGTCTGTAGTCATTTTAATGCGAAAGCATTAGTCAACTCAGTAAGTCAAAAATTCTAGCCCCTGTAACACGGATAGCATGCAAAATGGTTGACAACTCAACGAACAAAAAACTAGGTCATTGAGTCAAAAGAAATAATGGTAGTAATGAGAGGGCATGTTTAGCAATCGGACAACGCTTTCACAGTCGCTAGATTATAAGGGATGCTTTGGGAGTCCTAATGAGTGCTCGGAACAATCTCCGCAGTGGTGGTAGC
Organism: Haemaphysalis longicornis; assembly: GCF_048455015.1. Taxonomy (NCBI): domain Eukaryota; kingdom Metazoa; phylum Arthropoda; class Arachnida; order Ixodida; family Ixodidae; genus Haemaphysalis; species Haemaphysalis longicornis. The sequence goes on along the minus strand of NW_027526204.1, from coordinate 128,869,484 downwards.
ACACGGCATCTTTGTTGAAAATGCTTCCAACTTTCCGGTTTCCCCTTACGCAGCCCCGAATTCGACACGGATCCGCGAGCGGCCTATTTCCGGCAGGCGGAAGCAGGAATGTACGTCCGCATGGCACTACTGGCCATGGTGTTGGGCCGTGTATGAAGAAGGAACGACACTCTTCCCGCCGCGATCTCAACGGGCTGCTGATCCTTACTTCGTCTTTTTTCACTCGATCTTTCTGCGTCGTGCTTCTGTCCTTTTGCCATGACTAAGACGACGCGCGGGACATTTTGAGTGACATGGGGGAGAGGGGGGTAAAACCCTGTGCCTTTTTGACCAACTGTGCTACTAGCAAGGATTGCTCGATTACCAGACACGGCTGACACCATCTCGAGATCTGCTCGAAGCTTCAAAGCTGCTGGAACGTCGCAAGGGCTTGAATAATTATTTCGTAATAGTAAAGCTAAAGTTGTACCCGTAAGCCCTGCGAAGAAGCTTTACAGGGGTACAATGCTCATTCCGAGATTTTTTTTACCGTTATTTTGTATGTGTTTGTTTTGACGATAATTAGATAAATGAATTCTTTGAATGCCGAAAAGTGCACGTTGGATTTGTGCAGCTCTTGATTTGTGTGGTTTCATTTTTACCTCTATGCAGCGTTTTTTGTAGAGGTAATCGTATTGAAAGTTTTCGCAATTTTGGCGTGCAGCTGTCGCAAGAAATTGTTACGCACGAGAGGCGGGGTCTTTGTAGCCGGTTTGGAAGATAGTCATGGAGCTGTGATTGCATGGAGTGCCATAGACTTGCATTTTTCTCTTTCATTAAGCATAGTGAGTTGTGTGGTGCAGTGTCGTCTCCTGTTAGCGCTGTGGTTGTGACGTTTCGCGCTGAAGTGAAGCCATGTTACAGCAGTCCTGGTTAGTATTGTATAATCTTTGTTTTGCGTATCCAGGTTGTCAGCGGTGTCTTGGATAATGAACTTCAATATTTTGAGAATATTTTTCGATATAAACACGTTTGAGCATTCATATTGTGCTGAGCTTTGTCAAAAACAATGAAATCTGAAAATTTAGTTGGCTTAGGTTTTCTGAGCTTTGTCAAAAACAATGAAATCTAAAAATTTAGTTGACTTGGGTTTTTTGGGGGGGCGACGGTGGCAATCATTTTTCTTGCCTGACCTACAACTGTTCTCGACGTGCCATCTATGACACTGTGCTACCTTTATTTTTACATGATACCTTGAAGAGCCAGTTTTGTCTATATGGACACATTAGAGAAACTGTCAAATGCATTCCCATGTCATACTATATTCTGGTGTATATTCTTTTGTTATTATGGTCACGAATTATTGTTGGTGTCAAGAAGTTGCTGTCTGCAAGAGATGCTCTTCAAATGATTTTTGGAATGTGTATTTTGATTACAGTTCAGCAGAAAAAGAAAAATAAATCTGCTTTTCGCAGTGCCTTTTTTGCCAGCATGACAACCTTCCTTGTACTTTTATTTCAATGCATGTCATTTACCTGCTAACAATGTTTAGCTGGACCGTGTCACTGGAACAGAATTAGTCAGCAGTAGGCACGGGTTGGGAGTTTTTCTTTTTCATCTCTATTTTTTATTTTTATTTTTTCTAGCCCCGAAATGCATAAAGTAGCAGGTATCTTGAGCTGGTACACTGCGCACTGCTGACCGAGGTTAGGGCATTCAGTTTGAACTATCAATAGCAAAGGTTAATCCTTGGAATACAGCTACAGAATGTGAACAACCTTAAGATTTTTGAATTTTGCTATGCCATCAGAGATACCTGTCAGAGTAAAGGAAAAGTCAATTTAAAGGTAATAGCCATACATTGCCCGTTTTGCGAAAATCCGGCGTCATCATGGCTACAAACAGGCGGGTAAAGCTGGCTCAAAAATGTGTCTAAACACGAATGCCGCCATGATGCCACGCTGTAGTTGCCAGATCAGTAGTGGAAGATATGGCTAACAATTTTTCTTGAAAATGGGGCACAAAGTTAGGGCCCTAAGCTAAAATTAGGCAACTTTTATGGCAATAACTGAGTTTTTTTACGAGTTTGTATGCTTTGTATTAGTTTTCTTGAAGTATTCATGCTTGACGAACAAAAATAAATGAAATTATAAGCAAAAAGAAGACGTCGGGCTGAGGCGCCAAATTCAGTTTCGGTATATTGTGAGGAGCGTCAGTCGTGTGGGGCTAATTTACAAAGGTTCACTCTAACACGCCTTAGTGTCTGCTGTGTCACTTCGTTGCTTGCGAAGACACGCTTGCGAAGACTGCCGATGATACGGAATAAAGCCGCCGCCGCCTATCTTCACGGACACCTTCTCTACATGTCTGTAGTGGCTGCTGCCGATTTGAACTCGCCGTCAGCCGGTCATATGATGTTACGCGAAACATGTCTGGGCAGATCGGCTCCTTTTAATCGTATATGATTCACAAATTAAAAACAAACAAATGTACGAACCATTTTACCATGCCTAGCGTATAACTAGGCTCTTGTTTACGGGTGCTGTTATACTTTCACTGAACGGTTTTTTACTCGAGTCAGAGATAAAACAACCGCCAACTAATAATAATAATGGTAACTTTATTTGCACGATAAGGTGGTTTTCTAGAGGAGGACAAGGCGAAGCCGAAAGGTCATCCCGAATGTAGGTGCAGAAATCTCCTGTATGGGTGTGGCCGATTGGTGCATGCTCCTTCGATCGCTGAAACACGCAATCTGAAATTTTCGAGAATATATTTGATGCTTTGCATGACACATTTCTTAAATTCGGCGGATCAGCGACGTTGTTTAATTACGTATACTTGCACCTCTGCTCTCATATGGCCCATGTATATACCTGCACAGAGGGGGGGGGGGGGGGGGAGGAGTAAACTTCGTTCGTGTGAGATAGGCACCCGTGTGGTGGGGCGTTAAGAAAAATTATTCTGTCCTTCCCTGGGTGCCTTCGCCAATGAACGGAAACGGCCACTTCTGTTCACGCCCAATTATAAGACCACCCCGCCTGCAGGCGGTTTTGCCTGAAATGCCTGCGGGTTCGGCCGGAAATCTGTCTGTCAACAGAGACCGCCTAGGAAGCATGTTGAGGTAACACCATAGCCTCCTTTAAAGGAGGCTATGGGTAACACACATATGCGCTTTCTTGGGTCGCGATGGGACCGTCATGTATTTTGTGCAAGGCGAAGTCGACGAAGGATATACGTCTCCCTTGAAAAGTAAATTAATTTGAGTGCACCTATAAATTGTTATTACCGCTCATTAGTTCAATCATAGTGGTTAATTTTGAAACAGCTGCCAAACATAACTATGGCAGGTGAATCAGACTGCCTAGCATGAGACTATCAATCGCTAATATAGAGTATTCAGACAATGTGCATTGCATATGGCAGTCATTAAGAAAGCCGACAAATTGAACTCTCAATTTTATTATTTGCGACAGTTACATCTGCACGTATCGGTTCAGCCAGGGCCATCTGGAGACGTTCTTCAGCTGTATACACTATATAAAAGGAAGGAATGCAATATACGAATGCGATAGAACGAAGGAATTTGATATGTGTAGCACAGCCTTCTCATTTATGCCAACATCAAACCGGTGGCCACAAAGGTGCCACACCAGACCTTGTAGAATTTCCACGCTTCCATTCCAGCGTGCTCACAGCAACAAGGATGATGACGAAGTTGCATTACCGAAGCTGGGTTCCAGTAATGCTGTAGCTGATTATGGAAGTTCTGGCTAATGCTCATTCAGATTGTGGTCATCAGCATTCTTATTTTCATCAAAAATAGTGGGCCATCGCAATGCCATCAGTCCATGTATCAGAAGCAAAAATAAACACAGAAAAAGCAAGAGGGTCATATGTACAAGCAATTCTTATCCAACAAATTTTATTTCACCACCAGTAATACCACCAGACCTCTAGGGAAGTTTGTGATGGTAAGAGCAAGGCTAAGATGACCTAATGTGCGACTTCAAAGAAAGGAAGAAACTGTAGAAGAAAGCTAGGGAGGTTAACCAAGGAAAGAAGAAGAACTGTCCAGCTGGCTGTGCTACATGTGGAAATGAGAACAGTAAACTTGAAAGGAAAGGAAAGGACTGGCATAAAATAAAGGATAAAAAATTCGGGAGAAAAAAAAACATAGCGAGGAAATGGCCAGTACAAAGACAGCACCATGGGCGAAAAAAAGATAGGCATAAAAGAAGCAGGCAAAATGACGAAATGGGCAAACGAAGGATGCTGCATGCTGGTAACACCCCTACAGCACCTGTGACTGTTTTTCTCTCTTAATCACTGCAATCTGCTTCTTCAAGGCAAGAACTGATTTGGCTACTTCAGCTCCATCTTGTCTAAAACCACTGAAATATGTCTGATTTTCTGTGTACATAATGTAAATAGGGTACATAATTTCTAATTTTTTAAAATTTCTCCTGAAGTGTCTGCTCCATCGTGGAAGCTTTCGTGACTAACTGCCTTTGCTTTGTTGATTTTTTGCTCTTTTATGCTGCCTCTGCTTGTATTTGTTTATTTCGTTCTTCTCCTCTTCTCCAGTGCTTAGGTTTTTTATCATGAAATTGTTTTTTCTTCGAAAAGGTTTTTTGGCTTTTAACCCTGTCTGTTTATTGACTTTAAACCTGCCATAGCTTTGCTGGAAATAGTTAATTCTTCACACAATTTTCCTCTTTTTTTATTCTGGGAGAGGGGGCATGAAATTTTAAAAGGTAAAGAGCCCTGCAGCGACTAATGAACACTTGCACTACTTTCTTTGTAGTTGGAAGTACTGAAAGCTATAGTTCCACAAACCCAGAATGGAAATGCACGTTCTACATGATATCTTCTAGTCTCTGGTTTGCTTTTGTCGAGATTTTGTTTAAGCTGCTATTAAATAGAATTATTGCGACCTAATGTAACCTGACAACATTATTCATGTACGTTGTGTGACATCCCCAAGCATATAATCAATGACAAATCCTCTAAGCGTATAACTAGAAAAACGAAAATCTCTTGAGAGAGTTTCTTGATGCACATAACTCAGTAATATTAGGCTTGGGTATTTCACGGTTATTGAATCTAAGCTAATGCAAGGGCCACTACCTAAAAGCATTTCAACTGGAGAAAAAAGTTGACACACGTGCTGCAGGGGCCTCGTAGACAGGCACAGGAACAGGCACAGAAAGCATGTTTGTTTAGCATAAAGTGCAGTCACAAATACGATTTCCATTTACATGCATTTCTTGGAAGCGTCGTCCAGTTTGAACTTCCATCCGCTAGAAAAGCAAGTAGTTGTAAAGAGCACCTCAATAGATTGCAAAAAAAATCAGCTGACGCATACAGGGGGGGGGGGGGGGGGGGGGGGGGGGGGGGAGGCATGTGAAACATGTTGAAATAGCGCTGTACAGACGGGACAACAAAGAAAAGACTACACAGGACTAGCGCTGCATATCAACTGAACTTTTTTAGCACACACAAAATGATATATACAGAAACAGCGCATGCGCGAATACAGGGGAAGCCACCAGGAAAAAAATCAGGGGAAAAAAGCAATCAAGGGGAAGGGATTTCTTGTTAAAGGAAGCAGGAAAATAAATGGACTGGGGATATTATTAAGCTCTCATGGGAGCTCACCTGCATTTAACACAGTCTGCAAGCGGGAATAGTTGGGGAAATAGGATAGGAGAAAGAAAAGTAAAGATTAGAAAGGTGAGGAAAGAGTAGAGGAGTAGTTCCACTGTGGTCGATTCCGTCGCACACAACACACCACGAACACTGTTGGCTGGCGTAATGCTGCGTCCGGGAGACGAGAAACCTCGAAGGGAACAGTGAAGCGCGGAGGCGAGCATGGTGCGACGAAGAGCGAAGTCTGCGGCGGTCCCGACCGCTTTGGAGACGGGTACTGGGAAGGGGGGGGAGCTGGCACTCGACCGCCCACACCAGCAGAGCGAAAGCCAGGCGACGTCCAACAGCCCGCGCTTGCAACGGGCCGCCGAAATGAAGCCCCTCCCAAGCACAGGAGCACGAAAAAACACGTCCGCTCAACTCCGAAGCGACGACCGAACTCTCCTGACGCACCCGCAAAAGCTACCTCTCCGAGCGTACGAAGTACCCGCTAATCTAGGCGCTACCCTTTTCAGTTGCGGAGAATGCAAAACTGCATCTAACGGGGCAGCATTACACAAAAGTTCGCTACCTACCACAGGAAAAGCTTCACACAACGTTTCTGCACAGCAAAGTTTTCACGGCGCACTCACAGCAACGGTGGCTGCCATGATAGAGTGTACTAGAAGTTTTAGAGTGGCCCGACCGGCCGCCCGGAGAGGTGCTCGTTTCGCGCAGAAAATAGCGGCGGCGCTGTAGTCAACAACAACTGAAAGCGGCGGCTGGCCGCGCGTACGGCCGCGCGCCCAGTCGGGCCAGGAAACGCTGCTTCTTTACGCGCGGAGCGCTCGAAATTTGTTCTGCGGGACATCCAATTGCTTCAATATACTGTAGGTATAGTGGACTGTGGGTAACGAAAGGAATAATAAACGCTGCAGCTCATTTTGCGTTAGTTTTGCCTTTCCCGCTCGACAACAACGAAAAAATTACGGATTTTTCTTAATTGAGCGCAACATTCTTAGCGAATTGTAAATAAAGTATTTGCATCGACATTTTGGCTATTCCAACTTCCCATCAAAATTTATTTTGCGCGAAATTGCCTGATATGAACCAGTTCATGATTGTTTGATGACTGTATCCTTATTGTGCTGCTTGATGGACATAATTGGTCGACACAAATGACATGAAAAAATATGAGGACTGGGATGATGGCTTTTCAGAAGAATTTCTTATTTATTGCCACACACTTTACGCTCCGACTGCAGTTATGTGGGTTAATATCATAGGTTGTGTTTGTTTTTTTATTGCGTGAGTTGTTATTTAAGCAGTGGCCCGCTTGTGATAATTAGGGGTCACCGTGGTGTTAATGTTGTCGCCTGTCCGAACAGAAAATTACACGCGCAAGGGAGATATCTTTTTAAATAAAAAAGGGATAGCCGAGCGGTTATCTCAGTTGTTCCAATCACCGTCTTTCACAGAACTATGCCCAAAACATTCTATTAATCGCACCACCTTTCACCTGGTTCGGTCAAGAAAGGATTTCAATCAAATTAACACAAATTTAATTCACAAGTATGCTGAGAGTATAATTAGACGCACATAAAACCAAAGCGAAGCATAGATCAGAAAATATATTGACCGCGACAAAAATGAAATATAACACGGGAAATCATACACAAAGTCAAGAAAGCTAACATAGTGGTTCAAATAAACGGAACTAGAACAAAATACACATTGTGTTTTCATTTTCAATAGCCCAGCATATAAAATGTTACGCGGGAAATCATGCACGAAGTCTACACAGGTAACGGTTTGGGAATGACGCTAACAAGGAGATTTAAATTGACATTTTTGGCCAACCCATTTTCATAACTCGGCTGCAATCATTAGCGACGGCTAAGTTTAAGGTGTTGCTCCCGCCTTCGCATGTAATCACGAAACTTGTTTAAACCTTTTATATAGAAATGAATCCGTGTCACAATGTATACAAAACCAACCAAATTTGCTGTCAAGGTCTCGCTGTGCTGGTCGCAACCAACGCCGTTAAGGTGTTTGTTGTGAATAAGGGCTGCAACACATCCATAACGCTGTCATGGTGGAGCTCCTTGTCGCTGAAGCAACCGGTAAAAACGTCGTAGAGATCGCTAATAAACTTTAAAAATGCACGGAAGGATTGAGAAGTCCCCCAAAATTACAAGCCTGAGGTAGTAAATACAGCGGCATCTTCCCCTGGCATGCAGGAAGCAGTAGTTGGTCCTGCAGACTTATTTTGGCACTTCATTTTCACACACTTACTGACCAAGTGCCTGCGACATAGTACGTTAATAAAATAAGAAAGCCCACTAATGACAGTACAAGCACCAACGTTAAAGGTATCTCATAAGAAGGCTCTTAATATTTTCGTTCCAAATAGGAACGTAAAAAAACAGCAAACTTTTTTCAGCCTATAGAATGTGCGCCCCGCCGCTTTTGCTTCACGCGCCGAGTCAAGAAGGGCAAGGGAAAACATTCCTTGTGCCTGTCCGTCAAATTAATCCCTCGTTAACTTGAACTCATGCTATCTCAGAATATATTCTCGAAACTTTTTCTTACCGTGTGTTTACCTCCCATAGGCCATACGCATTTGCCCGCTTATCTCGAAACGTTTTTTTTTTTTCGGAGGACCACGGATATATACCCTAGTAGCACAAATTGTTGCCGCAACGTTTCTGCCGTGTTGCCAATGTTGTGTAACGTTAGGCAACGTTACACAACGTGGTGACAATGTTGCCGAATGTGGGCCAACATCAATTGGACACATTCAGCAACATTCCCGCAACATTTACAATCAACGTATAGGCAACGTTGCCCGTATGCACATTTTTCACGTTGCAGCAATGTTGCCAAATGTGGGCCAACGTTGGAGACATTCAACAACATGCACGCAACGTTTACAAACAACGGATGCGCAACGTTGCCCGTATGCACATTTTTTCACGTTTCAGCAATGTTGCCAAATGTGGGCCAACGTTGGACCCATTCAAAAACATTCATGCAACGTTTACAAACAACGGATGGGCAACGTTGCCCGTATGCACGTTTTTGCACGTTCCAGCAATGTTGCCAAATGTGGGCCAACGTAAAATCAGCGTTGGACGCATCCAACAACATTCACGCAACGTTTAACGCGTTTAACGCATAGGCAATGTTGCCCACATGCACATTTTCTTGCGTTGCAGCAATGTTGCCAAATGTGGGCCAACGTTGGATACATTCATGTAACGTTTAAAAACAACGCATGAGAAACTGCCATTTACACGCTTTTTTCGCGTTGCAGCAATGTTGCCGAATGTTGGCAAATGTCATATTTATGATGATAAACGATTTCACGTGGAGTTACATAAGCTGCCTAAAAATTCAAATGATCCCGTACAGCACACTTGAATGTTTGCGATATAGTTACAGGATACGTTAATTTCGGGAGTGTGGTTAAAAGTGATCAACGCGTACGTACAGTTTCTACATATTTAGCAATGCTCACGAAAAACCTTCAAATTAACATTGTCTGTATACATGTTTATCTAGGTTGTCGCAATATTCAGGAATGTTGAATGTATAGCAGCTTTCCATTTATTTATTATGTGAAACACCACACTAACCCATGTTTTGGAGAAATTACGTCGCCTATAAAAGTTCAAATGGTTATGCCCAATGGACGTCTTAGCCACAGTTCACTGCAACGTTTTTAGATTAGGTTGGTTTAGAAAATGTTGGTTCACTGTACCATCGCCTCGTGTACTTTAATTACTGTACTTTAGCTGCATATAATACGGCACTTACACGCACACGCACGCACATAAATGAAATCCCCATCGTCAGCCTGTCTACTGCAGGACGAGGGCCTCACCCATGCAGGAAAGAAAAGTATTCTTTCCTCCTTGCACGGCACTTGCTTCGCGCCATCTCCGCGACCCCGACCTGCCCCGACATACAACCTCCCTCCTCGCCCGCTCCATCGCAAGGGGAAAAAACGTGGCCGAGCCTTCTCTTCTCGCGCAAACCCTGCCGCAGCCCAAAACGAAGAATCTGACGCCCCCGCGCCGGCTCCCTCCTTCGCCCTGAGCACGACTTTTGAAGCTCCTTTCATGGCGGCCGAGCTCGTGCAGGTCATTCAAAATGCAAAAAGGAAAAGTGCGCCCGTAGCCGAGAGGCAGCACTCGCGCCTTCTTGACTTTGCAACTTCCACTTGTCTTCCGGCACCCTCCCTGCTCAATTTGGCCTCCTACTTGTCCCTCCCATCCTAAAAAAGAACAAATCTCCCAAACTTTTCTCCTCTTTTCGTCCTATTTCATTCACGAGCGTTGCCTCCAAAATTCTCGAATCCATGGCGCTCGCACGCCTCGAATTACAAGTATGCACGAATCTGCAACTTGAACCCTGGGCCGCAGACGAGTTTTCCTCGCCAGCGCAGTGCCATTGGATTCAATTGCCGACCTTGTCTCTGCACTAGAAAACGCGAAGGCTACCAAAAACCGTGGCCTTTGTCGTCCTTTTGAACATTCGCAAAGCCTTCGACCGCTTACGCCACGAGGCTATTCACGATGCAGTAAAACGCTGCAAAATTACTCGGCCGTCACCCTCATCTCCCCCGACGTTACAAGACTGGACGAGGCCCGCCACTCCATCGCGCAAGAACCAAACAAGCAATACCCATACGCGTGGGTTGCATCATGCAATGCACCCGCTCGCATCCCAAGCATCAAATTTGGGTGACAAGAATCCTGCCTACTCAGCAGGCTCCGTAACTGGCTCCGTACTGCAGCCTCCGTACCAGTGCTCACCTACAACTGAATGAGAAAATCAACAGTCCCACTTGTTCTTCATCCACATAAATCAAGCAGCCTAAAATATAGAATCCAATTCGCGAATCAAACATAAAGGCAAACCAGATTTCGCTCAAATTCCAAATCAAATAACTACCCGCTCTTCATTTAAAATATGAGTTACAAACAGGCCAGAAAATATTTTGGAGCTGGAAAGACGGGGATGAGGGGAGATTTGAACTAAGACACACTTTGTGTGGCTGGGGCCCCTTTATGTACACCACGCTATGAATGCGAATTCTCAGTGCAAGGAAAAATGTAAATTTGTGGACGTCCTATAACACACTTGCAGTGATATCGCATGGATGTCCACAAGCAGATGATCTTGGGTGAAACATATTGTATGGACATCACATGAATGTCCTGAAATGACATTGGATATTGTGACCATTTGTGGATATCCTATGGACTTTCGTGGTTTGCTGGGTTCAGAGGCAGACCGCAAAATCCCTACATCGATGTGTGATCATTTAGAAACACAGCTCTCGAAAAACTGCAGAAATGCATGTGGAGAAGTGTCACGCTGAGCGTGTAGATTCCCCCATGAAATCTTAAAGGAACCGTGAACGTTTGAACGTTTCTCAAAACGAAAGAAACGCGTGGTGCCGGTCCGACGGATGGCGTAGCCAAACTCGGCGGCGGCAGATCCGTTTATTTTAGTCCCTCATTTGTTGGATGATCACAAAATATTATCTTAGAGTGGATGCAGCCTCGAATAAAATAATACCGCTATTCCGCGCATCGTGCGTTACAAGCCAGGTGCTGCACCGTTCTAAGACGGTCATTTTTTTCAAGATGGCCACCGGCTGTTCCATGAATGAAATTCGTTTTTATTTCATTTTTTTAGTAAGCGGGTAAATCTCATCGCCGTTCTTGGTGTTAATGAAAATATACCACAAATATGGCACCTTCGATTGAAGGTTGAGCGCGAACAAAATATTTTTTTGTTCAGGAAAAACTTACAAAAACACTCATTTATTGCTGTATCATTTTGTAAAGCTAAAAAAATACACTAACAGGCTTCGTTTACGTTGGAGAACAGAATTTTAACAGGTCAGGCAGGCAGATTCCCGATCATAGCCAATACTTTCTAGCCTCACTAAGTTATCAGTGTCGTGCGTGAGCTCGCGTCATCCGCAAATTACCCCGCAATGATCGTGTTGGCAGTGGCATTTCTTTGTGTTGCACATGGGCCCGCGGCGATTTCCTCCACGTGTAAGAAATCCAACTTCTATTATTAGTCACGCAGGCGTAATTATTATAATCATCGAAAAACTACGTCCAATAAATATAAATACAGTAGTCACTCGTTATAACGAAATCGCTTTATTCGAAATATCGCTTCATTCGAAATTTATTCTGGTCCCAACCCAAACGGATGCATTTTAGGCCGCATTACTCGAAGCGCCAGAAGAGCTTGACCCGCTTAGAGCGAATTAAGTGGCGAGCGGTGGCGTCGCCGTGCCGCGGTGACCCAGTGGCGAGTCAGGCTGTCAACATGGCAGGTCAACACAAGCTGGTACTTCGCCGGCGGTTTTCTCGAGCCGGTCATGCTCGATTCGGGTGATCCCCATTTTGGGAAAACGGTCCAAATGCGTGGTAGGGTCATTGAACTTCGTCGCAACACATTGGTCAAGGGCGTGGACACGACGGTGCGCGAACACTGGCAATCGAACCGTAGAATTGGCAGTGTCGCCGACAACGAGGCGCCGAAGAACTCTTGTGTTGCAAACTTCACGGCTGCACAACTCGGGAAAACAATTCCCAGTGATCATGCAATGCCCCTAATGCGAAACCGATCAGTTTTCATGATTGTGCTTTGTACGCCTAATGAGCGGTTAATCTTTTTATTATTACTATTTATTTATTTTTTGAGCTCAACAAACAACCTCCGTCTCGAGCCACGGCATCTGCGGCGCTTTTCAGCGCAAAACTCTCGTATAGCGTTTCGTGACGCCCGCACGCCCCCCTATAAAAGGGGCACTGCCGCTGCCAATTTTTGTGGGCGGCGACCATAGCCTCCTGCATTGCTTGGTCAAATGGTCAAATTGTAGCAGGGGTTGCTCTCGCCCGGCAAGAACATGAAACAGCCACCACAGCTTACTCTGAATAACGTTTTGCTTCAGTGAATACATTATGGTTTGATTCCTCGCAGCTGTTGCGTATAACAAGCTAAACTGGTTTAGCTTTTCTCGAGTGGTTGCTTACATCAATATACCGCTTATAACGAAATTTTTCGCCGTCTTGCTGACTTCGCTATAACGAAGGATTACTGTATCTGTATTCTACATGTTTCCTCTTAGTTTTACGGAATAGCAAGCTCAGTTTAAGCCAATCTTTGCAGCGCGTTATTTGTTTTCATCAGTAAACATGCAATAACAAGAAGTTTGTGTTCCCCCTCGCCCCCTACTTGTTGCTTATCCCTGCTCCATTTATATGTCCCATTTGAACTTCAGCCTTCGTAATATCGCTCAAAAACAGTCACTTTCAAAAGCAATCATGACTTTTCTATACTCGTCGTGCTAGTCGCACTTTTCTTATGGAGTTGATGAACAAATTTTTACTTTTTTACGGTGAGGTGCCCACAATAATTTGAAGATATGACTCAACAACGAAGCACCTTATTTCTATACCCGTTTTTTTTTTTTTTCATTCACTTTTCCTAAAGGTATATACGCATACGACGTATACACGCAAAAATTTCTTGGCGGCGTGCATCTGACACATGAGTTTCTTGAGGACAGATTGGACTTACAATAACTCTAAGCGGCCGCTTTTGTTGGCTATGGACGCGCTTCCGTGAAGTCCAGTCCCCGCGAAATTTGTGAACGTGTGCAATGAAACGTCGCTGTGCCACACCTAGTAAAAAGCCAATCAAATTATATAGGTACGACAGTCACGCTCTGAAAAATCAATACCTGCAGCGTAAATCAACTTAGATCCGTGTAAATGACACCCAAATAATGACGTGTTTTAAGCAGAATTTCACTGATGTACGAAACCAACTTTTCCATTTTGCGAATGCGCTCTTATTGGAACATCCGCGCGCTCAACGGTTCGCACCAGCCCCTGCAGGCCGTGTCGCTCATGCAATTGGTATACCGATTGTCTCATCTTATAGTGTGATTTAGTTATTCTAGAAACCCACCACAGTGGCTGTTGTGCTAGCGCTGAGTCCAAGGATTGAGCCCGAGGACGCGGGCTCGATTGCAGGCCGCGGCAGCCGCTTTTTGTGTGTGTGTGTGTGTGTGTGTGTGTGTGTGTGCGTGCGTGCGTGCGTGCGTGCGTGCGTGTGTGTGTGTGTGTGTGTGTGTGTGTGTGCGTGTGTGCGTGTGTGTGTGCGTGTGTGTGTGTGTGTGTGTGTGTGTGTGTGTGTGTGTGTGTGTGTGTGTGTGTGTGTGTGTGTGTGTGTGTGTGTGTGTGGAGGCGAGAAGCGGAAATGCCCGTGTGTTCGGGATTTCGATGCACGTTAATTAGATCCCCAGGTAGTCAAAATTAATCCGGAGCCCTCTACTACGGTGCGCCTCATCGCCTGTGTAGCGTCGGCGCATGAAACCTCATAATCAGTCAAATCAGATATTTTAGGGCGATTTTAACACATCATTAAACTTAAAGAGCAAAACACAGCTGCTGAGCACCGATAAAGCCGCGCAGCTTTCACCCTCAACTGTGCGTTGTCACGTATGGCCAACTATCGGGCTGTTTTCGTGAGTCTTTTACAAATGCCACTCGGGTGCGTTTTTGTCCATGTGCATGCCGCATATATCCAGGAAACTGACCAAATGCACAGCGCCTGCTAATTAACCCAACGCGCGCGTGAAACGGACGGCGCAGCATTTCGACGTCGTGAGGCACGAATGAGAACTTGGGTTTCATTGCCGTGTGTTATTTTGCAATCATTATTTGCTGAATAAATAAACAAACTGGAATTTCAACAAGAAAATAGCTTTTTATGCCATCGTCAAACGGTATCTACTCCGACTTGGCTTCCTTTACGTTCCATAGCCGCTCACTTCACCATGATATCATACCGAAATTTAACGCGGCCTCTTTACAATGGAGATGTGGTCTTTTGGGAAACGTGTACCATATGGAAAGACAAAGTGATCGGGAATACGCCGTGTTTTTCATTCGACGTGTTGGCCGTATCTTTAAGAAGTTCGCGCACATTTCTTTCATAACTGCCTGAAAACAGCATCCAGAAATGACTTCCCAACTTTCCTTTCCTATTGTTAAAACATTGCGCGCCTTCCTTTGGTAGTAAACGGTTGCATTATAAAAAGGTAATCGTGCATCGACAAGGAAAATTTCCAGTTCCATTTTGCTAAGTTTTCACAAGCGACTCGCACTGTTAACTTTCTCTCTTAAAGGAGTACTGACACCAAATTTTTGCTTCATGTTTTTATTCGTTAGGTGTAATAGGTGTAATATTTGGTAAATGTTGCCGTGAATGAGTATTCTAGCGATTGCGCGGTATACAATGGCGACCTTCGGAAGCCTATTTATGGCCCCTTTAAAGCATGCATGGCCGGGTTGTTTTATGTTGCCGCCTGTATATCCTTAAACAAAAATAATCTAGATAGAAGGCTCAAACATTGCCTTGTTGCTGGATCCTCATAATTGCTCGAAAAAATTAATTTACTAGAGAAATTTTATATGCAAGCTATGTAAATTTCTGTGCATCATATGGGTGTGCGAGCCGTATACATGTCGCCAGCTAATTACAATCGTGTGTTTTCCCTTCATATATACATTGCCGCAGTAATTACGGTTGATTTATAAAATAGATTAAAGCCCAAAGTTCATGTACTTTAAATTGCCCCCTTCTTGTGACATTTAGTCACTGTTATAGCCCCTCTGATCAGCGAACGTTCCAACTAGTCCACACCTTGCACCTTTGTTTGAAATAGACAACATGAAGTGGGCTGTTTTATATTTCAACTTCCCCATAGACATTTCACCTACCTCGAGCGCCAAAGTCAGAGCACCATGATATTGTAACATATTTATTTATTTATTTATTTATTTCACATACCCTCAAGCGCTTACGCATTGTAGAGGGGAGTGGGGTACAGAAAAAACAGAAAATGTAAAGGAACACAACTGCGGCACTAACAAAACACTCACACAAAAACACGTGGGCTGACATGTTGCACTGGTAATACAAAAAATTGACAGAACAGCAGCACTGCAAAAACAACCCAAAAGATAGCATAAGCTATGCTAATCCGCACACGTAACATAATAGTATGAAAATTAATCATGCCGCATCGTCGCCCAAGAAAAAAGCACATAAAGTCTGACGAAAAAGAGTAAAGTTCGGTATCTGCGCAATGTCGCTAGGTAGACGATTTCAGTCATTTGCCGTATTTGGAAGAAATAAATAAAAGTAGGTATTCGTGCGACATTGTGTTATCGCGACTTTATGTTGGTGATCTATACATGAAACAATAAAACAAAACAAAGACCTAACCCTGGTGTGACACCCATTTTCCAGGAGATACTGCCTGTACGAAAGCTCATTGGCCTATTTCAAGGATCTTTTCTCATTATACAAACGAACCTTCCAAGTAACCTGAAAATTTTTGCTCTTGTTCCCTTCCAATAGCACTGCACACACTATCTTCAGATTTTTCCTGGTGTAATTTTTATTCGTAAGAGGTTCCAATGCATCGAACACTTGTCGCGTTCTGCTTGGCGCGAAACGAAATACAGCAGGGCGCCAGGCGTTCTCGGAACCCCGCCTTTTTCCGAGACTTCAGCTGGGAATCAGGCACGCTGTCTCGCGCATTCCTTTCTTCCTGCATGCCTTATTTTTTGTTTTCGTCGACGCTCCGTCCCGTCCCGTCCCTTCTGTGTGTCGCGAAGGAAGTTTCAGCAGCCGAGCGCGAAGTGGGGGATGGCCGAAAAAAAAAAAAAAGACCGAAAGAAAAGGCTTTCGTCCTTGGCCAGCGTCCTACCCTCCTCTCATACGCGCACACGTGCGCGCCCCTCGCAGAGGGGTCCTCCCCTCATGCTCCTTTGCGACTGGCAGCCGGCGGTGGGTTGGGAAGAGTAGACGAAATGCGCGCGCTTTTTTCAGAAAGGAGCAGCCATAGTGACAATCAAACGGAATTGAGAAGGAACCATGTCATACGAAATATTGTTGTGTGGCCGCATGTTACGGCGAATATTTGCGGGCCGGAAAGTTCATAGCAACCGACCAGTGAAGGTAAGCGCTCGATTTTCTGAGCTCACCTCGTTCTTTCGAATGCAGTTTACTTCGTAAAAGAGCGGGAACAAGATTGCCCTCCCGTTTCTAACTTCTAAGCATATCCTTGCTTTTGTGAATGCGTACGGTTGTAAAAGGGGAACACGTATTCACTTAAATTTTATCAGGTGGGCGCTCAGTAGTAGATTTTTTGTTATGATGCTGAAATCGAATGTATATATGTTCTGCAAGAACCTTGATATGTACGATTGGCTTTTAATTTACTTCTCGCCGCAGCTGCTCACGAACGCGAAAAATACAACTAATAAATATAACTTTGTTATGTTTAATTTCACGCGAGTTTCGGCGGCATGCTGTAACGGAACACAATTTAGCGTTGCAGTTAAGCCATATGTCATCAGCTGCTTATGCGAACCATCTTACGATGTAAAACAACGCCTGACGTCTTTGTAGTATTCACATATTTTCCATGTGAAAGGCTGGTCTACGTCGGATGCTTATAACTATAAAGAAAATAAATGACAAAAATAAATAAATAAAATGATCAAAAATAAATAAAAATAAGAAAATAAAACAGCTCAAGCCAGTTTTTAGCACATTTTTCGAGAGCAAAAGGTAAAATTAGGCAACCAAGAAAATACACGGTTGTAATTTCATCTAGTTGTACACGTAATGTTTCCCTTCTTTACATTTGCCTGTTTACTAATTTTTGTTCGTTGCGTTTTTATGTTTATGGCCATTGAGGTAATTATCGTCCTCTTTCAATGATTGCCGACGTACCACGTCGTCATCAGTTGGTCGCGACTTCTCTTGTTAATTGAAAATTCTCTGGCAAGCTGTCTGATCGAAGACTTTTCACTTAATTACTCAATGGCCTGGAAAGAAAGCTGTAAGGTATTTTATATAATTCAGTATTTTGTCCTTTTCTGTTTTCCAGGGATGCTTGAGAAACCAACTCAAGCGATGTGCGTCATAAAGTTGGCACGGGCATTAGAAAAAGTTAAACAAGCAAGACAAAGTGAAAAGTGAAGAGGCCTGTTTTGCTATAATATTCCTTCCTAAAGGTAAGGTTTTCTCTATTAGCTAAAATTTGCTTCACTTCAGTTTTCTGAACCACTTCTATACACTCTGTTTTGTTTCAGAAATACCTTATGATTTACCAGCACCACAACATTGACACACGAATAAGCTCATCTGGCAGCAAGCGTCATCCAAACTGCAGGTGAGCTTCTGAGCACCCTGTGTGTTAGAGCAATGCCATTTTGTTTGTTTTCCAGGAATGGCAGTCAAACCTCATTTGAAGTGCCAGTACAAGAAAATTGATGAGGCCATATTGTATGCCAAAAGTCCTGGTGTTCTGAGAGGTGAGACATTGTCTATGCTGTAACAACTTTGCAACTTCTCCTAAACTACAGCTTTTTTTCATTTCGCAGAAGCGTGGCAGTAACAACCCCATGTTACTGGGTTCATGGCCGTCAAGTATGTCATCAAACTGACTTGTCAAGGCAGAAGAACAAGCAAGCCCAGGAGGAGAAAAACGAAGACAACGGCTGAAACAGCGTACTTGCGAAATTCAATTGCATTAACACAATACGTATTCGGATCGATTGTTAATGGTAAAATAAAACGCACATGTTCTTTCATCTTAAAGAGTGTCAGTGTTGTTATTTACGCTAGCTGGCATGTTCCTTGCTTTAAAATTCCGCCATTTCTTAGTTTGTTATTTTGCCGGACTGCCTTAATTGTGTTGGTCAGTGTAGGGATCAAATGTATGAACATGCAGTCTAAAATGCCAGTTTATACCTTTTAGGAGTTCATGAGGACGAGGTGTGAAGTGCTCGCTTATCATGCAGTCAACAATCGTCTGTCTAGGAAAAAGTTAACCTATAATATTTTCATCTAGTTATTGTTGCATGTATATTAGATACATGTAACTGTAAGTTACCTGTACATTGCTGCAATATCATCGCTTCGTAAGAGAAACATTGCTTGAACGTCATATCAACAGTGCGCGGATGCGGCCCTCGTGGGGAAAAAACGTATCTGTAAAGTCGCGGTAACGTTGTAGGAAGCATCGCTTGAACATGATAGCGACGTTTTCTGAATGTTACCCACACGTTGGAAAAATATAGCTGGAAAGTTACCGCAAAATTGTAGGAATGTTATTGCAACTTCATAAAAACATTGCTTGAACGTTGCAGCAACGTTCTTTGTATGCTAACTTCATGTTAAAAGTGTGGATCTAAAGTTGCTGCAAGATTGTAGCAATGTTATCACAACGTCCGAATGGTACAGGGATATGCTTAAATGTGGTATGCACGTTGCGAAAATGTAGCTGAAAAGTTGCTGCAATGTCATCAGAAAACGTCTCATAACGTTGTTCAAATGTGTCCCGCACGTGGCTGGAAGGTTGCTCCAAGAGTGTAGCAACGTTGACGAACGTCAGAAACAACGTTATCCAAACATTAAAACAACACCCTTAAAACGTTGCCCCCATGTTGGAGCAATGCTAATATCATGTTGACGCAATGTTTCTGGGAAACATTGCACTAACGTTAAAAAAAGCGGACATTAGCCACGTTTTGGCAACGTTAAGGGGAAACGTTGTGGAAATGTTCGGGCAACATTCTGTGCTACTAGGGATATTGAAATATGGCAGAGAGGACACAAGGCAAAGTCCGCTACAGGCAGCTGATAAGGTCCCCGTTCGAATGCTTGCTCTCACTACGCACCGAACGCGGCCGCGAAATGCAAGTTTAATTACGCGGACTACGCGTACCCGTTACCGGAATGATGTCTGGCGCGTACATCATTGAGAAAGCTGTGGACGACGCAGCTGATCATGCGGAGGAGGAGGAGCCCCCAGAAGTGACTATGACGGCAGATACAACATACAACAACGGCCGATACAACATAGATGCTGCGTCTGCTTCGTAGCAAGGTAGAATGTAGCGGTGGCGACCACCAATTCATACGATGCATTGAGAAGCTCGAGTATGCTTTTCTGGTATGCAGATGCGAACGCGACACAGCTGAGCACAAAACAGTTCTTTCTTCTGCAATAATAAAAGTTTATTTTTCCTGCGAATTATCTTGCCTTGATAACGAAATCTCCCCTGTGCAATAGTGCTTTTGTTAGAAGCACTAGCTGCTTTTCAGGGACCTAGCCACAAATTTCCTGCATTTGACTTAACTCGAAACTCCGCGCTTATCTCGAAATTTTCAGCTAATTTTACGACTTTGAGTTAACAAGAGATTACTGTAGATCAACAACGTTCTCAGAATACGCATCAAAACATGAGAAAGTATTTGGAGGGGGCGGGGGGGAGGGGGGGGTTAGATAAATGTTGGGTCGATCAAGCGGAGTCATAACGGTCTGCGTCTACTTTCTAAATCACCAAAGTAGATTTAGCTGACCAAAGGTGCGGGTTTGATTCCCGGCCGCGGCAGCCGCTCTTGCGATGGAGGATAAAAGCGAAAAGCGCTCGTGTCTTCGAGATTTCGGCGCATGCTAAAGATTTCCAAATCGTCAAAATTAATAAGGAGCCCTCCACTACCGCTTGCCTCATCGCCTGTGTAGCACGGGCGCGTTAAACCTCATAATTCAAACTAAATCAGCAGAGCAAGCGCAAAACACCGCAGCGAGCAAAGCAAATCTCGCCGCGCGCAGGTGCCGGGGAGCGTCGGCTGTTCAGTTGTCGGCGACAGCAGCGCCGCCGCTATACCGGCTTTATTTTCTGCGCGAAAGTCGACCCGGCGGAGCAATGGGAGAGGCCGCCGCTCGGGCCACTCTAAAACTTCTAGTACACTCTAGCCATGATGGAATGCGTTGGTTACTAGGTGAATACCGACTACTGCCGCCAACTCTAGTAGGCAAAAAGGCAGCGGGCAACGCTGTGAGGGTGGCATCATGTCAGCGCCCATGGAGGAAGAATTTTCTTTCCTCCATGTCAGCGCCGCATCCGACTAAAACCCGCCCGCGACCGCCGCCAAATCGGCCTAAACGCACCAAACTATGCTGGCAACGCTGTCGTTTTTGCCTCAAAACGTCTCCAACTTTGGTCTGAAAAATCGAGGGCCTTTGGCCGTGCTGACAACATTGTTTTGCGCATTTCTTGCTTGTCCTCCGTGCGGGCCGTGCTTCTCCCTGCTTCTCCGGCACCGTTTCGACTTTTAGCGGCCGGACGGCCTGTGCGCCTTCGTGGTTTGGAATCGCTGCTTTTACTCCAACTGAAGTTCCTAGGGTCCTACCGAGCCTCACGTCAGTCTGCGCCTCAGCTTCGACGGCGCAAAGTCGGAGACTTCGCTAGCTCGGTTTCGTGGCCGTGGTAGCAACAAGGTCGTGAGGAGGTAAGTGTTTAGACTTGTCACATCGCCCTTTTCACACGGAGAAGAAAACACACAAGGTGATGTTGCCTTTAGTGTTCGTGGTAGAAGTGTAGGCTAATTTCAAAGTGGATAAGCTACGTGCCATTTCTTGCGAAAGCACACCCGAAACACACGCTAGTGTCGTAATGTTTTTCTTTTTTAACTTACAGTCTCATATGCGTAACTGTTGGCTAGAATCTGCTGTGGTGTCACTATGCTTACCACTAGTGACAGTTATTACATGGAGGCTTACTACGTTAACAGCCGTAGTAAGCGGAACAGGGGTTTTAGATTGCACGCACAAATGTAAAGCAAGCAATGTTTCGGAGATATTTCGTATCATGTGTCATCGAGACGCCGCTCACTGCGCTTTCGTTACAGGGGCTGATAAATTTCCACCACAGTCCCAGCATGTGTACGAGTCGCTGATCAGTGACCTGCTCCGTTTCTAAGAGCCAGACCTACCTCAAGAGACTGCTTGTCCAAGCCTTGGCATACAGGGTGCCACTGTTCTCATTGCGGATGTAAGTGTTTAGCCGAATGTGCGCTCCCGATCCTGTTTTTCGTAGACAGTGCAGTGCAAGTATATTTCTGTTGCGGAGCCACATATATTTGTGGCGCGTGTGCGTGCGTGTGTGTATGTGTGTGTGTCGATACAATTTGCACCTGTCCTCACAATTTCTGTTCTAATTTTTTTAAAACAGAATGGAGAATTTTAAGCGTTTGTATGCAGGAGTTGGAAGATGGAATTTATTTCACGGAATGCATGTCATGACTTATTCTGTTGGAGGGAAAGCACAATAGAGATACTTGATGCTTTCAATGAACAAATACTGTGTAGCATGTGGTGGGCCCACTTAACACACTCACGTTTGATTCCGACAGTTGGTGTTGAGTGTACGTAATGCAGCTGCTTCTCTTTTTCAATTGCTATATTCGCACTACAAGGGTTGCTGAGCATGGTCGTTTTATACGTTATTGAATTGCTAAAGATTGCAATTTACTAACGTAATTGCACTTCAGCAGAAATTTTCTCAAGCAATGCAAGTGTGGTTTCGAAATTCCAGGAGTCTGGTAGGTAATCAAAGAATAGGTAGCAATTGCTACTTTTCGCTAACACGGGGCACTTTTTGGCCGGTCTCACATCACTAGACGAGAATTTTTCTCGAATTGCTCATGCTATAGTCATCGTCCTGAGCCTATTTGTATACACTGTAGAACAAGAACTAAGACCTGCCTGCTGCATTTCCGATTGCTGCTATCTTGCTTTGTCCATATCCATTTGTTGCCCCTGGGTTTTCATCTCTCACACCCCTCCACAGAGTGGTGTCTTCTTCAGGCCTCTCGTTTCTTGGTGGCATTGTCATAGGTGTGAGCAAGCTTTCATGCGACAAAAGGTGCTTTCGAACGAGTAGGTCATGCCAAATTCTTTGGTGAAAAATTAATCTTGAAAGCAATGTTTGACTTCGATCTTTACGTACAGGTGCCGTCATAAGTGGAGCACGGGAGCTGCGGCCGAATTGTATCGGAGCGCCGTGTAGCTGCACCGGCCGTAAATGAAAGCACGAGAACACGCATGCGCGCCTGCCGACGGCGATAGCCCATCTGTACTTCTCAAACCACTTTTTTTAACCTGGCTTCAAGCATTGTTCGCAGCATACTGGTCTCGGCGATGGCGCTGATAGCGTACACACGTAAAAATATTTGAACGAAACGCTACAAATTCCCGTGACAGCGCGCCGCTTCTCCGGCAGCTGGAAGTGCGCCAGAGACGCTGCCAGAATCGTCTCTGCTATCAGCGCCGTCGCCGAGAGCGGCACTGTGCTGCGAGCAATGCTCGAAGCCAAATTTAAAAAGGGGTTTGAGAGGTATAGATGGGCCATCGCCGTTGGCAGGCGCGCATGCGTGTTTTCGTCCTTTCATTTACCGCCGGTGCAGCTACAGGCGCTCCGATACAGTTCGGCCACAGCTCCTGTGCTCCAATTACTTATGACGGCACCTGTACACAGTCACAGTCTGATTTTTTAGATTGTCCAATCATTCAGACACGTCAGTGGCGCTGCCGTCCACCCTATTGTGCCACTGTATAACGACACCTGAAACTTAATATGCTGAAGCCATTCACCATCTGATTTTTCTGACTTTTTGTTTACCGTGACGAGAGGTTAAAATGGCAATAACCGCAGGATCCCTATTGCTGTTCGCTTTATCCTACAGCTTTCAACTAGAATTTTCATGTACCACCCTCTGCTAACCTCTTTTTTTTTTTTACTTCATATTTTGGCCATGCAGCATATGAAGAAAAGATAAGACGGTAGAAGAGAGAGAAGGGGTACAAAATCACAGGTAGTCAGGAAATTGATGCCGACAACGGAGAAACTTGTGATGCTTCCATGTGAAGGAGGAGAAAGAGCAGGCTCAGAAGAAGTTGTCCAGTGCCAACCTCCTCTGAGCCTGCTCTTTCTCTTCCTTCACATGGAAGCATCACAAGTTACTTCGTTGTGGGCATTTACTGTGCGTTAGATATCTGCTTTTGGCATTTCTTTTTTTGCTCCGACCCTGGTTTCTACACACGATTATTACCAGTGAGATTTCGTTCTCTGTGTACATTCGTTTTTTCAACTGCTCTCACATTCCCTAGAAAGTTTGAACAATTGGTCAGCTTGTTCATTCATTTAATCTTGCATAACATTAACTAGAGATGTGCAAACAGGAAATTTCGAACTGTGCATAAAATACAAATAGCAAAAACTGACTGGATTGAATGAATCAAATATATTTAAATACAGATATCTTTTTCATTGTTTATAAAGGTTTTAAAACAAAGTGACAAAAAAGATAACTTAGGCAGTCGTCAGGACCCGAGGCATTAGAATATTTATGTATCGATAGGAAAATGGTACAAAAAATGGCAAGTAAACGGCAACCACATGCAGCGACGGCAAAATGTAACTCAATGGGTACAGCAAACTGGTAGTGTGGATGACGGTGACAAGCGAAAATGTTTATAACCAGGTTGCTAAGGGAGTCGACAGCAGAAGGCGACGGGCTGACGCCGCCGCTTGCTTTTTGCTGGACAGAAGCAGCCCACAAGTGAGCAGCAGCGACGAACGACGACAACGCAGGGCATTGGCGGCAGTTTGATCATTTTTTTCACTTGTTGCTGTAACTCGTGCTATCTGTTTGGTGTACCCATTGAGTTACAGTTTTCACGTCGCTTCTCGCTGTCGCTGCGTGTGGTTGCCCCTTAAAAGATTAAGACAGTATGGCAAGGCAGCCGAACGAAATTTGGCACACTCTGCCGTGGAAAATGCGGTTTCCTCAACATGTTGTGACCAGAGAAATTATACAGTTGGCTACCATTAGTACAAAGTCCGCAACAAAAAAACAGAAGGCACAATAGCGCATTGCTATTGGTTATTCGAATGTGACACAGCTTGCCGTGATAGTTCAGACTTGTGGTGAAAATCGAAGCCTGAAGCTTTCACCACGCAAACTGTTGCACGGAGCTGTGCACAACAAAGAAGGTTGAGGGCCTCAAAAGAGAGATGCTTACACTGGCACAAGTCTCAAGTGACCGGCTGCTTTATCAGCTATGCGCTGCCTCGGTTGTGATGGTGCCAACATTGCAGGACACGGCGGTATTTTATTCCAATTTTATCAAGATGTGACGTTCACCTTGATGCTTTTTATTCGAAATAACTTTCAATTAATCGAAAAATTGGGTTTCAGCTTTAAATTACCAAGCAATTTCTTCTACTGAATTGAATTTAACATTGGTGGGACCAGAGCATTGCTTCCAATTACCCAAAAATTCCAATTAGGTGATGATCAAGAGTCGACTGCATTTGAATGGCTTGCTCCAGGCATTGAAAAGAGGTTAGGTACGTTAGTGGTTGGTATGACCTTTACTTTAATGCAAGCATTTCCAGCAAGTAATGAACCTTGATTTCTCACTCATACCACCATATTGATGGGAAACTTCTTTCCAGTTTATAAATTTTGCCCAGGTAGCGTTGCACCTCAGCCAACATTGGCTGCCAGAGTTCCACTCTTGTGCAAGGCTTTTGTGGTAGGCTTTCTTGCATGGCTTCGGCGTCGTGCCAGAAAAGCTAACACTAAAGAAAATGCCATGCAGTGAAGCTTGGAAGTTTGCATGTCATGTGGCAGAGCCAACTTTTATTTCTGTATTAATGAGCTGCAAACTTTATCTGCTCCATGAGGATAAATATTTAGTGTTATAAGCAGTGAAGAGCCACTATATTCCCTGGGTACACATGGAGCATGGCTTACAAGGAGAAATAACATACAAAACGAAAGCAAGTCCTTGGTGGCTCCACAACACTGCAGGGTTCCATAGCCTCCCAGCTGAAGCCATCAGATTGCGTGGTATTCATCGGAGCTGTCTGGGGACCTCATGACTCGCGCCTCAACAGTGCACCAGGCGAACCTATCAGTTTACGTGGTGTTTGTCGAAGGTATTATAGTTACTAGCACCGTGTCTCGGTATGGAATGTGGTTCGACATCGGGTGTACTGCTAGATTCTGCGCCAGCTAATACAACATATAAATAGACATCTCATTTTTTTAAATGTTTATACCCGTGGTGGACTTACTTCTTTTACCCATTTTTTAACTCTAAAACTGATGCTTCACTTAATTATTCTACTACTTTGAGTAAAGTGGATCAGGAAATTTGTAATGCAAGTGAAAGGTGTCGTGACCATACCACTTTTTACATTCTGTCTTGCATGCTCATGGTCCCAGCGCTGCTGCAGCAGCAATAAAGAAATGTAAGGAAAAACAGGGAAAAACACTTTCTAAAAATGAAAAAGGGCTGGAGTTATACAGCTGTATATCATACTCTTCCTGACTGGGATAGATTGAACAAACTTCAGAACCAACCAAATTTCAGAACTGTTCAGCTACAGAAATAATTTCTTTGCAACGCAGCTTGCTAAGGCAATCTGCTTGCCATTTTTTTTTTAGAGCGCACCTCTTAAGTGGCCAACTGCACTCAAATTTCACCTCGACCAAATTTATTTTAATGTCTAGTAAGTACCCCCACATCAGCTGGGACACGAGTGGTAGCCCCGTGAACTGCCTCGTTAATCAGTCAGAGGCGTTTAAAAAAGCTCCACCGTAGACCACGCTGCACCTGCCGGCAGATTGCGTAAACAGCCATGACACACCTGTGACGCTCCAGCTGACGGTGGCTTCTTCCTCTGGCCAGCCATGCAGCTAGAGAACCAGTCAAGCTCTGCTGCGAACACTTCACCCGTTTGCTGCCCCATACACCGTCCGGCCGCTCGCTGGATGGCTGCAATGTCATTTTAATGGCCGCGCTCTCCTCGATTTCGGTTTCAAAATCGCCGGTTTTTGCTTACCGCTTGCGGCGTCCACACGCGTATTTCAGCCGTTGTATTTTGCATCTTGCTTTCTTTTTCAGCAGACTATACGGAAATGGTGTTTTCAAGAGGTCGAAATTTTGAATGCAGTTAGCTTCAAGTGCCCGCTTGACTCCTGTGGTTTCGTGTGGCCGTCGACTTTGTTGTAACCGAACGAAGAAGAGGGCACTGGAGGTAAATGAGATAGAGCTAGCAGGAAGGCGGAGGAGGAAAGTAAAATGAAAGTGTAAAAGGGAGGGCAGTACGCAGAGGCCACGCGAGACATGCTCAGTCAGGAGGCGGACTCTTAGCCTTCAACCCAGCGTGCGGGCTAATTGCGACTCATGCGGCATATTCTCCCCTGGTGAGCCTGGGGAAACATTACTGCGTTGTTGTTGTCCTAGCAACGCCACCGCCATGTTGGCTTTGAAGGCGTTGTAATTGCCATGGCAACAATGCGAGAGCGCGCAGCTTGCGTGGGGGAGAGGTAACGCTCTCCCCTCTCATGCCGGTTGGATTCCTTCCCCCCTCCCCGTGTCCCTCCGTCCCCCCCATTCCCACCCGGCAACCGCCGCCGCCACGCCGCTTGAGCAGTAACGACGCCAGCTCGAATATCACTTGAACACTTTATTCGCGTTACGTGCGCGAACGCGACGTGCGGCGAGAAACACCGATGACCAATACAACACAGACAAGGTTGTCTGTCTTCAAGCACAGCCATGGAGGAGCACAGCACACGCACGACACAAGTCCTATCCTTCAGCTCAGCTTCACGTACGGCATACGAACGACGTTCTCACCTTTTGCTAACAGCACTCAAAGAGTCTTCGCGTTACGATTCATCCTGGTGTTCTTGGCGTCCCTTTTGCAGCACCGCAATGTCCGAGGGAGCACATACGAGAAGTCACCCACTACATGAGACACGCGCGTCGCCCTCGCTGCTCGCCGCGCGGAAGCAGCAACTGCGGTGACCGTTATGCCGTTATAGCGCATGCGCGCCCCCCCTCGCGCCGGAGACCCGGAGAGAAGCGGAAAGAAAAAAAAACGAGGGGAGGAGTGTTTCCCCAGCGCCACTGCCTCTTGGCGCGCAATAATAGAACCGAAACTAGAAAAAGTAGCATTGGCCTGGCTCAGTGGCACCGAGGCGCTGTGAGAAAACGCCAGAGTAGCGTCTGCGTCGTGTGTTCACTGATGACACGATCACTTCCTGAGATACAGCAGCTACACGCTGTCACCGAGAAGACTGCAGTTCGCACTGCACTCCAATTTTGCATTAGGGAGTATCGTATTCTTGAGCCGTCTTTTTTTCTTTGGTGATTATTCCTAGCGCAGTGTTCAGAAAAGTTTGCAGTATCTTAGTTTTGTGTCATGTTTACTTTTAGCGCACCCAATGCAGATATGCTGCTACCAATAATCTCAAAATCACACACCGTAAACAGCTCACTGCAATTGAAGAACAAAACACACTTGGTCTGCCGACAGTATTCAGAACATTTATTTTGCATTCCGAGTTTTCGAATGATACTTCAGCTTTATGTGCACAGAGGGCAAAGGTATCATCAGGCTGGACTCCAGTGTGCCACTGTATTTTTCCAACAATGCTCCAATCATACACAAGAAATCGCTGTTTCTGAACCAAAAGAAAAAAAAGACAGCTATTCTTGGTTGCCCGCCGCTTTTCTTGTTTTTTTGTCAGATTCATAGCTAGTTCTATTTCACCCGTTTGGAGAATGCAGAAATTTGTGGAAGCTTACCTCAGGTGTCACATACACCTGATGGAACATAGCTTGCACCACATGAAAAAGACAGTGAAAACGTGTCTGTTACCAATGGCTGGTCACACAGAAAGGAACGTATAAATGCGGGGCATGCGGGGCTTTCTTGAAAGAAAACTAGCAGCAAGCCACACAGTCAGCAGCAGCGGCATGACGGAAAAAAGCGCGCTAACCCACCGAAAGACAGCGTACCTAATTAACAATATGTTGTCACCAATACTTAACAAGAGATTAGGTCGAACACTGTATACAAATCTGCTTGTATGCATTTAAAATTTGCCGCCAATCTACCGTGCTGTTGCTTCTGCTACAAGCACATTCATGCACCATGATTTGCTACAGCGGATTTCGCGTTTTTGTGGATTAATACCATGCTATTTTGGCTTTCTCTATTACCATTTCAAATTTGCTTTCTTTTGAAGCTTAACGAGTACTCAGATCGCAATAATTGTAAGTGGCCGCTAAATTTAGCGAAATGTCGATGCTGATCTGGTAACATTGATGTAAACAAACATTCAAGATGGCGGCGCCCATGTATGCTTACGGCAATTGAGTTATCGAACTCAAATACCGCTTATTCATTAGTTACGGTCTATATTACGCTGTTTTTGAGCTTACGTGACGCACCCGAAGCCGGAAAAGCTTCGGAGCCTAGCGGTTCTGTACAGTTAACCTGTGTAAAGTACTAATATTAGCCAGTGGAAGAGGCCGAACTGCTTACCGGCGTTGTCGCACGTCCCGTGGCTGTAACTTGGTTGCTTCATTGGGGCTCTTCGATTTACAGTCTCGGACTCACCGTGGGTAGTCCGCGGGTAGTCCGAGGATTCCCCGAAGTCATAGGGATACATGTGAAAATCGAATGCCGGACTGCTTCTCGGGGAGTCCGCGGCGAGTCCGAGACTGGAAATCAAAGAGCCCTACTGTTTGCGGTTGCGCCGTTGTTTTTATAGTACTCCTTGGATGTTCAGGCATGATTTGCAGTCAGTGTAACTTGCCTTGTGGCATCGATTTCGTTAAAAACTACGTAGAATGACCGTTACGATGTACCGATATTCGGATCAAGAACTTGCAGTGACGATGCGATGACGATTGGATGTCTTGCGAGTAACGATTGTGCGAATCAGTCAGTGATCGAATATTATTCTCTAAACATTTAAATTTGATTGAATCTGATTTTTATGGGGTTAAAATTTACGAGTAAATTAGTGTTAACGTATGATCCTATTGGACCGCGGTAAGGCGAGGGCGACACTCGCAAAAATTGCTCACTGCATCGGTGGCGCAGCTGGTTGTGGTGCGGACGTTCAATGGGCATGTGTAGCGAAAATAAGAAGTTCATTAAACACTGAAAGCGTGCGTAATAGCCGAACATAATAGACAGGACGAGATTGCAATAGACGTTTGCATGTTTTGGAACATGCAGTGAGCACCTTGCTTACACATTGGTTGACTTCCACGACCAAACGAATATGGTGCTTTTTGCTTAAGCTATCACGTATTACTTCACATGGAGTAACCTGGAATGCTATACTCATACACTGCAGGGTTTCGTTACGTTCCAATGTCCATGCAATTCATCCAGTACCAGCACCCCACTGTCGCTCAGCTGAATGCTGGGGAGTGCCACATTTTATCGAAAAATGTGATGTGTACCTGACTATATCAAAATTTTCCTGTATCCACAGTACAAACGTCAGGAGCTCCTCGACCACAATTTCATCTGGCTAGTCTTACCTTCGGGTGGTGTTGTAGCTGCCAAGGCCAAAATGCATTGGCTAGGAAGCTATACACAAGTTTATGTATCTTGCCTATGCCACTAGTGCATATGTATACAACATATGCTGGCACACATATATACATGCACTAGCATATATGCTTACAGAGTGCAATGCATGCCGGATGAGAAAAATTTGTTTACCTAATGTGAATCGATGTGGTAGCGCTCGAACAGTCACTAAGCACTGCTTAGGGCATGTGTAGCATGCTAATCACTGCTTAGTGACTGTTACTTATCTTGTTTTGTGCAACTAGTTGAACCACTATTCTGGGTTCAACACTTCATGATGACCTTGGCATTGTTTACTCTGCGAAGTTCTAAAAGCGTGATAATGAGCACTAATATCACCTGAATTACATGGCCTCCCTCCCTGAAACTATTGGAAGGTGATAAAGGCGATACGCTGCCCTACCACCAGACGATAAGGCCATGTAAGCCCTAGCCTCCTCCTCTTACTGCCGTCTCTGTGCAGTTACTGCACTCTCCATTGATTCTTGCAGCAACTGCTGTACCTAGCATATCCGACGCCCCTGGGAATTGCCTAGAAAAGCTCGTTTGCTCACTTAACATTCTTTCGCTCTGTGAACTTTTGTTATGCCCTGGATGCGGTCTAACAGAAGGGAAAATGTTTGGGCGTGTTGGTTCATACTCTCACGAGAAACATAGTGCAGTAAAAACAGACTAAGTCGAGGACGGGACAAGTGCAAGGTTTCAACAAATGCTTTATTGCAGGGCCAGCACATATAAAGACACCTGGCTCGTAAGAGGAGAAAATAAAAAATAAATAAACAACAAACGATGAGAGAAAACCCGCCACATGCCGCCTACACCAGGAAATCAAGCTCTGGCTTTGATAAAGCCACAGACAGTCTACGGACACACTGATCACCAGAACATGCTATCTAACTTGCTTCCACAAGTTTCTCGTCAGCCCAGAGCAGTGGTAATGCAAAACAATTGTCTGGTCATACATGGGATAACAAAGGTTTCCCGTTACACACATTTTACAATGGGCAGCCAGGTGGCTGTTAGTGGGATCAATGTCTTGTTCACAGCCCCGAACAGGCTTTTGGGCTTGTGCAGGTTAACCTGCCTAATGCGTGTGCAAAAACCGGTCTGCTCTAAGCTGGTATGCTGTGGGCATCATGCTGTCTACAAAATTTCACTCTCATGTGGCAGCGACTATACTGGCCAAACAAGAAGATATTTGGCTGTCCATTTAAGAGTACAAGAATAAAGTAAGCAGCGTTGCCACTGACGGCCAGCGGGCTGCCCATTGTAAAAAGTGCGTATCGGGATACCCGTGTTATCCCCTGCACGACGAGATGATTGCTTTGCATTACCACCAGTCTGGACTGACGAAAGAACTTGTGGAAGCAGCTGAGATGGCATGTTCTGGTGATCAACGCATCAATACGCCAGGAAATAAATCTCTAGCTTTTTGAAAGCTAGAGATTTATTTCCTGGCGTAGGCGGCGCGTGGTGGTTTTTGTCTCATCTTTCGTTGTTCGTTTTGATGTTTTCCTTTCTTTCTCTCCTATTATGAGCCAGTTATTTTTATAAGCGCAGGTCCTGCAATAAAGCATTTGTCGAAAGTTAGCTCTTGCCCCAGCCTCACCTTGTCCTTTGTTTCTACTGCACTGTGTTTTCTGTGTTACTCTCTTGTTGTTGTTACTCTTTTTTTTCTGTCTTGCACGTCACTTTTTTGTTCCATGCCCATTGACTCCACAGTTTGACAAAATAACAGATGCGATTCGATAAGGTAGGGCACCTACCAAGCTTGGGCTAAAATTTATCCGTACTACTTGCATCACTACACACCGTCAAAGCCGCCACTGACTCGGGGGAGGAGCCGCACCCCGCTAAGGAGAGGGTGGGGAGCAATGGGCGGGATCACGACTGTGCTTACAAGAAGATGTGGACCTCACTAATGTAAGAAAGTCATGAAGTGGTGCAGCTTCTTATGTGTGACAGTTACGAATAAGTAGAATGCCGCTGTTTCTGTTCCACATCATCATTCCTTCCCTCGGTCTTGCCATCCTTGTCATGCTAGCCATGCCATCCAGCAAGATGAAGAGAACACACCTCCCTTCCAAAGGGGCAATGTTATGTCACCCGTGCCTCATTGACATGAAGCCTCCATTAAGGAGTGCATGTGTGTTTGCTAATGCATACGTGAAATCGCAGTGTGCCCTGCAATCCTTTAAAAGGAGAAATTGATTTTTTTTCCCCTGCAATCCCTTGTCTAACTCTCACTGCACATTTTTTTTTTCTTTTGCCAGCAGGGAGCCACAAGCCAGGTAGCAACAAACTTGGTGCAGATTGGTGCCACTGGTGTTGTGTCCCTGGAGCGAGCCAAGAACTTCTGTTCGTGGTCAGCGGGGTAGAGTGTCTCATCTGTTTGAGCGGTGGACTGGAGCCATGGCACTTGCAGAGCAACAAGAAGAAAGCGATTGTTGTAGAGCAATTCAGTGACATTTTGTCGCTCATGCCCTGCCAAAGGGCACAAAGAAAAGTTTTACGAAGAGTTACTGACACTGCTAAACTTTCTTCTTTGCGTGTACATATGACAGTACTTCATGGTGCCTTGCATCATTCAGCACTGAATTTTATCATTTTAGCTCTGAAAGAATTTCTAGCTCTGTTATAAGGAATTTTAAGTTTACATTGCTGTCAGCACATATATTTAATGAAGCTTGCTTTCTTTTCCGTACAGCAGTTAAAATTTGTAGGTTAATGCACGGAAGCCATACTTGAGCTGTAATGCATACCGTAGTTGCAGACTATCGGCTAATTAAACCAGTTGGGGCATTAATGTTGTCTAAGACTTTGCGCACGAAGGCAATTTTGTTTGCCTTCATAAGAAAAACGGCTGCTCCAGAAATGCACACCTCGTGCAACTGTTTTAATGACAGCGGCAGAGTGAGAAATGAGTTTAAAAAAAATTGAGAGGGGGTTTATGAAAAACAGTTTTGCTCCGACCGACTTTATATACAGTGACCTCCCATGCTCGCTGATGCCAAATGTTTTTTTTCTCCTTGTTTGGCTTTTTTTAGTTCTTTCCTATGCCAGTGCACCAGCTTGTGATCCCCATTGAAGCATTGTGAGCTATTTGCCCGGCCTGTTGTCAATGGTATTTCGCCTCCTCCTCAGTTTGTTGCACTTATTATAGGCTCATTGACACTGCACCAAGTACACCTGTGGGCTCGACAGTGTGCTTCAGTGAATCGCTTTCTAAATGCGAAAATATTACTTGCTATGTTGCGAAACGCACCCGGTCGGTGTCCACAGAACGCACATTCGGATATTGTCTGCAAAAAGCGTCCACAACAGCTGACAATTTCCTAATGCATTCCTAACATTCCACGTCACAGAATGGTGCGCACATCCATGGAATTCCATGGATGGTTGGATGGTTCCATGGCGTGGACCAGAAAGAAATAAACAAGAAGCACGTGGTGTGCACTGTTGCATATACTGCTGCAGAAAAAGAAACATTTGACGCTTGCTCAATTCCGATTTCCTTGCAACACGCTCCGTAAGACGTGCAACACAAAAATAAATGTGCATTCAAATAAATTGCTCCCGCAGTCTTTGTTGGCCCTCTGCTTCAGTCGAGGCACTGCCGCAGCAGCATGGATAGTGATTCTGTAATGAGTGGCTGCACCGAGTGCACTGTCAGGATTGTAGGCTATAGGCGGCATTGGCGGAACGCTCGACAACAAACCGAGCCATAAAAGACGCTGTCGCGCTCTCATCCTGTTGGAATATGATGAGATCCTGTGCGATTTTCTTGCGTTGCACTTTCAGTCAACCCGATGGTTTACTGTTGCATACAGCTGAGCAAGGCCAGCAGCGGCATGGCAAAAGCATTTTCTTTTTGTTTGCTTCTTATCGCTTTGGTATACGGGCGTGGCTCAAAAAGATATCACGAAGATAACTATGTGTATGGTTCTCATCGCCGGCCCTGACCAGGGCCAACTCTCGTATACCCAACTTTGCCATTTGTAGGGCTGGCGAGCCACCTTGAGGACGGTGCTACACGAGTGGCACAGTTTGTGAAAGAGCCGCAGCCCCTGAAGAATTTTGGATCAACTAGTGCTCCTGCAGCTGGAAAATTGTTATGCTCCCGCGCAAGAATGACGGCATTTCCCTGCTTTAAATGGCCAATTTGGAAATGCTTTGCACAAACTCAAGCGTTTCCTGCCAAATTTCGCATGTGCGCAAATGACCGTCACGCCAAAAGAAAGCTTCTCCATGTAGAGCCAAGGTTAGTAAAGGTTATGAATGTTTGAATGAATGGGAATGCTCAAAAATTAATAATGGTAGTCGAGCCAGTAAGTGTGGTACCCGTGTGGTTTAGTTGTATACGTTGACTTTTCCATTGGTGAGAGTCAGGTCTGGACGAGCCATTGTATTCTAGGTGCTGACCAGTGATATACATACTAACTAGAACGGTCGGTTGTTATTGGTACCGCCACTGCATTTCGTGCCAACAGTCACTCTGAGCAAAGTGAAGCTGGTGAGGTTGGAGATTATTTAGCACCACCTGATGGGGTGCACCGTCCCTACCCAGCAATTTTCAGCACGCTGGCCCTCATTGTTGCCGGCTGCCATGGGAAGGTCGCTATCTATGAAGCCAGCCTGGTTTTAGCTGCAGCGCAGTAAAAAAAACAGCGCAGAAGGAAAGATCCTTTCATTCATCCTCTTCACCTGACCATACACATAATCCACATGGATTATATGTGTATTGTTGTTGAAGTGCAGTTGCAGCATGCCAGGATATAATTTTGAATGGGTACGTGTTTACCTCTCATGGCCATTGCTATTCTTTCTGGTGCCTATAGTTTTGTTTTGTACACCTCATTGTAACCACACAAATGGCGTGTACAGTGCATTTGTGTAAATAAAATTTATTTACTAGTGCGATTCCTTTTCTTGTGTTGCACCTTTTCAATATAGTTTGTATCTACTTGTCCAAGTGTCAGTCCTACGAGTAACCTTCATCGCCAGGTCCTGCCTAACAGATTAAAATGAAAATATGGCAGCAAAGCAAGTCATCAAACCTACTTTATTTTTCACTAAGTGCATACAGAAAATTTTCACTGAACTGTCTGTTGGTCTGTATACACTAGCTGGCCGGAAAGGCCTCCATGGAGGTATTACAAATTGAAGGAGCTCCCATTCATAACATGACTGGGACAACAACTCGACCGAAATGTTTACAGAGGTAGCACAACTTTGCACTGCTACAAAGAGCGTTGCCTACCTGTCTGCTATTTTTGTCTGAAAAGGCAATATCTGGTGTACACCATGGTTTGCTCACTGTTGAAAACAATACCCCAAATTCTGAAAGGCTGCAATAAAATAACACTGGCCTGTCAAAGCAGCACTAAATTTTTGAGTCTTAATATTATAAAATCTGAAAGTAAAGGTCCTATATTGGTCTATGTAATTGAGCAACCCCGACAGCTGAAACTTACACCCTTTTTGTGTGTGGGAGGGGGGGGAGGGGAGAGGCTTTGTTCAACTTGTGTGCCGAAGCTGCACATGCACCTCGAAGCACACCATATTGGGGGCTATGGATCAATTTGGACTACTTGGGGACCTTGAAATGTGCAGCAAAATCTCTACACACAGGTTTTCTTTTTCGCCTCTACCAGAAAAATGGCTGCCATGGCTGGGATTGAAACCACATCTTCGATCATGGCAGTGAAACATTCTAGCCGCTGGGCTGTTACAGTGGGTAATACATAATGGTTTTAATTTAAACTGGATCTATTTCTTGTTAGCAGAAACGTAATTTAAAACGGAACAAAAAGTGCTTTTGGTAATTTTTGCTTGCATCAATAACCTGCTAAGGTTCCCTACAGAACGCACAGCTCCTTAAGTTGTATCAAGCTATAGAACATGGCAGATCCTGAGGAAGTTTTTCAGAAGATCCCAAAATAGAGACCCACGATTAAGGCAAATGTGTTATCCAAACTTATATGGACCGAGCTTTCAAAATGTAAGTAGTGAGAAAATGCGATACCCTGGAACACATGAACGCAATAGCCTAGAAACTTCTAACAGCACCCTCAAAGTGAGTGACCTAGCGTAAATTATGCTGTGTTTTTCCTATTTTGATTATGCCTCAGGCAGGGCCACATTTAGTCAGGAAAGCCAGTTTGCAAATGTGACGTCCGGCTGGATATCACAGGTGCCACGCATGTATACCTCAGTTAACGCTATTTTGCTACTATAGAGAGCAAATGGCAGATTTATGCTGTACGCTTCTTCTATCCGAAGTGCAATTTTACCGTTCTAGGAATTCAAAATTTACGAACAGAGCTATAAAAGTTTGCTCTGCCATACAACACGCAATCCTTCAAGCTTCACCACAACGAACGCCTGTTTGGGTCGGCTTTTCAGCACGACGACTAAGCCTTGCAAGAAAGCCTAATGCAAGCAACACCTTGAGCAAAGCCAGAGTGGTAACTCTGCTGTACAGTAACTGAAGTGGAATGTTATCTGTGCAAAGTTAATAAGCCGGAAAGAAGTGTCCGGCCAATGGGATGGCATGAACGAGAAATTGAGTTATTACTTGTTGGCTATGCCTCGGTAGCATACTGGTCCTAGTAGGCATGCATAGCAAGGGCCTTATTTCAATGACTGGAGGGGCTGCAGCCCGTAAAATATACTTCTATTCAGAGGACGTTGAAAAACCCACATGTCTCCAAGAAAATGTGTGCCAAACTTTTTTCACTGCTCCAGTCTCTTATTCACCTCTTTTTTTTGTACCATTTCTAAATCAGTGCACAAACTCTACATGTCAGGTTGTGATTAACCAATTTATCTTTTCTCTCTGAGCTCTGCTTTCAAAGCTGTAAACACGCTAAATCAATGATATTCAGTCGAACATACTTTATTCCATCTGCAGTCACTTTTTCTATTCGTGTGTGATTTGCGGTACAAAATTTGATATTTCTACACCCCTGCAAAAAGGTGTATCGCAGGAGTAGTAAATCTAATTTCTTTGGAGGAAGTGGAAGTTTTTTTTCCCCCAATCTGAAGCAGCGCGCACAGCATGCTTTTTCTGTAAATTACATACCCTCCATTATAGAAAAAAAGAATTTGGCAGTCGTTTGACTTCAGTGTGTGAGTAGTAGCGCTTGAGCGGGGGAAGCACAGTTTGATTATCGTTCTGATTTTTTTTTTGTTCAGACTGATGAGTGTGACACTGAGCATTGATATCAGTTGAAATACTTTGCCTGTCCACCCGTGAGACTATTTAGCTTGCAGAGCCAATGCACTGCACGAATACGAGGCAATAAAGCTGCAAAGGCCGGAACCCAGATATATATATATTGTAAGAAAACTAAGCTTGAGCTCCCCGCTTCTCACAGTCGGCGGCTGTCCTCTTTGCTGTCTTAGTAAATTGACCACTGGTTGTGCTCAGCTCTCTTTTCCCAAACCTTCACGCCTCTACTCCAGTTAAAACGAACTCCATGAATAGGATGAACAACACTTTTGCTTGCTTGTAACATCCACAACGCAAAAACCTCAGCTTAAAACAAATTTCTGGTAATACATATTTTTACGGTTTCCTCGAGTTTGTCTTAATGAGCGTCTACTGTATATATGCTCTACCCTGCTCTCCTTACTGTCGTTCTCTGTGTATCCTGTGCAGCTACAGCCCTTACTAAGTGGGCCCAGATGGAACCCGCTTGTCTTTAGCGTGTGTGAATGAGACGCAGCATAAGTTGCTCTTCCTTTGGTTTTTTTTTTTTTTTTTTTCTTTAAATGGCCAATTTCGAAATGCTTTGCACAAACTCAAGCGTTTCCGTCGGAGGGGTTCGGCTTTTGAGGCACCAGACACATGCATGAATATCGTGGTCAGCCTCCCTAGTGCGTGTGCACTAATAATACCCTGCCCTTGCCAATCCTCGAGTGGGCATGTGCCATTCTTCAGCACACTTGCACACAGTTTGTCGTAAGAAACATGCTAAGCTCCTTGTTAAGTGTGTGATGAGACACCCTTGACTTGACAAGTTTACATCAGCCAAATGACCTAAAGTATTAGGGACCATTTGAAAACGCGCACTTTCGGTAGAAAATTACCCAGGCTGTTTGATTGCAAAGGTTGTAATTGTGCACCCAAATTGATAAACAAAAATAGCGGAAGGAAGCTGCAGTGTAATGGCACATTAAGTTTGTATCAAATGAAGGAGAACAATATATGTGAGTGAGACCCCTCTTTATCAATCTACTCTAAGGAATGTGCCTTCTTAGATAAGTTCTTTTTGTGTGTGCTCTGGTCGAATGCTTGTGGCCTTTTGTTATTGCTTCTCTCATACATGATGGACATACCCTAAATAAATCAGTTGCAAGTAGCGTCCGTCCTGTTAGTTCAATCCTGGGTGATTTGGTATAAAACAGCGCCTCATCCTAACGCCAAATACAAGCATAAAACAGCGCGGCACTTTTCTGATGTGTATGCCTTTGTAGCTACCTTGCTGAAATTAATAAGCGATGCAGGCATCATTGTGGGTAGCACAAGCCACATGCAGTAACTAGAGCTTCTATGTACAGTTAAAATGCATTGTCCGTTTCCTTGTTCACCCTTCGCACTAACTTAAGATTACATGCTTTTTTAGATTCTTTTAAACTGAACACAAATGCTGGCACACGTCAAATTATGCAACGACTAAACATCCCACAGGCTAGAATACACTACAAATTCAAACAGACTTGACAAGCTGATACACTACAAACATACGGAAGCGGAGCTTGCAGGCTCTAGTAGAATGAGGTTATTCATAGAAGTCCTGAGTAATTAGTCACTATTGCTAGGCATATTTCATCACAACTACGAGATAAAAGTGACGGCCGGAAGCACGCCGGCTAATACACGAAGAAGCACAGGCACCGATGTCGAAAGCTTGCAGGGAGTGTAAAGCTCGCCTTCCACTCTCAGATTCCTTGGCACAAACGGGTGGCGGTGCTGCACCAAATGCACCAAGGTGAGCCAACTTCACACAAGGATCGCACGGAGAACACTCAGCAGCAGTTTGATGAAAGCAACCAGCAAGATGGGCACGCTTCCGGCGCTGCACAGTGGAGATCGGCTTCTTCTGTAGATCGGCTGATGCGCGATACCCGGTTCTAGGTTCTGTAGTGCTGGACCGTGCTGGGCAGCATCACAGCAGACCGCAGCGACTAAAACCCGTACACAAGGATCGCACGGAGAACACTCAGCAGCTGTTTGATCAATATGGGCACATTTCCGGCGCTGCACAGTGGAGATCGGCTTCTTCTGTAGATCGGCTGATGAGCGATACCCGGTACTAGGTTCTGTAGTGCTGGGCCGTGCTGGGCAGCATCACAGCAGACCGCAGCGACTAAAACCCACGACCGGAGCCGGTCGTGCTAAAACCCGCCCGCAACAACACGGTCGTGTTCCGGGCCGATGTCCGGGCGCGTTGCAAGTGTTGCCAGCATAGCCATGAGGGGCAGCGTCCAGCGGCATCCGACTAAAA